>NC_091501.1:3436454-3736454 GCF_947461875.1 Haliaeetus albicilla | reverse complement strand
GAAGGAGAGCTTTGCATGCACACTGATCATGAAAGGATAAAGACTGTGTTTTCCAAAAATCACCTATGGGCTTTAGGAGCACTATCTAATCTGTATCCCCAAACCAGCTGCAAAATCTTGAAAGTCCCAAGAGCTGTAAGTGTCCTGTCCTCTTTATTACAGTTCAGTTGATGTGGATACTCTGGTAAAAAATAAAGCTTAACTGTAAATCATTATCCTCAAAGGAACAAGGAACTAAGTGGGTCTCTTTTTCGTTAGTGAAGTCTCTCTTACTACTCTTTCTAGATAAACATGGCACTCTCTGGACTTTATTTCTTGAGTTCTAACTGCTCTTTCCTACATTAGAGACTGAAACTAGGCTTCATTACTGGGTACTTGTAAAAAGAAGAGTGTTTTAAGTGCACATGACATTGTAAGAACTCTGAGAAGGAAACCGTCTTTTACAGGGGTTATTTAGGGTTGATAGCAGGAGATTGAAGTGCTGTGATTGGGAAGACTAACTTTTGCAATGTCGATTCAGATAGATGCTTACAACACTTCTGCCATAGTAAGGGAATGTGCTTTGCATAGTGCAAAGTGTAAGAAATACTGAATTTTACAGTGGCTGAGAATTTGTGGTCTACATTCTTCAGCATGGGGAGGGAAGACAAGGAAGGAGCAGTGCTAGGGAAGAGAAAGCCCTGGAGAGCTGGGACTCCTGCTGCCACCAACACCAGTGACTGCTGCTCAGTTCGCTGGAGCAGAAGGTCTGCCTCTGCACATCATTGTTGACCCTCCCGAAAATGACACACACTTCCCTTGGGGAATCTCAGGGAGCGATCAGTAGGACCAGAAAAGCTTTTGTCCAATTTCAGTCAGGTGTGAAAACAGTAGCAGTGTTCAGATATGTACCTTCCGTTACATTTTGTGAGAATGGGCAACTGGGCAGAAGAAAGAGCAATGGCTACCTGAAAACTAATAATATCATCATTCATTGCTGGAGTCCAAGCTACCTGCACAAGGGAGACACATAAGGAATTTCCCAACTCTGCTGAAATCTGCTACTGAGGCTGACGTATGAGACAGCAGAGAATCCAAGTAGAATCCCTCAGGCTTGTAATAAATTTGGCACCTTTCATTCTGGTGCTGATAGAAGTAGTTGGTGTTGTCTTTGTCAAGGCAGATATTCCTGCAGCCCCAGATCCTGGGCTTTTCAGAAGCATCATTCGCCTTTGTGGTATTTGCATTAAAATAGAAACCACAGTTTGCAGTGATTCCGTATGATCTTTACCTATACCATGCTAGGCAGGCAAAACCAATAAGGCACAGTCCTTTTCTTGGCAGAAACATTTCTCAAGGAGGTGGCAAATCTCTTAAAAAAACCCCAACCAAACCAAAACTGTGATTGTCCTGCATATCCACACACTCGTGCAAGTGAATCTTTTTTTCCTCTTCCCACTAAGACTTTCCTTTTCATCGAATACAGTCCCCAGTTACCTTCATTACTCAGAGAGCTCCAATTTATTGTGTTTGTTTTTTACATGAACAAAAGTACCCCTCTCTGACCAAGCATGAAACGAAACCAAAGGAAAAAATGCAAGAAGCATAAGAAGTAGCAATTAAATTTGCTTGTAAAGCCCCAGAAATGGCCAAAGCTTGTAGCATCCTTCAGCAAATATATGACCAGTAACACTCTTTTGTGTCATGTTTAAGCTGCATGTCTTCATGCCAGCTCAGGCTCTTCTCACCTCCAGTATAGTGTGCAAAGGCAAATGTACACACAAGCAAGCTGTGCAAACCTTGTCAGCATACACATCAGTGCTCAAAACCCTCAAAGGCACAAGGTGTCCTTTGTATCCTGTGCAACCTGCTTTCCAAAACCTCATCAGTTATCCTGTAAATCTGTCAATGGTGCTTTCTACAGAACATGTCCCCACCTGTATTCCCTTCTCTGTTAAACACATGCTTTTGAATGTGTTCCCTTTATTCTAGAATGACAATTGGCTTGAAAAGAAAATTAAAATTTACTTGCAGATATTTTCCCTATTTAAAAATAGCACACAGGGGTCTACTCATGTCCAACAATGAGGTTTTGTGGCCTGGTGTTATTATCTGGAGTTACTGGTGTAGCATGGAATAGTCATGGAATTTTTGGCAGCAGTGAAAAGTTTACCAATTTTAGCCTAAGGGATTTCTGATGGAAAAATCATACCTAAGTGCGTTCCTTCTTATTTTCTGTCTTTGCATTCTTTTAGAAGGCATGTTTTGTGCTTGCTGTTGGAATCCTGTATAACGTCTGTCTATTGGGTGGTCATTACCCGTGCCTGTTCACTACATTTTCCCATTGAGTTCATTTTCTTGTACCATGTATGACTGGATATTTCACTGTATTGATGCATCAGTATAGCAGTTGTCTTCAGGCTATTGGCTTTCAACATTTGAATATTATTATTTTATTATTAATTTGTAAGTCTTAATTAAAAATTATTGCTTTGTGTGCTGTCCTGGATGCTTGCTTACAATCCCAGATGTTTTAAATATGAAATATATAAGCTTGGAGAGTCTGAATTTCCTTAAATTTCCAAATGTACAGACTGGGTGCTGGGCATGCTGACTTTGGCTTAGGGACCATAGATCTCCCTTTAATAAGAAAATGGGAAGACTTTAAAACAATTTAGACACAGTCTTGAAATTTTTAGGACCTCTGAGGAATGGTACATTGACTAAAGGTGTCATGGGAAGGCCGGGAATCTAGGTGTCAATAACTGTCTGAATGCAGGATGGAGGTGGGTAGGAAACTGGTGTGTAATGAATAGTTCCATCAGAAAAGCTGAGAAGGAGAGGGAAATGGGCATTTTCACAAGAATGACAGACTTCTGTCGTCCTTTGGGGAGCAGGAGCTGGAATCGGGAATTGACAGTGCAAAACTTGCCTGTTCTGTGGGAAGCACTTAGAGAGGGACAGAACTGTTTATAATGTTAAATTAAAATGTTCTCCAAACCTTGCTCTGTCAGAAAACTGCATGGTGCTCAAAGATTTCCTCTTCTGCTATAAGATGTGGCCCGTTTTTTGCTCATCTGAGGGCTCTCTGAAACAGATGGTAAGTCCCAGCGTGCCATGTAAAATTAGAGTGAAAAACTGTCTCTAGAAAAGAATGTGTGGAGAAGGGAGAAAGGTCTTTGTTAATGCTGTTAGCCTTCTCCTTTTTACTGTAAATCACATAGGCTTCTGGGGGAGGACACGGAGGTACACTGCTCTGCATTTCTGATGAGGTGGAGGGCTAAGGAGCAGTTTGATTCTGGGATCCGATAACGCTAAAAAGGATGTACCTTTCTGGAGCGGTACTTGGCTGCGAACCAAGAGCAGCTCTACTCACACATAAAGCGCAGCGTTTGCTGGAGACTGCTGCTAGGGTTGGGCATTTTTGAGATTTCGCTAACATACAGTCTGGCACGCGTGCGGAGTTACTGAGTGTGCACGGTTTGGGAATATCACCTGGGGAACACAGCCAGGGCTCCGGGACAGGCCACTATAGACACAGTATACACAATATATGGTCATGCAAGGACAAAATCCATGATCTTGTACTTCCTTTTAACCTCTGCACATAACTAGGCTTTATTCCCTCAAACGCAGCAGAGCTTTATACTCCATGCCACACAGCTCTTTGCTGTCCTCCACAGCCTGCCAACGATGCTTTGACTGGCTAAAGTAATTTTTGCTGGCCATACAGCTGTTTTGCTGCCTGGGTTGGTCAGTGTTTGTGCTTAGGCCTTTTGATATGTTCTAGCCAGAATGAAATGTCCCTCTGTAGAAATGTGGACTTTTTCTCCTGTAAGGGCTATCCTTTTAGAGCAGACAGGAAAGGCACATATGGCATAATATCTGTGGTGTTTTAAAGACGCTGCAAGAGAGGGAAATTAGCATCAAGCCTGAACATGGTATTATAAACAACATATGGAGAATAAATCTCCATTAAGCAAGGCTGAGGAGGAGGGGGAAGCAAAGAGGGCAGCTAAGTCCAATAGCAGGAAAGATATAGCTCTAAATGCTTTCCAGGACAAGCTCATATAGGCAAATTAGCCACCTCATGAGCTGGCTAAAATGCAAGAGTTGGCACTTTTCTGTTGAGCATAATCATAGAAATGTATTTTCCTGCCTCATCTCATGACTTAATACTGCACGTCTGGTTTTACCTCTGGCTATATTCTCCTACTCTCAGCCTTAAAACTAGTTGAGAGATAAGGGTACCTAAATAATGATGCACCAGGCATGATTCTCCACTGAAAATGCAATGGTAAATTCAGAAATCAGCCAGTGACACAGGATCCCCAGGATATGGGTGGGAGAGGCAGTAAAGGTACCAAATCATGCCAAATATGTCTTGTAGCTTCTATTATCTGGAGCCTTTTTGGCAAGTGGAAAGATGGTGTGAGAAGGAACTCAGGTAGCCACCATAAAGTCATTACAGAGGGTAAAATAGACCTGCTAGCATGGAGAAACACCTTCTCTCCTGCATATCACTCCTGCATAGAAAAAAGCAATTAGCACAGGGAATTTGTCTTAATGCAGCTTTATGTTTTAGTGTCCAATTTTGCCCAGGGAGGAGGTGCCTGGGGATTTCCAATACATCTGTTCTAACAGGGAAGGTAGAGGGAAATGACTTTAATTAAAGTAACAGGAGTACACTTTGAACCTTTACAATCTGATCAAACTGGAACAGAAGGAGGGAAGCAGGGGGAGCCACAATGGAAATGATTTATAAAATATAAATCATAAAGCAGAGAGGAGAGAACATAACAAATGGCAGGCCAGGTGCATCTTTCCTAAGTGGTGCTGAATTTAGCCCAAATCCCTCATGCTTTTTTTCCCCTTGGCCATCTGAACAGATGTCTGTAGCCTTCAGATAAATTATAAAATATGGAAGGAGGAATTCTGCTTGGTGCTGTTGCCTAACAAAAAAGTCCCAGCTGCTGATGTTTACTGTGTTTACTTTTACTGCTCAGGAACTAGAGGGAAAGAAGACAGTGAGCAGCTGGGATTTGTAGGGGACAGTGTGCTGTCCATCAACACATTTGCTCTCCTCTCACCTTCCTGTTAACCTCCCAGTGAGCTATCAGTTTTTCTTCCCCTCATGTTGTTTTTTCTATAGGTAGCAGGGAAAAAAGAAATGCTATTTTCCTTATGAGTGTCTCCATTTTCCCACTCCCCATGTTTACCATCCTAGAATGAGAGTTAGACCACAACTCACTAAAACACTTGCAGACAGACTGAATTTTATGCAATACCCTTGGCTGTTATCTTCTCCAGGCTGCCTCTAGATGATCTCCTGCTCAGCTAAACTTGCGTGTAAGCCCTCTAAACCCCTCCTCAGTGGGGCCTGCCTTTTCCGAAGACTAGGCACGGAGATTTATTTGAAAGCTGGGATTCCAAGGGCCATAATCACGTAGCCTACCAATACCATTAGGCACCCAAATCCCTTTGTAAAGCTGAACTTCCTCAAGTCACTTTATTTCCCCTTTGTCACTAATTCCTCATGCAATTGCTAACTTCATGGTTTATGGCTGAAGGGACAAAACTTTCAGGTAAAAGGGGAGTACACGATGGTACAGCATCCCTTAGACAGGGAACAGGGTTTACTGTCTGCAGGATTGACTGAGGGGAAGGAGCCATCACATTCTGCAAGTGCAGTTAAGCTCAGGCACGAACTTAAAGGCGTTTTGTGCCCAGGTGAAAACTACTACAGCTTCACTGATACACACAGTTTCCTAACCCAGTTAATAGTTCTGCCTAAAAGCAAAACTTCCCTGCACCCTATCCCTCTTCACAAGGAAACCGTTGCAACTGCCTTGCAAGCTATGCAACGAATGACATGTTTGTCTCTTGCAGCCTCAGAATAGGAGAGACAATATCTGCACCTTCCACTTGCTACAGACTTAGCAGGAGTTTCCTTTTTATGATTTGAGAGCCACATGTCATGGCAACGCATGCTGGAGCCCTTTCTGCTTGTATTCCTGGAAGCCCTTGTTTCAATCCCTGGTAACCAAAATGGCATCTCTTACACACACACTCTGCAGACTACGTATTTCTGAGTTCTGATTTACAAGAAGATATAAAAATTATCTCTCTCAGCCTCGTATCTGTGTCTGGCAGGCCATCTGGCAAGCAGGTTGCAAGAAGAAAGAATCTTTTCTATATTACTACTTTCCCTAATTTTTCAAATTAGGCTTCTTTCCACCCCCACCTCCCCGCCTTGTCAAGAGTACAAAACAGATGAAGAACTAATCTTGAACTCTTCACAATGTTCATCTCAAATGAGCTCTGATCTATCCATTTCTGCAGTAAAGGATTTATTAAACAGAGAACGTAAAGGGGAGAACATAATAATGAAGTTTTAATTGTCAGACTTTTTGCCTTGTTGTTCTCCTGCACCCCTATGAAAACCAACACAGGCAGCTTCTATTAGAAATATTAATTGTTTTGTAGATGATTAGATGCAATTAGATCAAAAAGCACCTGACCTCACTTAATAATGGCAAGTGGGGCAGCGGGAAGGGGTGAGGAGAAGAAAGAAGCCTTTTTAAAATGTTGAGAGATGCAAAAAGCAACAACAGTAAGAAAATAAACCCACAAATTAGCAGATTTGCTAATGGTAGTAGTATAGAAAGTAATAAGACTGCAGAACAGATAGCATTCTAGAAAAATTATGCATGTCTTAAATTTCAACAGTTTACATAGCAAACTAAAACAAGACTGTATTTCGGTCTCATTTCCTGTTAGAAGTTTACATCGCCATGCTTTGTGGGAGTAACCTCTCCTCTTCTGCTCCCCAATGGATTTTGAAAACCGTGCTGAATTTTAACCCAGTCTAATGGAGGTGCCAACCAGTTTCACTGAAATAGGTTGCTCTGTACACAAGGGTAGGCTCTACCCTTAGAGTCTGAGGCAGAGACCCTTTTGCGTCCTGCGAGCTGAAACCCCAGGTGATCCACATGGAGATAAGTCTTCATGGGACACCTGGCAAAAAGCTTCAGGCAGACCTTTGTACCTCCTGAAACACCAAAGTCAGCAGCCAAGGAAAGATATCCTTACAAACGTGACGCTTTACTTGCACCAGAGCTCCCAGAACAACTCATTCTCTTCACTCACAGTAGCAACCAGTGAGGAAAGAAGGACCAGTCCTCTTCCCTCTGCTCGGTGAAGTGCAGGGTGACCAGGAGGTGTCGGTGGGCATCAAAGGCCACGCTCCCCTACATGGGTGCTGTACCACTGCGGTGCTGCTGCCAGGGCAGGACAGGGGACAAGGCTCGTGTGGTGGGAGCACATCCTCTCTGCTGCTCCCCACGCACGCCCCAGCCCTGTGACCCCGCTTTTATTGCAGTAACTCCCCTTCCACACCTTCTCTCTTCCATACTTCAATGTAGCTTTATAAGGACAGCTCTACGGCTTCCCTCTTGAGCTCCCCACCCTTCAAAGGAAGACAAAAGAGGCTAGAAATTTTTGTAGTATCTGGTAACAGGCCATCTCCCATGGGGGATTGAATTATCAGTGCTGTCTCTTATAGTGAGATCAACAAGCTACTCTGTATATATTTTAGACAATGCCTTTATGGCCTTTTAAATCAACATGCTCTCAGATCTCTCTCAGCATCACCTACGGCACAAATTCTTTTTCTCCAATTTTCTGTAAGCTGCCATAATTAGATGGATTAGGGGAGTAAACAGTCTATCATTTACCTTCTTGAATGTAGTGGATGAAGCTCTGCTATACAGCATCACATCCCATTAAAAGACTGCCTCACTGAACACAAGCTATTTCACAGTGACGGAGGTCTTAATAACCATGCCTAAAGGGAAGTTATTATTGGAAAGAAATATCAGGCATATAAACCATGGCAAATGCATGGACGATGTTAGGGCTGGCAACTCACATCATCAGGTTGTGAACCAGACCAGCAGGCAGCAGACCAAATATGCTACTGGACTGCTGTGCATAATCTTAGAGTTCAGCATGCGTACCCTGTGTACGCTCCCAACTTGTGTCCTGCAGACATGCAGAAAAGAACTGAATTTCATTTCTGCGTGTAGCACCTTTTACCATGTGCCCTTTCTTATTTATTAGTTTTAACCCACTGCATGCCACACTACCAGAGTCTCTCTGCAGTACGCAGCATCGCCTTGCAGTCCTTCTGGTTCTGTGTGCGCAGATGTTTTTGCCAACCCTGCCTCCCGCTTTCATTTCTTTGTGCTTTTTTTCTTTTTTTTTTTTTTTTTTTTTTTTTACTTTCTAACATCAATGTGAAGCTCAGTTCAATAGCACAGTCATGCAAAATTATCTAACCGCTTCTCTGATGTGGTTGACAGATGAGGCGTTCTTTAGAGAGGTGATTTGAGCTGATTGAGTTATACCAAGAGAGGTTGCAAAGACAGCCCTAAACAAATATGCAAATTCTCTCTGTTGTTATTCATAGGATCCAAAAAAAAGTACTTGATATTTTTACTACCTTATTCACAGAAATACTAAATGTTTTCTGAATGTTAATGTGGAAGATTACCTTTTGGCTTCAACAGCCACCCAGCAATATATTTTGTTGCTTCTTCCTTGCAAATACTGATTTGTGGAACTTAAACTTTGAGGAAATATATTGCTTTTGACGAAACTTCCTTTTGGGAAGACTTAAATCCAGGATTAAAGCTATATTCATCAAGTGGGTGAGACTATCCAAAGACAGAACAGCCCAGTAATCCCGTCAGCTGGGCACTCATCTGGGATGTAACACAGCTTCCAAATTCTGGTGAATCAAGCTGAACAGGGGCCTGAACTCCTCTACAAGAAGTGGAGGCTTTGGGTAATCTGGGACGTGAATCCCTCTTTCTTCACTTAACCCCTTGTTTCTTGCTTACATAGAAAAAAAAGGGGTTTTAAACAGAGGGTAAAAATTCTCTTATCACTCTCTAAAGATTACCTGCCTTAAAATCCAGAGGATTTTTTAAAAACCTGTTTCCCACTCACTGAGCAGGTGCAGGGGGAGTCAGAAGACCATTCAACTTTGTACAATCTTTTCCTCTATTGCAATCGGTAGGTGCAGAGCCTCGAGTTCCCTATCTTTGTGCTAAGTTCTGTAGAAAAACAGAGAAAGTCTCTGTCCCAAAGAGTTCAACATATTTGGTGAATACCCTGAATCAGCTGTCATGGCCACCAAGTTGCAAATATCACAAAACCTGAGACTCAGCCTTAAACAGGCAAAATGGAGCTGGGTGTTGCTCCAGACAATTTGACAGGGAGACTGAAACATCATGCTGCCCTCAGCGTGTTTTTTGCTCAGTACTACTGACCATGGTCAGCCAATGTTGCACACACTCCTTTGTGATGAACCATTTAGACACAAATATGTTGGTGCTGTTCATCTGCTATTAATGGATAACAAGTACAGTCCTAGAAAAAGGACTACTTTTTGCAAAAAGGCTTCACTTCATTTATCAGCTGAACCATTTATCCATGTAAGCTATAAGCTTTAAAAGAATGTATCTGCACAGTAGGTCTAGACAACCTAAAAATGCCATATGATCCAGCAACACCTACAGATGTCTCAGTGTTAGCACAAAGCAACGGAGTGACTGAAATATATATTGTCTCCTACTAGTTATAAAAAAATCCTGGAACTTCTAATGAAGTATTTCTCAAATATTTCTCTTCTTTTAAGAAGCCACCTGAAATTCTGGGCAGCATGAGGTTACAGCCTTCCTCGAAATGGCATCTCTGTCTGTGTTAGTGTGGCCTCTGGATCTACCTTTCTTCTGATTCAGGAGTATGCCTTGCATTTTCTAAGCCTGGTCAGACAAAGCAGCCAAACCACAGCAAAATTCACAAATGCTGTGGCCCTAGATGAGGTAGGGAAAGTTAACATTTAGACACGATGTGCACGAACATGTATGTTTGCTCTTTGAGAAGTGGAGTGCAACATGTCGTGTGGCGCGTTCATCACGTCCTGCGTAGCGTGTGGGTATAAGCGCGGAAAGTTCTTCAAAAGGTGGAGCTGAGAAGGAAGGTTAGGAGCACTTTTCTCCGTGCTACTATTTTCAGCACTGCTGCAGCTAATTTGTGTTTAGATATGAGCAGCTGTCGTCTCTGTGCCTTTTACATCTTCGTAGAAGTCAATCACGAGCTGGCATATCCTCCCGCTCTCCCCAGGTCTGGCTGGTGCTTGAAAACATTGTTTTAGCCTAAGCATTGCATCTCCTGGTGTTCATGATTTTAATGCAAATGCTCAGCAGTAATTTCATATCCTTTCTGTTGGACAGTTTTGCTTTGGCTCATCTAGTTTTGAATGTTGCTGGGTTTTATAGGGATGCTTTTAGTCAGTATTTCAAATGAATAAAATGTTTCCTTTAAAACCCAAGCATATTTGAGGTTCATCAGGCCAAAATAAACATACAATGACTTGTGAATTGCTGACCTGATGAACAAAGAAGCAATTTTAAGGCACAGGGATCCCGTACCAGAGTGAGCCCATATCCTAGCTAAGGCAGAGATAACACCAGTAGAAGAAAAATGACTTGGCAGCACACCAGCTACGATGAAATCTCAGTGGGAGGAGAGCTTGCAGAGCCTCCATGATATTTAGTTTGAGGCTGGAGGGGATGTGAAGATCAGGGACTCTTTGCAAGCTAGGTTTTACAGAGAGCAGCATGTCGCAGGAGAAGGAAGGCTGCGAGTGGAGTGCGGCACATCAAAGCAGCAACTAGGTGCCAGGGCCTGGGAAGAGGCTGCAGCAGAAGGAACTAGTAAGAGTTGGAGCGCTGGCCCTGTGGATCAAGCAGAGCTTGTCGTGCTCAGGAAGAAGAAAAAAGGGAGCTGGAGAACTCCTCCCAGGTTCCGCCTCACCCCATCTCTTCCTCTACAACACCCTTTATTTTTAGCTGCCATAACTCATCTGCCATTACTTAACTGCCACTTCTCATCCCAAAGGACCAGGCATTCAGTCTGACTCCAGAGTCCCTTTTCCTGAAATATATTGGCAATGCTTTCAGTTCACAAAACAGTTTCTTGTACTCCTCAGCATGGAGCTTGCCAGCATTACTTTGTAATAAACAGCATCTATCTTCCTTGGGAGGGCTGGGATACAAAAAGAGGATTTAGCCTTCTGTAGTCTTTTTTATTTAGTTTTTTTTCCTGTAGTCTTTTTTATTAGTTTTTTTCCAAAGCACTTTTAAGATACAGAGTAGTCACAGGGTTACTATGCCAGCCAACTCAGTTGCCCATAAGCATCTCTCTCCTGGAGCTTTTAGCGCTTGTTTCATTGAAGGGGAGAGGTGCAGGACAGAACATTTATCCTGTTTTCTTGGAAGGTACCCTAGTGTCTCAGGCTTCAGGCAGGTCTGCTAGAAGGAAAAGTGACCTCAGCCTGGAGGACTGAAGGACACGTCCCAGAGCACTGCCTCCAGCCTGCTCGTACAATATCAATACAGAGTATAAATGCAAGGCAAGACTTTATGTCTCAGGTGGCAACTTGTGCCATTTGAAATTAACCCTGTAATTCACAAGAGCTTTGTATTGATGTCATCGCCATGGGACTTAGACTTTTGTTTTGGTTTTAAAACCTAGATCCTAAAGGAACCCTGCAGGGAAATCTTTATCCCATGCAGGACAGTTACTTCTGAAGAAGAAACTACTTCAGTGTCACGACCCGGGCTGGACACACCAGGGAGGCGTCGTGGTGAATTCGGAATTCCCTCGGGCTAAATTAAGGTGAAACCAAATGATCAGTTAAACATTTTATTCATGGCAGAAGCAGCCTGAACTGGGGAGGCATTAACAGCAGGCGGTGGGGTTTCTCTCAATAGGAATTGGCATGAAACTGCCTCAGTAAACCGTGTAACTCATGGTAACCATATACATCAAGACAGGGAATAAGGAGAGCCGTCCCGTTGGGTCTGGAGGTTCGGAGCAGACCCCCTTGCTTTCTAGGCTCCTTCTCAGAGAGGAGCCCAGGGGTGCTGGATCCACTCCTAGTCCCAGTCTCGCTCAGCGGTTTATGTCTAAAGGGATGAAGTGTGGGGATTATGGAAAAAGAGACAGAAAAGAGGAAAAAGAAAGATTTCACCAGTCCTGGGTCCAGCATTGGTCCAGTCAGCTGAGGGGTCCAGTTCTGGTGGGCGCCTGCCCATGGGGCTTCAGTTCGTGCCCTTTTATCATCTGCTTGCCCCTCCTTCGGGCGGGCACTCGGACTCATTGGGTTAATTAAGTGTTCATGCACGGTTTGTGCTTTCAGAACCTTCGGGAAATGGGTCGTTGGGCTTGGGGGTCATTTGGGAAGTAACTTCTCCTCCCCTGCAGACATGACCGTTGTTTGATCTTTGGCCATGGCTGGTGAGCTGCCCCACGCAGCACATCAGAACAGGGAGCTGCACACCCTCCAGCACGGCAAACCCTCCCTGTCCTGCTGCTGATCCGCTTCATCTCACCTGTGGTTCCTTGCTATGCAGGGTTCGTTGTTATGCAGAACTTGCCCCACCAATATGTTTGAGACATTAACTCTTTCAGTCTTTCACAGCCGGGTTAAATTCCTTCTCCATCCCTGTTCCTAAATTAAGAAAAGAGCAGATGGATGGGAAGGATTAAAGAGCACTTGTAACATTTCCTTCTAAGCTGTGCACTTGTCTTACGCTACTCAATGAATCTCTCTCAGGGTTTCAATGTTTCCATTTTTTTTTATATTCTGGCTGTAAATGATATTAAAAAGTAAATCTTAAAGATGCACTCAGTGTGAAACAGAGCCATGAATCACTGTTCCCCCTACAGGCTGGCTCTCCATCTGCAGTCGTGCCAATTCCTGTCGTTTCACGCAGGCACAGCCCCTCTGTCCCACTTCCCACCATCTGCACAAAAAACCCCAGCCTGTTTGCAAAAAGCAATGGTAATTATTGGGTTAGGTGCATATCGAACATCTATTGCTTGGATAGCAGAACATGTATTGCTTTCCCAGAGAAGACTGTCTGGGAAAATCAGGTGCCTGGAATAAAAGCAGACTGGTCGGCCAGGCTGTCCACCACAACCCAGCAGGAGCAGAGTTGTTGGCTCAGGGAGCACAAGAGAGCACCCCTTCTGGTCCCTGGCACAAGAAGCAGTGTCTGGAGATTCCCTTAAAGTGCTGAACACATCAAAGGGAGGGTTTCCAGAGGGCAGGTGTCTTGGCCTTACCTCTCTAGAGTCATCTTACACAGGAGAGCTTCTTTAGGATGTGAATCTACCAAAGTTTTAGAGCAACATGACACCTATTATGATGTATGAAGTGTCTATAAATTCACCTGAATAAAGGACAATGTGTTTACCCAAATCCTGGAGCCTCATGTGGGAGTTAAACCTACATTTGGGCTTCAGCCTGACCACAGCACGCAACAACTGAGAGGACTGTTTGCAAGTCTCCTAGTCCTAGCTCATGGTAGGAAACCTCTTCCCTGACAGAAGGTTGGAAGTAGCGGTGCAGCAGCTTCAGGGAACTGCTAAGGAAAGAGAGGAATGTATCCCTTGACCAGCCACAGGTTTGGGTGCGTGGCAGTTTTTTGTGCTTTTGGTTGAAAGAACTACTGGGTTGAAGCAGCACAGAAGGGTCCCCTGGAAACCCAGTACCTTTTTCTGTGCTAGCTCTGCATAGCAGAGCTGTTTTGAAAAACCTCTAATGTTCACTAATCCCTTCTAGTATAATGAACTTTAAAAGGCAGAGGAACCCCTTCACTCCCCAGAAGCCCTCAGGGTCCCATCCTCACAAATCCGGTTTTCTTTCCTACCTCAGGGCATAGATTGACAGCCAAGCTATTCCAACAATTCTCCTGAGAAATACTGGGGCTTGTCTTAATGGAAGTGCTTGCAGGACTCTGTGCTATCATTTGCAAACATGTTGTAGGTGTATGTATGTGTGGGAGGGGAGCAGGGCAGGGGTGTCTGTTCTCTGTGAGCTTGGAGTTCACGGCTTTGCATACAGTCCTGGAGAGGCTCCGATGTTTGCCCTGCTTCTCTTCTTAGAGAGCAAAGTGATGGCTGGAAGCGTTCCTCTAAAATAAGGGGCAGGAAGGAATGCAGGAGGAAGGGAAACGCTGTCATTCCCTTGGGTCGTCTGTGTGTGTGTTGCTTACCCCCCCTTCTATCTCATTTCTTAAAAAACAGGCAGGCATTTGAGAGAGGTAGGAGGATGTGGCTTGTCTTTCTACCCCTCCCCTTTCTGCACTGTAAATTCTTAAAAAGGCCCAAGAGAGTAAATTGCTTTTTCAAGTTTTATCAACAAGAAGGCAGCCCAGCAGAGTTACAGTTCAGTGCTCAAAGATTGCCTTCATGTTTAGCAAGAAGCTTTCAGGACAGAAAATAAATAAATATATGTGTTGGGAGGGGTGACTCCCCACTCCTGATGGTATAGAATTTGCACTTTGTGGAAGTAACTCATCTCCCTGATGCATTTCTAAGTTTCCAGTCTAGTCTCAAGTACATTGCCTTCTGTATTCAGGGTTATAATAAGACCATCCCCAATTAGGACACAGGAGAGACACGCTGCACCATGGAGACAGCTCCACTTAGTATAAACTATTCCACAAGGCATTATCTAAAAATGACAATTTGGGCTTTTCAGATATGCACCATGTCATTGAAAAAATAATTTTTTAAGCCTGCTTTGTGCCATAAAGTTTCTTACTTCAGTAACATCAGATGCTGTTTCACAAGTCCTGATTTTCAATTAATAGCAAAAGTGAAAGATGGGGAAGACTGAAAAGAGGACAATACGTCCACATACATGTATATGTGCTAGTTTCTGACAGAGAAAATTAGAGAAAAGAAATGGCAACAGAAAATGTTAGAAAAAAGCAAGGAAAAGAACCATTTCCTTGAAAAATAAAATTGGGCATTTGCAACATTAGTTTTTGTCTATTCCATTCATATTCACTCGGTTTTGAACTACATTGTCCTTTCAGAAGAACTGACCCTCTTTTCAGAAAGCTGAAGAGAGCCAGGATGGATCTTACATGATATTGGTTTCAAAGATGAGCCTTGGGCAGAATTTTAGCCTCCCTGTGATAAAGCCCCATTTAGGGGGTACAGCACGGCAATTTCTGGTTCCTCCTTCTCTATGAAATTGGTTTGCCTCCCCACTAAAAGAGTAGGAAAGAATTTAAGAAGTCCACAGCAAAGCATAGCTCGTCAGCTCTTTGAAAGAAGAGTCTTCTTTTCAAAAAAGAAACCTTGATATTTTGGGGATAAGTGGGTGTGCGGTATTGCCACCCACTCTTCTCTTCCCACAGCCTCTTGTGGAGCCGGGTGCTCAACGCCCTGGTGAGACGGCAGCGCTAGGGGAAGGCAGGGTGGCAGTCAGCTTACCACTCTGCGATGCCTCTGGCTGTGCAGTTGTGGCTGAATCCTCTTAATTCCAGCAGCTCATCCCTTAGAGGCAACTAATGGACTACAATGGGATCAGATTTGCAATAATATCCCCAGGTAGTTAAGATTAATAAAGCTCTCCCCGTCTGCCCCTAAAGCTGTAGGTTTGGAATTACACTCCAACAGCTAAGCTCAGAGTCCTCCAAGATGCTGGTTTAGGCTACCGGCATATTCACGTTCACATTACTATGCCAGTTTTAATTTTCATAGACTCAAAGAATCATAGAATCATTTAGGTTGGAAAAGACCTTTAAGATTATCAAGTCCAACTGTTAACCTCACACTGCCAAGTCCACCACTAAACCATGTCCCTAAGTGCCATGTCTACGCATCTTTTAAATACCTCCAGGTGTGGTGACTCAACCACGTCCCTGGGCAACCTATTCCAATGCTTGACAACCCTTTCAGTGAAGAAATTTTTCCTCACATCCAATCTCAGCCTCCCCTGGTGCAACTTGAAGCCATTTCCCCTCGTCCTATCATTTGTTACGTGGGAGAAGAGACGGACACCCACCTCACTACACCCTCCTTTCAGGCAGTTGTAGAGAGAGATAAGGTCTCCCCTCAGCCTCCTTCTCTCCAGGCTAAACAGCCCCAGTTCCCTCAGCCGCTCCTCACAAGACTTGTGCTCCAGACCCTTCACCAGCTTCGTTGCCCTTCTCTGGACACGCTTCAGCACCTCAGTGTCGTTCTTGTAGTGAGGGGCCCAAAACTGGACATGGTATTTGAGGTGTAGCCTCACCAGTGCCCAGTACAGGGGGATGATCACTGCCCTAGTCCTGCTGGCCACACTATTTCTGATACAGGCCAGGATGCTGTTGGCCTTCTTGGCCAGCTGGGCACACTGCTGGCTCATATTCAGGTGGCTGTTGACGAACACCCCCAGGTCCTTTTCCACCGGGCAGCTTTCCAGCCCCTCTTCCCCAAGCCCATAGCGCTGCATGGGGTTGTTGTGACCCAAGTGCAGGACCCGGCACTTGGCCTTGTTGAATCTTAACAAGGTGTTTATACCAGTCATACAGGGAAAAAGACCTCTGGAGCCCTTTGATTCCAGGAACTAGGAACATAAGCACAAATCTGTCATCTCTAATCCAAAACTGATCAAATTAATAATAATCACCCCTTTCAGTATGGGTGAAGCCCTTTTTTGCCATGCCTTAGTCCAGCTTTAGTTATATCATAGATCTATCAGAAGACCTGTCATTTTTGTCACTGAGTACTTACACCAGTGCACTAATATTGCCATATCAGTGCTTAAAATAATAATTAGAACTCAATGAATATTGAATAAGCTGAATAATTTATTCAGATACATTGCAAAACTTGAGCAACTTATTTGATGAATATATTTAATAACTCACTCTGTCCTATATCTTTGTGAATAATATTTTTTAAACTAGATGAGTAATTTGTTTTTAAAAAATTGTAACATTTGTCAAATAAATTATCCATTGAATATTATTCAACCAACTCTAATAATACTCAGTTACCAGGAAGTGCATTCTTAAATGGCCACTGGAGGCCCAAATAAGCATGTCTGAGCTTTCTGGCATGACTTTTTGCTTATCTCTAATAAAATACTTATTGCGATGAAATATGATCTTTCTACCTCAAGAACAGATTTTTGCTTTTTAGTGGAGTAAAAGAAGACAGAAGCAGTAGCAGAAGAGAATAAGGATGTCCATCCTTTATTCCTGAAACCATAGCAACATGCCCATGTTCAGATGGGATGAAAGCTACCACACATGAAGTAGTACAGGAGGACAGAAGTTTAATTATGCCTGTGTTCCCATTCCCTCATCTCCAGTGTAAAACAAGGACAGAGAAAGCACTGAAGTCTGAGCTCAGCTTTATGACCCTCACTGTAGAAGTGATCCTGCAAGAGGGTTTTGTACCAGGGGCTAGCAGGTTTTGCAGTGTGTAATTGCGGGGTTAGTATCAATTCAAATCAAGAGAGCTTTCCTCAGTTGGGATCGGACGAGGGAGAACCCCAAGGTAGAAGTTTCACACAAGCAACCCTTCCACCCAAGGGTACATCCACAGCAAGAGTAAATGGACCCACATTACAACCAAGAAAGCAGCAACTGTTCCTCCTACCTGATAATAACCAAAGGCCATGGGTGAGAGACTTTCTTCTCTCTTGATCTAGTGCACTTCCCCCCCCACCCTGGATGCCTTTGTTCAGCTCTGATAGATGCTCAGACCGAGGACTGAGCTTCCCCAAGGAGCCATGCAGCGTACTTGGTAGCAATCCAGCTTTTGATACTGAAGATAATATTTATTGCTCAGGAAGAAAGCTCATATTTTTTTCAACTCCTACCTGGACTGACCTAGTTGGGTTTAGCCTTGAAGAAGAAGAATGTAGCAAAGTGCCCTTAAAGATTAAAATTGATTTTACTTTTTACAGCTTTGCTGTAAAGCCTTGGGCTGAAGTACAATTTGCAGTTATAATTATAGTATTTTAAACACACAGTTCTTACTTGTAGCCTTCACTATTCTGGCTCAGATACCTCTGGATGTGTGACCTTAGTGTTTTATTCAAGTGTTCTCTCCATAATAATCTCATTAAAAATTGTATCGTGTAAAGATGAAGCTCACATTCCTTCTTTTCTCAATTACCTGCAAAGCCTTTTGTATGTATAAACTTAAGGGGCCAAGTACACAGCCTCTCCTGGGACTGTTGGGCACTGCCATGTGAAATGACAGCATTCACAGGTTATTCCTGTTCTTCTGAACCTGCTCGTCAGTGTCCTCCAAGACAAGTTTTATTCAGTTTCGTCACCCACTTGTGACCACTAGTACAAGAGTTTGACTTTAGGAGCAGCTATCTGAAGGAAAGCACGGGGTGGCTTTTATAAGGTTTGAGAGCTGCGTGAAGTTCAGTGTCTCAAGGCACCCGAGTCAGTACTGCGTGTGAAGATGTAAGGCTGAAGGGCTGCAGCACTCCTGATCTTTGCCTGCATTTTCTTGCCTGCAGAGCAAGTTGCCACATTCCAGCCTTTAAGCAAATATTGCCAACTGATGGTTTGGGTCCCAGCACGAGCCCAAGCCCTGAGTTACATGAAGCCTTAACAGTCAGTAGGTCAGTTGCCTGAACTGAAGATCATATTTTATTTAATACAATCTGTGTAAGCACTGGAAACCTCTTTATAGAACCCTGCACATGGAAGGATCATCTCTGCAGCGGTTGGGGTTGCATGTGCATTCAGCCTAGCTGGTACTGAGTAATTGAGAAGGACTTGGAGAACGAACAGGTTCTGTATCAGGCTCGGTTGGATATTTCATACAGAAAGACAAAGTACAAAGAAGGAAGAGGCGTATGATGTGTTAATAGCAATGCCTGTGCTGGATTTATAGATATTTCCAGAGGGCTGAACAAGCAATTACAGATGGAAGAATGTGGAGCAGCCATGACTCATATTTTGAGAAAGTTTGACAAGCTTGTAGCCAAGTCCTTCCAGCACAGATGGAAAGTCCACACACAATACTTGAACCACAGACCCTGGAGCCCTCCTCTCCTGCTCCAGGACACTAAGTCAATCTCATCGGCTTAAGCTGCTGCAGTTGTAACCAGCGGCGGGAGAATGGTTTCCCCTGGTATGCATTCCTCTATCTATAAAAAGATGGGTTTAAAACACAGATTCCAGTAAGAGCTACCTTGTGAGAGTCGCTGCTTTAGGACAGACAGACCCTGGCCTCCCCATCTCTAGTTTTTGTAAGCTCACCGCTCCCCTTGCCTTGAGCCATTGCAAATGCTCTTGCAGATATCAGCCATATTTCCGAGTACTTTAAAAGGTTTAGTTAAGCTGGAACTGCATTTCTCATTTGTGTGTGTGCCCTGTATATCCCACCTGCTATTTGAGCACAAGAGGCATATAGCAAATTCATTCCAGGATTCAGAAAAACTCCCAGACCTCCTCTGTTTGTGTGCATGTGTGGGTCTGCAGTTGTGTGGGGGTGCACGTGCAGGGGCACATTTCTCTGTGGAAACTTTAATTGGACTCTCAATCCTCTGTAAACAAGTATAGCCAATGGATTTGTTTGTTAGACTTGGTCACTGAATATTTAGTATTAGAAGAATCCATTTCAAGCTGTGCACTTGCAAAACCATGCAATGAACCGTACAGGCATCTGCTATCTTGCCTCAATTTATACTGCGATGGGAAGCTCTGTAATGCGAAGTAATAGTAAACTAACCAGTGTAATGTGGGCCTTAACCTTTAACTGGCAACCTGGAACACTTCCAACCTTGGTGCATATCAGGTGTTCGGTGAAATTATGAAAAAGTCCAGTAATACAACCTGGAATGCTTTCAGCTCAGCTTGGCTGGACTTTCAGGGATTCAGCCTATGAACTAAACCAGTGCAACATATCAATTCCTCCTACAATTTTGCTTGAATGTTATTTCACCATGTAGTTCCTCACAAGCTAACTCCCAGGTAGGCAGCCCAGTTTGCTGCATATATAGACGTCTTTGGGACCTTACCAAGTCATTTAAGTTGTCTGCTTTTATGATATAAAATCATGGCACCTAGGCATATACAATGTTTTCATCTCGAGCGGTTCTGCAATAATTAATGTTAATTTTATTGTAACAGTTGTTATTACTGGACTTTTTCATATTTTCAGTGAACACCTGATGTGCACCAAGGTTCGAAAGATTGCATCATAAGGTGTAGTACTTGTTTGTTTCCTACAGTACATAATCACATTGTCAATAAATGGCCAGGACTTCTCCATGCTTCCTGTGTTTAAGGAATCTACATTATGCTTTTTCACTGTTGTCTCTTCTCTAGGTTGAAGAGTATATTTTGTATAGCTCATAGGGAAAGCTATTTGATGCCTTTGATTATTTTGCTGACTTTTGTAGCACCTTCTCTGATTCTGCTATATTCTTTCTGAGACCAAGAGACAACACTGCACTCAGTCTCTAAGTGCAGGTGCACAATGGATTTTCTAGCGACATAAAGATATTTCCTGTTGTGATTGCTATCCCATCCTCAAAAATTCTAACGTCTTGATTGCTTTTGGCTACTGCTGTACCCTGAACTGACATTCTTGTAGTGCTATCTATTATTACCTGAAGATCTCATTCCTGATGATAACAAACAGCTCAGAACCCATCATTATATATGTAAAATTAGGATTTTTTCCCAGTCTGCATTGCTTCAAATGCTGTTACTTTACGCTCAGTTGCTTGCTGTAGTTAGAGGCTTTTACAGTGTTTCACAGTCATGTCTTTTGTTACTTAGAATAATTTAGCATTAGTAAACATCTTACAATTAATTCTCTTTTTCTAGATCATTTATGCACTCATGAACAGCATGAGTCTGAACACAGATCTGTGTGAAGCTCCACTGACAACCACCTTCTCTATAAAAAACTATTTACTCTTACCCTCTCTTTCCTGTCTTATGACTAGTTACATGTCCACATGAGGACATTCGCTCTTATACCATGACAGGTTAGGATTTTTGTCAATGAGAAAAGGCATTGTAGAATGCCTTTTAGAACTGTACATGGACTATAGCCACCAGATATCAACTACCTCCACATATCAACATGGAAAGGTGAACCCCTAAAAGAAAAGTTCTGCTGTGGAAACTTCCCCAAGTTCTTAACTTTTAGTGCAGTCAGGCAGATTTAAGGTTTTTCTGCTACAATTTTGTTGTCTTTGAAACCTGCTGCTCCTTGATCTTTCCTTGGCCTTACAGATGCTCTAGAGGTCTCCTAGCCCTTAAGATGTAGCAACATGATTTATAATTAGCGTCTCTGCTTTTTTGCAAGTTGAAGCACAATTCAGGTTTTTGGCCTCCCTTACTGAATTTCAGTATTCTCATCTTATTGTTCCTTTGGGGTTTTTTTTGCTTGTTTTTAGTAGGACACTGCTTTGTGGTTTTTGAATAACACCTTCTTATTCATAAGAAAGCTCCCTTACACTTCTGTTAAGCTAGGCCTGTTATCTTTTGGTCTTTCTCAAACATTTATTGATAGGTAGTACGCATTTGCTCTGATCATGCTGCATGGTATCTTTGAACAGCCTTAGTGCTGTCCAAAAAAAGATTTCTGTACTTTAACCACTCATTTTACCTTCTTTTTAACAAGACGCCTTCATTTTTGTGTAGTTCAGCTTTTTAAAAATTCATCACTTCTTAAATAGTGGGCCTTTTGGCTTTTGCAGGAGGAATAGGTATTTTGGACTTAAATACAGTACTGCCACTGTTCCCAACAGCTCTGTGACAGTCACCAAGTCCAGCATATTGGTCAGGACTTCTCATTTCTTGTTGTGGTTTAACCCCAGCTGGCAACTAAGCCCCACGCAGCCGCTCACTCACTCCCCTCCAGTGGGTTGGGGGAGAGAATCAGAACAGTAAAACTGGGAAAAGCCATGGGTTGAGATAAAGACAGTTTAATAGGTAAAGCAAAAGCCGCACACACAAGCAAAGCAAAACAAGGAATTCATTCCCCACTTCCCATGGGCAGGCAGATGTTCAGCCATCTCCAGGAAGGGAGGGCTCCATCACATGTAACCATTACTTGGGATGACAAACACCATCACTCCAAATGTCCCCCCCTTCCTTCTTCTTCCCCCAGCTTTATATGCTGGGCATGACATCCTATGGTCTGGAATATCGCTTGGGTCAGTTGGGGTCAGCCGTGTCCCCTCCCGGCTCCTTGTGCCCCCCCAGCCTGCTCGCTGGTGGGGTGGGCTGAGGAGCAGAAAAGCCCTTGGCTCTGTGTAAGCACTGCTCAGCAGGAACGAAAACATCCCTCTGTTATCAATACTATTTTCAGTACAAATCCAACACAGAGCCCCATACTAGCTACTATGAAGAAAATTAACTCTATCCCAACCAAAACCAACACATTTCCCTGTCTACTACTTCAATAGAACAGAAATCGGCAGAGTCTGAAAGTTCAGCCCATGCATCGCACCCCACAGTAAACTTTACCCAGTACATGAGGGCAATTGTAGTCTTTTATTGTCTATTCCTGTCTTCCTTGACCTTCCTCAGTGTGTCAATCTCTGTCAACATCTTCATCAGGCAGTCCATAATGCAGCCTTATTGCTGAATTTTTCCTACATGGGACTTGAGTTTGATTCATAGGGTTTCTATTACTTGTTGACAAGGTTTGCTTGATTGTTAATCTGATTTGACTCAAAGCTTCTTTTAGGCTATAGTACCATCCCATCATCTATAGAGCCCATTTTGCCTTTCCAGTGTAATTTTTCTAATTGGTATTACATTGTCCATCTGCTTCTCCTTCCACCAAATTTCCTCTATGTCTTTTGTGTCTTTATAGTAATTTAAATCTAAATATTCCTGTCTCCCTAGACTTCTAGTATTAAGGTAGATGTACGTATAAAATTACCTTTAGCTTGCTTCTATTATCTGTGCCATCGTGCATTTGTTTGTAACTTGGTGATTTCTAGTTTTTGTCCTGTGTTTCACCTGAGGACGAAGAGTTCTTGCAATGTCAGGGGGTGTCCTCCAAACCCCCGTGCTCCTCAGCACCCTCATGTGAGCACCCTCCTGTGCAGCATCGGCAGCTGGAACTCCCCTGGGCAGGCTCCCTCCCTTCCAGACATCTCTCTGGTCTTGATGGTTTTGAACTCTCTTACATATATAGTTTTCCCAACAGCATTACCTCTTCACATCTGCCTGGCCCAACATGCATTACCAGGACTATTTTGGGGAAAGCTGCCAAGGAGATCCTCCTGTTTTGTCTCCAAACCCTCTGCCCCTACGTCACTGGCACTTACAGGGGTGGTGGCCGCCACCTCCTTCCCAGCGAATAACCTTCGCTGCAACTACAAGCCCAGAGAGCAATATGTTTCATAAAGCAATAACCACAACACAGCAGCCCACTCCAGTCTCTCATACACAGGCAGCTTCTTGTAATCCCACCCTCCTCACAAAACTTAAAACCACACCTGCTTCTGGTTCAGGATAGGGTTTGGAGACCCCAACAGGCACACAGGGCATAGTAGCAATCACAGACAAATAATGAATAGAGCATGGAAATGGAGAAGCAACAGTGACAGTCAGCGTGGTCTCACAGCACAAGTCTGTGAGATGGCAGGCTCCCTCGTGGACTGCAGGAGCTGCTGTTACACCATACAGACACAATATCAATGCAGCATGTTTAAAGAAATTGAAAGGTAGAAGCACATCCTGGCTAGCACTAAATCCTTTTTCAGTTGTTTTTTGAGAGCTGACCAAAAATAGGCAGGCTGAGATTTAAAACTGGTACTGTTCTGTCTCTGCTCACACCCTTGGAGGATGGTGTATGGTGGGGCTGTGAGGACATCCTTCATGTGCCCTGCTGAGCTGCCTAAACTGACACAACTTCAAGACTTGTGTAAATCATGGTAGAGACCAATTTTCCACCCCTTTCCTTCTTTGCCTCCTCTCCCGAGGCAATGAGCATAAGTGCGTTCCCTTTTCAGTTATTTTCTCTGACTGAGAGGGGAAAAAAATGCCACATTTGGGAACCTAAAATCTGGAAAGAATGAGAAAAAAAGAGATATGAAGCAGAAAATTATCCTGTTTTGTCCAAAAACTTTCTTTAGGGAGTAGAATGGTTGTACTGAAAAGGGCTCTGAACTGCTCTGAATTGGGGAATTTTTCTTTGGTTTTACAGTTAGGTCCTTGTTGGCAGAGAGACCTCAACTGTGGCAGTAAAAATCCTACATTTGTGAGTTTTCAGAAACTAGCAGGAGTCTCTCTTTCATCTCAACAGGAGTGTCTCTTCTTTGATTTTACTGTCTGCATTACTGTGTAGTTTCTCCCTTCTTTATCATCTGCTTCTATATGTAACAGAGAGACAGGGATGCAGCACATCATTAAGAACAAGTAAACACCATTAAAACAATTCCACCTCATTGTCACCGCATTGTTTTGAATTGAATTATTGACTCCTGAATAATACCAGGGATAGGGAGAAGCAGGCAGAAACTAGCTTTGAACCCCTCTGGGTAAACAACCTGCTTACAGCATCAAAAGAAATGGGTTTACTCTAACTGCATGCTCTAGGTGGGAAAAAGTCAAGAGCTTTTCTCAACTGTAGCTCACTCTCAGATGCCCCTATTTTGGTTCTCTCTACAGCAAACAAACCTGATCTGAATCATAGAATCATAGAATGCTTTGGGTTGAAACGGACCTTTAAAGATCATCTAGTTCCAACCCCCCTGCCATGGGCAGGGACACCTTCCACTAGACCAGGTTGCTCAAAGCCCCATCCAACCTGGCCTTGAACACTGCCAGGGATGGGGCAGCCACAGCTTTGCTGAGATGGCATGGTATGAAATTCAGTTTTAGGTGCAGAAGCCCAAGTCTACTTACTGGGAATAGAGCCTCCTTTGGCCAATAGCCTGCTCATAATTGTCGGGAGAGGGGAAAACAAAGGCAGCTGCTGATTATAATGAAGATTATTTGAAAGAATCATACTAGATATTTCCCTTTATATTGGAGGAGTAATAAGAGGAACTAACAGGCCATTTCAGGAATCAGGAAGGGCTAGGGTGGAGATCTGATTCCCACCCCAGCACTAGCCCAGAGCTCTAACTCAGGCAAGATGCTCTTGAGCAGCCAAGTGTCCTCAAGCACCATGAAGGAGCGTGCCATCACAGCGCTGAGTACCTTGTTTAAGGAATCAGCTCCACAGCATCTGTAGGAACACAGTGGGACTGGAAACCTTTGTTCCTTGTGCTGTGACAGAAAAAGGATCTTACAAAAATTCAGAGCGCAGCTGATTTGTGACTTTTTGAGACCATGAAATGGCTTCCTTACATAGGAACAGTGAGATGGGAGGCTTTCAGCAGTGCTGGGGAGACTGCTGTTGCATGAGTGGGAGGGAAAAATTAGTTTAGTCAGGTAGATCCTGTGGTTTTAGGGCGTAGGGGAAAATATTTCCCCCAAGCTCTGCTCTTTGACCAAGGAGAAGATTCTGCAGTGACTGCTTGAAATATTCTCCAGCCTGGGGTGCACTCTCTCCTGGGTAAGAGAGAAGATGGGGTCTCTGTCAGACACTGCTACCAGCTTGTCCCAGGAAAGGGAACACAGGGAAGACTGTGAAGAAGCTAATCTCATTTATTTAAAAGGAAAACCAAAAAACCCCTCAAAAAGTAAGGATATTGTAAATTTACAGGCAAAGTGCCCCCTTGTGAGTCTTCCAAAGACCAAAGCTGGCATATGAGGTCCGCTCACACTGCTCACCTGTCCTTGGGCTCAGGAAGCAACCGGGCTTGTTCAAATATCCATTCCTCTCCTTCTCCCTTTAAATCACTATATTGTCAGTTTGGCATGTAGAGGCTTTCTTTCTTGTATCAAGAAGCACCACAACATTTTTTTTTTTTTCAATCTGTCTTTGGCATTTTCCAGCACAGACAAGATGGGGTCTCAGTTTCTTGAGACATGATGTGCTCCTGCTGCTTATTCCCTACTTAATCCTCCAAGTGTGACATCAGTCATCTCCATGCAACTTACTGAGACTTCTCAGGCACAGGATTATCAGTGATACGGACTCCAATGGGGAATGCACAGCAGGAGCAGATGCATGGTAGAGAAAGAGAGAGAGGAGCCTGTTTTCATGCAAACATGACTCATAATAAAGTGTTTTTTGAAAGATACAAAGTGGAAGCAGCAAATATGCAAAATATAGAAAATGTACCTGATTTCCTAAAAAAGGAATTGTCAGTGATCCTAGCAATTACAGTTCCATTAATTTAAATTCTATCCTTGGGGTGAAAATGAAGCAAATATGAGAGACACAAGGAGGAAAGAGAATCACTAAACAGCTGGAGATAAAATTTTAGTAATAAACATGACAATGGGTCCTCAGCCCAGTTGGATCCTTCAGGCGCTACTAAAGTACAAATAATAGAAGAATAAATCTTCACAAACAGATATAAAAGGTTTTAAAAGAATTAAAGTAGTAGTGCCTACTGGAAATTCAGTTGCTGTACTGCATTTTGGTTTTCCATGAAGTATTTGATATTGCATCTCCCATGAATATACTTGAATAATTAAGTGAGATCGGCTTCAGTAGGAGTACTGCCACAGGGTCTACAAATTGGCAGAAAGAACATTAGCAAATGGTAATGATAAATGGCAGTGTTTTAATTTGGGGGAGGTAGCTACTGGGGTGCCACAGGGATTGGTGTTATGTCCTATCTCATTTATCACCCTCATTAATTGGTCTGGAAGAAAAATAAACAGCGCATTAATGAAATTAACATTCAATGCTGAATGGGGGTGGGGTGGGGTGTCAAATCCTAGTAGGAATGAATAAAAAGGAAAAACAAAAACATTCAGAGAAAAGTGAGGTGCAAGGGCAGATAATTTTTTTTTTTTAAGGAGTAATGCAACTACTAGATCTTGCTTGGAATATTTTGGGGGAAAATATTGAGAAAGAATAACTGTTCTGGATCTTAAGGCCAGAAGATGCCATATTGTCCACTTAATTTCATTCCCTTTGCAATACAGGCCAAAAAAAAAAAAAATCCTCCAAGAAGCCAGGTATTCTAAGTTGTGTGAGAACGTATCTCTCAGAAATGCATCCAGTCTTAATTACAGATCTCAGGTGATGAATGCTGTTTGTAACAGTTTGAATGAAAACCTGAAAAAAGCAAATTGACCCAGCAGAACTGGTTTATTGACTATAACTACAGCAGTGTGTAATCAGTCATTAGGCAAAGTATTATATTACCCATGTTGTGGTAACTGTCTGCTTCTGGTAGTTTCAGCACTGTGAAGATAGAGAACTCTGAACCCAATTTGAAACATTGCCTGTGCTGCTTCTGAGACAGCAGAATACCTCTGTGCCTCAGGTTTCATACATTTTCTTCTATCTATCTCCTCCTTTATGCATGTTCAAACCTTAGCAAACCTGAAGGCTCTTTTCATATTTTTCCTTTGGTCACTCTCACTTTTTTTTCTTCTCTTTGTCTTTTGCCCATGACTTCTGTTTGTGATTCCCTTTTTCTGATATGATCTGCAATTAGTGACAGAGAATTCACTTCTTGGACAGACCAATTACTTGATAGATTGCAATGCTTGCAGAAGCCAAAGGCATCTGTTGTTCTCTCAGCCCTAATATAAAACTGCTTGCTAAATAGTGGTAGAAGTATAATAATGCATTTTTGTATGTTGTCTTTGGTAGCTCTTTCTATAATACCAAACACATTTTGATGCTAAACTGGGCACGTGCTTGGGTTTTCAGGAATTTGTCTTCATAATTGAATGCTTTGGCTTAAGTATGAATCACAAACTTATTTCATACTAGATTAAGTAGTAAATAAGTAAATCAGAAAAGATTTCATAATGTGGCATACAGCTTTAAAAAAAAGTCAAAACAATTTTTGTTTTCAGCACAGAGACTTCACATCCTTGCCTGTTCAGGGCTCTGATGGTGCTGCCACAGAAAGTTTGACCAAAGCAGAGAAACAACAACTAATCCATATTCAGAGTGATGTTGTCAACACCCTCCCAGAAGGGTGTGCTCCTTGAAGGGTATAGTACCAGTTCTTAGGGAGAATCATGGGATAACATGTCCAGAGGAAATTTCCACCGGTTTGACAGCTCTCCAGCGCTGAATCCTGCTTTCCCTTGGCTCTTGGAAGTGTTGCAATGAAAGGCGGTAGGACAGGTGGGCAATCCAGTTTAAGATGCTCTGCAGCAGAGCAGATGAACGAAGCACCTTCTCTACACAGCTGCAAATGCAGCTGGCATCTCCTGCGCTGTTCTGAGCATCATGTCACTGGGAAGATATTGAAAAGTTGGAGGGAGTTCAGAGAGGAGGCACAATTATTATTAGGTAGCAGGAAGGCTTGATTGATATGGAAAGATTAAAAGAGCAAGCTATGTACATCTTGGCAAAGCAACAACTGAGAGGAGATATGATAATCACCTCCAAATAAATTCAAGGAAAATCCCAAGAGGAAGAGACTTTGTGCAGGCATAGTACAATGGGGCATTGCATAATAGGATGAACTTTAGAGAAGGAAAACTTGTGAAGTTTGACTGTTAAGAAAAACTTCTCCCTTTCTAGTAAGATGTGGAAGAAGATCCCTGGGGAAGCATTGCTGCAGGACTGCTTAAACTATACTGGTCCCATTACAAGAAAACAGTTAAGGAACCATTCCACATTGATCAAAAGAGGGAACAGACTGCTGAGGTCAGGTGGCCTCTCGCTAAAGCCAGAGACCATGGACTGCTCTGTATTTGCTGAATTCTCCCTAAATAGCTTGTTTTTGTGAGAGAGGCATCATCTTGTCTTTAAAGCTGTTGTGGTGTGTGTTATTCAGTGAGATTATTACAGTGCTGTATGCACCAGCCTGCTAATTGTTTCAGGGGAAGGCTGTATTCTAAGAGAAATGCTGTCTGCAGCATGTATTCAGAAAGGTTTTCTTTATTAAAGAGTTGAGATACACGGACATGTAATAAGGAACAAAGGAAATGGAGGTGGCATTGCCTAGCGTGTTACAGTAAAACTATTGAATTACTTGCCGAAGGGGGACCTTGAGTGAAATATTGCAGCAAGGAATTTTGAAAAGCATCTGCTGGTGTCACAGCCATTATCAGTGCTGAATTAGTTGCCATGCAGCGTATACTGCTGCTTACCAAAGGTGCTGATTTGCCAGCAGGGGCCAGGAGGGATGTTTTTTCATTTATGCAGAACGCTTCAGACTTGGCTGCATACAGAATTGTAAGGTATCACCCATCACGTCAGGTGCTGAGCTCTACAGAAGGAGAAGAACTTGAAGAGCAGGAAATAGCTTTTCAATAAAAGAATCTAAGCTACATTAAATGAGACATTACTCACTTGGTCATATGTCCATTTCCTTGGATGTAATAGCAGTAACAGGGAACACTCTAAGCTGCTCTGCAGTAACTCTCTTAATTATACTTTTACCCAGTGATGCATGTGAGGTAATTTACTTAGAGGTGGCCCTTACAGGGGAATGGAGGTGTCTGTAGCCAACTCTGCTAGATCCTGGCACAGCTGAACTCGGCAGCCTGGGCAGCCCGGTCTCCCTCTGTGCCTGAGCTCTCTCAGATTACCTCACGTTTATTCAGGGATGAGTGCGGAGGTAACTGGTTACCGCTCTGTCACTTATTCAGGTGTCTGTAACCCAGCTAAACACCATATGTTACTGAAGGAGCCAGACATTTCCATTATCTTTTTATTCATTTATTTATCTGAATATTGACTCCCTGATTGTATTCCTTCACCTTCCCTGGGCTTGTAGAATAGCTGTAGTGTTGGCAATTATTTATGGGAGAGCTGCTGATGCATGTGACAAGAAATAGTGCTAATAGTGATGTCTGTTAGCCTGTAAAATAGCTCCCCCAAGTAAACTGGTGGAAGTCTCATCACTTGGATGTTTTAAAACTAGCCTGGACAAAGTACTGTAAAATATACTGCAGGGAACAATCTTGGAGTGGCAGCAAGATTAAGTCATGGACTGCTTTCTCGTTCAGCCTAGCAAAAAGCCATGTGAGCGTATTCAGGGTACTCCAGGGATGTGCTGGCTTGGCTTGTCCTTTCGGGGGTCTCTGCTGGCAGTGCTCCTACGCAAACACAAGGTTAGATTTGTCTTTGGGAAGATAGAGAGGGACAGGGAAGGGGGAAAGAGTGAGTGTGAGAGCATGGTATGTTGCATATATGGCCCTGACCACTCTGTCTTTAGGACAATCCCCTTCACTGCTCCTGTGCTAGCTATCGTTGTCATGTTGCAAACCTTTCCACTTATTAAAACCTTTCTTGGCTCCGATCAGCATCACGTCCACCCAACAGTTCTGAGAATCCTGTGTTTTTTCTTTTTTTAGCTTCACTTCCCTGTATATTGTTGCTGGAGTCACTGGTAAACCAATGGTTGGCTACTGAGCAAAGGCTGGCGTGCTCAACCCCAGTAAATAACAATGGTGGTTTTGTACAGATTTGGCCAAAAATACATACCATGAAGAGATTAACAGTTCATAGGCCTACACCACAGTGTGAAGAACTTACTTTAAACTAAGGAGCAGGGAACATGAGTGTCATGGTGATTAGTCTCTGCTAACCTGACAGAGAATGATAGACTTGATAAGTGACACTATTTTCCCAGTCTCTGTTATATTACACACCCTTAAATCAGGTTAAGGTTAGCCAGACTGGAGCAATCATCAGAAACCATGTTTGGTTAGGCAGTGCCCCGCACTAAAATAGCATTCTGAGACAAAAAGGGGGTTTAATTTCATTTCTACACCTACTTCTGAATAGCTGGTACTTGAGCTTGAAGTAGTTTTCCCCTCCAATTTTGCCTGAATGATCTCTTTTGAAAATGTCTAGAGCAATGCAGCGTCTGCTGCTGCCTTTGCAAGTCTATTCTGCATATTATAATGTTACATTCTGTATAAGGACAGAGGAGTCTCCTGGGCACCTTCTTAGAAATCAGACCCTTTTTCTTTTTCCTGGCACCCTGTTCACCCACCCAAGCCCTTGTTAAGGGACATTCCAGCCCCCCTCTGTACATTCAACAGCCCTTCCTCAGTAGGTCCAGGGAAGTGGTTTATTCCCCTCTACTCAAGTCTCTTGAGGCTGCATCTGGAGTACTATGTCCAGTCTGGGGCCAGAAAGAGACAGACAAACTGGAGAGAGCAGTGGAGGACCACCTAGATGATCGGGGGTTGCACAAGGAGAGGCTGAAGGAGCTGGATTTTTCAGCCCAGAGAAGGTAAGGCTGAGAGGATCTAACTCCTCTCTATTTCTACTACTACTACTACTACTAAAGTGGGTATATAGCAAAAGGACAAGAGGCAAAGGTCACAATTTGCAACAACAGAAATTTCAATTTAATATAAGGAAAATTTTTCACCGTAAGTGTGGTGAAACACTGCAAGAGTGGCCCAGAGGGGCTGTGCAACCTGGGAGATTTTCAAAGCTCAGGTAGATAAGGTCCTGAGCAACCTCATCTAATTTGGTAGTTGGCCCCACTTGGAGCAGGGAGTTGGACAAGGCGACCCAGAAGTGTCCCTTCTGATCTAAATTAATCTATGATTTTATGATTTTGCATTTTAAGGTGTGGCTGGCTATTTTGGTGGTCAGGTAAAAGCTCACAATCTCTTCTGAAAATGTGGGTCAGGCTCAGCAGCCAGTGTCACTTGGGAAATTCTGGCTTGCAGTCCCTTCTGTGTCTCAGTTCTTCACTTGTTGCACCATACACAAAGCTCAGTGCTGTAGTGGTCCCTAAATACTTGGAAGGGAGGAATTAAATACAAATGTTTTCCATAGAAGTGAAATTCTAGGTAGGAATCCCACACAAATACAGTCTTTAGAAAAGTTAAAACAGAATTTATTATTTTATTGTTTGGCTTGCTGACTTTCTGCCTGTCAAAATGGCTCTTGTTGATTCCACTGCCTCCCTGAAGACAGAAAATAAAGTTGACAAACGCCTGCCAGGCGGACAGCTCTAGAGCTGTAATTTGCATTTTCTCGGTGGAAAATTGGAATTTGTTGTCAAACTCGAAATTTCTCATGGCAAAATTTCAGTTGTGCAAAAACTGGTTTTAGGACATTGCTTAGCTAGCTCCTAATAAGAATGCAGCCTTTTTCCTTTTTTCCGTCTCATCCACTTAGCCCTAAAATGTCATAAACTTACCAGACAACATAACATAATAGACCTGCTGTCACAGCCAGGGCATCTAGCTTTTCCCTTAATAGTATATTTAATAATAATGGTTAAAGTGTGCAGTTAAAGGTGAGTGAAAGCTACTGCTTATTTCAGCTGTGGCCAGAGTTTGTTCCATGACTTAAGGAAAGCTATTTAAAATTATCATTTGCAAAATGAGAATACCCTTTTCTACCCAGAAGGGGCAGTGACATTTTAGCCTGGAAGGTCTGAGTTGGGTGCAGTTTGCAGCCCTGGCTGCTTCTGCCCTCCTCCTGCCCTCATCTGATGGGAAGGCATCACTCAGCTAGGAAAGATAATGCAGATCGGAAGGTAAGGTCAGCTGATGAAAATTTGTTTTGCTGATATTGCTGCTGCCACCCACCAGCTTGTTGCCTGAGGGTCTTTCCCTTTGCTCTGCAGGGTCACTTGAATCCTGCTGAAAAAAATGCTTCTTTTCTCTTAGAATCTGTGAAATCCAGCTTGTTTTCCAACATCCCGGTCTCTGCTGCTTCTTGCTTGATGTTGGTATAGCTGACAATCACTTTCCTGCCTGTTGGGAAATTGCTGAGGCGATGGTCTCCCTCCTGCCACCATGCTCCGGCAGAAGCAGTATTAATGACTATCTTCCCCCTGCTATGAGGTAGCTTGTGCTGGCCAAATCTGACTCAGTTTCCAGGAATCCACCTCAGTGACGACCTCCTTTAGACCCCAAGAAAGCTGATGATGCTCAGCCACGGGCTTTGGAGGCGGCCCTGAAAACTCAACCTTGCTTCTCATCTTACTAGAATAAAGCGTGGAAATGCTCCCCATGTTAGAGGGAGGTGGTTGGGGACGTAGGGGTGGGTGTGCTCCCCTTCCAAAGCCATTCTGCAGAAACCTTGCGGCGTTTGTACTTCCCTCCCCAAATCTGCTTCCTATAGGAGCAATGAATTCACCACAGGACAGGAGTGGGTCCTGGCACAGCCTGCTTAGACCCACAGACAGAGCAAAAGGCTTTACCTGGAAGATGGGCATAGCTAGCGGAATCACAGAGTTGCCTGATATTTCAGAGACAAACCTGAGACTCTAACTGAAATGCGTTGATGGCTGGAGTTCAGCCCCTATTAGGCAAGAATCCACATTGTAAAGTGAACCAGCTTTGCACCTGTTTTGTCCCAGCTGGCTTCTCCTGCCTGAGAAAGTCCACCGCTGTGGTAAAAGGTATTAGGATAATAATAATAAATCTTATCCATAGAAGGCTTTGATCAAAGAGCTTTCTCATTTCCTTTCTTTACCTTGTTTTCTTCTTTCTCTTTCTTTCCCTGTCCCCTTTATTGCCTGATGATTCTAGACAACTGTGTCTGACAGCCTAGGGGAGTTGATTGTGGTCATAAAAGCGTTCATGAGGCTGGTGGGTAAGAGCATACGAGTCTTTCATACCCTGGTGTTGGCTCGCAGCAAAGGGAGCATCTAAACTGATTAAGTACAGCATAGCTGTTGTCTGTGTGTCCTCAGTCCCTTCCGACTGCTGACTTTGTTTCATCTCCTGGGGTCACTTCAACACCTTCACCTGCTCCTGACAGTCCTCTCACCCCACTCCCACCCCTCCAGCAGCCCCTGCATGGGACATGGAAGACCCACGTTCAAGACCCTGCTTGACCATAAATATTTCGTATGCCGTTGTTTGGGGTTTTTTGGCCACTGCCATCTGTGTGTCAGCTCGCCATCTGTACAGTGGGGGAGTAATTCTGCTTCCTCCATCTTCCTGCAGGTGCCTCTTAGGACAAGGTCCTACCTCCAGCTCTCACCTGCCTTCCCCTGGCTCACACCCTGCACCTCACAGCAGGCTCCCATCTCCCTATGCCCCCTCTGCGGAGACATGCCCTCAGTGACTGGTTGTCACATCATTAACACAAACAAGCCCAGCTCCTGACGGGCTTTATGGCACATACAGAATAAGTGGTGTACAGCACAGGATGCCTTTTTTTTTTTTTTCCCCCTTAGTGCAGAAGTGTCTCCCCTGCCTTGTCTCAAAACCGTTCATCTCATCGTCCTTCAGAAGCCTGCTCTGTGATCAAGGGAGCTTTGTGTCACATTTCACTGATGCCCAGTTGAGGCACCCAGACTGGGATCACTGAAGAGAAAAACCTCCATTTGTTCTAAAGGCATCCCTCCAAATCTCGTCACAAGCAATCAGACAAGCTTGGCAGAAAGAGCCCTTCCTTTTGTGTTATAAACAGAAAGAAATAATATACCATCTAAGCTCCTAACCATGCTTAAATCTGTTTATTCTGATGTTTCCCTCAGTGCATGTCATCAACAAAAGATCTATTAGTCAGAATGTTTTTTCTCTCCCTGACTATCTTCCTGTCTGTCTATTTTTAATTATATCAGAATTAGGTGATTGCTGCTGTAGATTAGGTTTACCTGCAGAACATCCACTGTGATGACTGTATTTTCATACCTTAGCATAAGCCTTTTGGCTTAGTGCAACATTAAAGTATTGAAATCCAGTACTCCAAAGGCAAGATATTCTGAAAAATAATGATGTGTCTGCAACAGCAACTCATCTGCACCTAGGCACCCTCTATATTTGAAGGTAATGTATTAACAAAAGCTATAAGATGGTCTTATGTATAACAAATGAATCTGGAATAGAAAACATTTAATGTGTTCAAAGTACTCTGGTGAATATTGTGGAGTGAACTTATTTTTTTGTCTGATGCTTTAGCAGTTCTGTATCACAACCTGAAGACTAGATTATTGACACACACACAAAAAAAAGAAATAGCCCTGGTTTTTCTGTGAAGCTGTGGTGGGTTGAGCCTGGCTGGACGCCAGGTGCCCACCAAAGCTGCTCTATCACTCCCCTCCTCAGCTGGGCAGGGGAGAGAAAATACAACAAAGGGCTCTTGGGTTGAGATACAGACATGGAGAGATCACTCAGCAATTACCATCAAGGGCAAACCAGATGCAGCTCAGGAAAATTTATTTAATTTATTACCAATCAAAATCAGAGTAGGGTAATGAGAAATAAAACCAAACCTTAGAACACCTTGCCCCCACCCCTCCCTCCTTCCTGGGCTCAACTCCACTCCAAATTTTCTCCACCTACTTCCCGCCAGTGGCGCAGGGGGACGGGGAATGGGAATTGGGGTCAGTTCATCACACGTTGTCTCTGCAGCTCCCTCCTTCTCACACTCTTCCCCTGCTCCAGTGTGGGGTCCCTCCCACGGAAGACAGTCCTCCATGAACTTCTCCAACGTGGGTCCTTCCCACGGGCTGCAGTTCTTCATGAACTGCTCCAGCCTGGGTCCCTTCCATGGGCTGCAGTCCTTCAGGCACAGCCTGCTCCAGCGTGGGTCCCCTGTGGGGTCACAAGTCCTGCCAGAAAACCTGCTCCAGTGCAGGCTCCCTACAGGGTCACAGCCTCCTTTGGGCATCCCCTTGGTCCACCGTGGGGTCCTCCCCGGGCTGCAGGTGGAGATCTGCTCCACCGTGGACCTCCCTGGGCTGCAGGGGGACAGCCTGCCTCACCGTGGTCTTCCCCAGGGCTGCAGGGGAATCTCTGCTCCGGCGCCTGGAGCATCTCCTCCCCCTCCTCCTTCACTGCCCTGGGGGTCTGCAGGGCTGTTTCTCTTACATGTTCTCACTGCTCTCTCTGGCTGCAGTTTCTGTGTTGCAGCAACTTTTCCCCCTTCTTAAATATGTTATCACAGAGGCACTACCACCGTCACTGACGGGCTCAGCCTTGGCTGGCAACAGGTCTGTCTTGGAACCAGCTGGCATTGGCTCTGTTGGACACAGGGGAAGGTTCTAGCAGCTTCTCACAGAAGCCACCCCTGTAGAACCCCAGCTACCAAAACCTTGCCATGCAAAAGCCAATACAGAAGCTTATAAAGTCTGTGTCAGACATAGAACAAACCCTGAAAAGTAGTAATATTCATAAAGACAAAGAGCTGAACATGAGCTGTTTGGGGCCAGCAGAGCTAAAGCAGCTTTGGTATCTAACTGTAAAGGAATAGGGAACCATGCATGGAAAAGACTTCATCTCCTGTGCATGGGTAGTAAGCTAGGAGGCTTGAAGCAGAAGTATGTTTTGAATGTGGAAGCCCCTGCCTCTCCCTGGGGAGAAACACAGAGCTCAGACCCTCTCCAGGTGAGGCGGGCAGCCCCACGCTCCTCGCCGAGTCCTTGAGGCACCGAGGAGCAGGGTGCCCAGCGCTGCGGCAAATCCTTGCCTGCTGGCGTGGCAGCAGCTTTCAAGTCAGCAATGCCCTACACCAACAAGAGCTCAGAAGAAACCAGAGCCCAGCTTGGAGCAGCTAAAAGGTGATATCTGAGTATCTGCAGGAGTTCAGAGTCCAGATGGCTGTTTGGTCTCTTGTTTGGGGGATTTTATTGGCTTGGTTGTTTGGGGTTTTTTTCAATATGATAGCATTCTGTTTACTATACAAATACTAACACTAAATGTTCTGGCATGGTTGATGACCCACTATGAGCATCACTGACAGAAGAACACTGAATCATGTTCTACCACTTGTTTGTTAGAAAGGTACCACAAAACTGGACAGGTTGGAGAGAAGAGTCACAAAATGTAATTCAAAGACTGGGGGTGGAGAAAGAACAGAAGAGCCTACTGCCTTTCAGGGAAAGACTTCAGGAGCTCAATCTGTTTTAGTTAATCAAAAATAAGATTGAGAAGCGGTGTGGCTACAGGGTATAATTACCCACATGGGGAGAAAATACTGGCTACAAAAGGGATCTTTAATCTAGCAGAGAGAGACATAAAAAGAACTAATTACCAGAAGGTGAAGCCCAGCAAATCCAACATAGTAATGGGGCACAACTTCTCAGGAGCACAGATGATTAATCACTGGAACAAAATACCCGGGGAAACAGTGGGTTCTCCATCTTTATAGTCATGTTGAATGCCTCTCTGTAAGACCTGCTTTCAGCACGAGATGCCAGATTCCATAAGGACACTCCCAGTGAAAACCTATGACCTGTGTAGCACCTGACCGGTTTTGGACTCTTCTTTCATTTCATATGCACTTTCTCTCAGCATCTCTTCTGTACAAAGACCCTCAACCCCACACCAATAACACCACTTTCTCACCTTAACTTTGCCACTTTTTCTGCTGCTTCTTCCATGGCCGGTACTGGGAAAAACGCTTGGATGCCCAGCCTTTTGCTGCTCCTGATCTCCATCCTTTCCTTGGCCTGGACATCTGCCCTTATTTTCCTCACACCATACTGTGACATCTCTCCACTTTGCTCCTTACAGCCTGCTCTGTTACATTGCATGCATCCCTACAAAAGCTGTCTGACCTACCAAACAGCAAAAAGAACCAGGGCAAGGAGCTCCAGGACGAAATCTGTCACTCTTTGCTCCCATTCACAGGCTACCCACACTTCCCGCAGGAGACTGTCCTTCCTGCAGTGGCAGCTACCCTCTGAGGGACTCGCAGATCCAGAAGGAGCTTCCCAGACAGAATTCCCCTTGTACTACCACACACCTTACCGGATTTGGCCCTGGGGAATTGTCTGCTCTGCCTCTGCTCTGTCTCTCCCTTCCCACCCCAGCAGTCTGACCCAAGGCACGGGACTCATTCTCGCCACCACTCCCACTCTCTATTTACCAAAGTAGTTCTTCCCCTTTTTATATCCAACCCCTACACACTGCTTCTCTGGTAATATATTCACTGCCACAGTCAGAGCATTTGTAACCCGCACGGTCCGTGCCACTCTGGAGACAGAAGGTTTCACTGAATTGATACGGCTGGGTAATAAAATGACCAGCCTGCTGGCATTTCAGGGCAAATGTGCGTTGAGGGTGGTTCTATTGGCGAAGCCCATTTGTCAAGGCTGGTGCAAAGCTCCGGAGTCCCACGAGAATCCTCACTAAGCCTGGGCAACGAACTCACATTAATTTCTAAAAATGCTTTTTTTCATCTTCAGCTTGCAAGGCAAATTTAGCTCTTCCTCCCAGGAGTGGGACATGGCTAACACAATCTATGCATTTATCAGCATCGGCATGGATTATTAGAAGCACCCACATCTGGACCTCAGTTTAAGGTTGCCACTCAATTCCAGCTGGTACAATATGTTGCCTTCTTTATGGTTGAAGCCACAGCAGGCACGCAGAGCTTCTGCTGTAGTCCCTTCCCTAGCTTGCAGATAGCCTCTGACATCGATTCAAAGTCTCATTTTTTCAAAGAAGCTGAAGGATTGAATCCCTGCTCCATGAAGGACCACGTTTCAGTCTGTGACCCCGGTTGACAGCTGGGCTCCTCTGAGCCAATGCCTCTGAGAGCTGACAATAAAACAGCTCTGATTAAAGGGAAGTCTCTGTGGAAATTATTCAAGGAGGGAGCAAGTGCAGTCCCAAACCTGGGGGTCTCTAAGGGATGTCACTAGGCTTTCCTTGGAAACAACTTTACTGCTATCACTGACACTAACAATACAAAAACCTTTATTCTCCCCACCTCATGCCCTCATTCCCTCATTCCCTCCAAAAAGAACAGCCATCCATGCAGAGCGCTGACCCCAAAAAAGGAAACTGCTTGAGGCCCCATGAACTCCATGTGGGATTTAGTGACTTTTTTTTACATGAAAAAGTGCTTGGAGGCTGCGGTAATGGATGCAATATAAAACTCTACAAAGAAGCAGGAGAACTTGACCCTGAGTTTCTAGGTCAGCTGTCAAAGAAATAACCCTAATTTCTTGCACTCTGGAAATGAGTGCTGAATAAAGGAATTGCACAGAGGAGGAGTGCAGCTTGTATATGCAGATGAAGTCTAACCCACCCAACTCCAATTTAATTCTAACATCAAATACAGTTCCAGAGCTCACTCCAAAAACACTGTCACTATACCTGCATCATTTCCATTGCCCAAGAAGAACTGTGTAAGATGTTGCAACCAAAGAGTTTAGGTGCAAGCCTGGGATTCTCCTGTGGCTTTCCTAACATCAAGATGCCTGAGCTTACACCTTCCTCCCCCCCCCCCCCAGTGCTGGAAGGGGAAGGGGGAGCCATGAAGGAGCAATAATGCAGTACATTAAATATACATGCATGTACGTATATATTTATAAAGAGAGGGCAAAAAAAGAGAGCTAAAAACCTGCAAAATCCATAAGCCAATTACAACTGACTTTTTTCCCCTTCCATCTTTTTCCATTTATAGTGCAAATTGGGCCTTAAGCTCCAATTCCAAAATATTCATTGCAGTAATTCCCTCTAGCAGAGAATTATTATTTACTGCTTGCATTCTCACTTCAAATAGGAAATATCAAGCTGCAGACATAGTAGGACTGCGGTTAAAGAAAGTTACTCCCATTTTGCTCAGAATGGCATTCCTAGAAGCATTTATTACTATGTAAAAGCTGTGAATTGTATTTGAAATTTTAACTGAATTTTCAGTGAAAAAAAATATATTATTTCTGGAGTCTTTGTAGGTGGAATTTATCTCTTGACCCCAGTTATATGGCACGGAGTAAGGCCACAAAACCAAACACTCTATCACACAATCAGTGAGTGTTGATGGGAAGCAAGGGGAAGCTGCGGTGATGAAAACCTGAGAGATAACAAAAAAGAACCATCTGGGTAACAGGTGTGACCTCACTTGTGATGTCATCAGCCAAATATTGGTGATAATCTACTGAAAGTTACTAGAAATCAAGCATCAGAAGGTATAAAATTACATTAGGATCATGCTTGCAGCTGCATTTCGGATAACACACTGATGTTTTTGCCACGCTAACAACGTTAGTCAATTAACAAACCTTCCAGGCCAGACTAGCAACTGAAAAAAGAGATGCCAATCCAGTCTCTGAAGTGCTGCAGTGTACGAAGCGTGGGCTCACTCCATATGTTCTCTCCCTCCTTGCAGAGTAAACGTCAGTGTTGCTTTTGCATGTTTAATGACAGTTTTCTACAACCCACTGAGCCTAGGAAATATTAGAGGAGCTCTGAGTGATTAAATTCAACTGGAGTGAGGCCAATTCATCTTGCCATTCTTCAAAGTTGGTGGAAAACGTACACCAGTAAGAGGTGCAGGTAGTAAGCTCCCCAGCACTAAACAAAGCTGCCACCCTGCTTAAAGTTTGCCCCAAAGAGGCAGACCCACACGTGTTCATGCCTGAGCCCCTGCCAGTCCACCATCTCAAGCCTTAACGCTCGTTGGCAGCCCCTGCACTACACCCAACCTCACCCTGATCTCTCTACAACGGGATTAAGTAATTTATAGAGCACATAAATAACAGGAGGCTATGAATCATGAGGCTATTATTCCTTCAAGGGTTCCTGTTCCAATTCAGAGCAGAAACCTTCTAATGATGCCATCAGCTGCAAGAAAGGAAGCTTGAGTCATCAGAGCTCCTGGATAAAATGACATGTGTGCAATATACAATTGCCTCTTTGTGTAGATAAGCTGGCTTTGTTACCCGTGAGCCCTCTGACTGCCTGTAATAAGGAGGAATTGGTTTGATACTTGCCCCCACTGCAAGCTGAGAGCCAACATATTGTAATGCACCCGCTCCTTTCCTTCCACTTAAGTGCTGAGAGATGGATCACAAATGGCCGTTTGCAAATCATGAAAAATGGGCCTTATTTGCGCCCAGCACAGTCCTATCATGCACCCACTCCATCTCCGCAGACCCCAGCCTATCTCCCTCCCTCCCAAGGAGCTGTTAGGTGAGTCAGGAGTGGGTTAGCTCACACAGGGCTCTCCAGGCTCAGCTCTGCCAGGTAGCTCTGCTGACCCTACAGGCCAGAACCGGGAGAGGTCAGAGCAGCTGCAGCACCAAACTTTTGGGCTGGCATACCCAGACTGGCATCCAAAACCTGTGCTAAGGGCCCATGAACCCTATGGCTTGTGGGAAGAGGCAGTCAGGATGTCAGAGCAGTCTGGATATGGATGGCACCGAGCAATGTCCTGAGCATGGCTTAGCACTTGGGGTTTCTTGTCTTTTGGGAGAGTAGGAGTGTTCTCCCCAGTACTACAGGGAGGTGTTCCCATTCCCTCTTTCCAAGGATGGAGAGTAGAAGGTTTGCCCATATCCAGTGGTGGGTTTGGGGCATTCTTTTCCTAGTGGAAAACCCAAGTTTTCTTCCCTGCCTAGTAAAGACAGAATTATATTTATCTTTCTCAACATTCACTTGAGTTGCATAAAAGCCTACCCATCTTTTAGCCTTTCCCAACCCTTATCCAACATGGGCCATGAGACAGATGGGAATGGTCAATCATCAGGTCAGACAGCAAGAAAGTACAAGGGACTGTTGCTCTCTGCTCCACTGATCAGAGCATTTGCCTGGGCGGGGAGAATATCTGGATTTGGCATTTTACCCTAAACAGTTGTTGAACCGTTAGGTAACAGTTTCCCGAGGCAGAGCTTATTAGCTTGGTCACATTAATATGACTCGAATGCCTTCAAACTGGAGCTTGCATCTCAATACGCTGCTGCATTGTGGAGATACCCAGATGGCAAACAGCTGGCTCCGATGCCTCTAGGCAAGTCCATAGTTGTTACGGAAAGTGCCATACAACAGCAGAGGACAGAGCATGTATGGAAACCATACATGCTTTTCCTTTGCTCAGATTCCCCGAGTGAGTGGTAGTGCTCTGTTAGACCCTCTGATAAGTGCTTCTAGAGCTCTTCTAAAAAAACCTGTACTAATGTAATTCATAAACTCTTCAACTGTGCTCCATTAAGCAAATCCTTGCTTACTACCTACCTTTCAATGCTGTTGTTAACATATTGTCTCTTGTCTCCACCTCCTTTTGCAGATGCCTGCAAGAGTTGCTCAGAGACTGGAAGGCAATGCCCAGTAGAAAGAGTTTCCCAGCATTTTTCCTGCACCAGGCAGGTTCCCTATCACTTTTAATAGCTGTGGGATTGGACCCCTTTTTGTTAGTGTTTTAACCAGGCTTGCCAAAAGCTCGCTGTTCCAGCTTCAGCATAGAAATTGCAAATGTTCATCTTTTGATCAACTGCCAAGTGCTTCTTCAGGAACAAGGAGAGGGATGGCTGCTTAGTGAAGCAAGCCTGCATCCTGAACTACAGCTTTCCAGCTCCCGCATTTTAGATTGCACCCTTGTTCAGAGAGTAGCAAAGAGAGGCCATAAATTACAGAAAGCTATAAAGTCCAATCACAAAAAAAGATCAGAATAAAATTCAGGAGTATTTTTCTTCCCTGTCCTGTGTATGTTTCCTATAGATCACAGCAGTAGGAGAAAAGTGTGTACACCCTAAGAAGAGTGCTTCTTTTGCTGGGAGTCTGGGTCCTTCAAACTTGTTTTAAGCTGTTAAACCATTTGAAATGTAGTCAGGTCATTAGGCATTGAGATTGGTTACAGGGTATGTCAGTAATAAAAAAAATAAGTTTTAGAAAGACCTGCTCCCCACACAGGCTGTATGCATTGTGGTCATTCTGTTGGAGCCAAAGGAACTGCTCAGAGCATACAAAGTTAAGCATTTGTGTAAGATCAGGGTTGTAAGGCAAATTTAGGAAAAAAAAAAGAAAAAAAAGAAGAAAAAGCCTTTACAGTGCATGGTATGGGATTTTCAAACGTTCATATCTCAGTTTACTAAAAATCAATTTCCTTCACAATAAGGCTGGACATTGCGACTTAGGCATAGCTATTTCCATGGCACATCACAGTTTCAACTGTCAGCCATTTTGCCCATAAGAGTTATTGAAAAAGGTCACAAGATACAATTGGAGAAATATATTCTTCTTCTCATTCTCACTTGAAAATGGTCTGAGTACTTTATATGTAAACTTTTCAAAACTATTTACCAAGCATGGCAAATTTTAGCCTAGAAGGCAGATGTTTCACAAGCTACAACTATTGGAAAATACACCTTTATAATAAAAAACATTTTGCCATCTTAAATATAGAGCTAGTTGTCACTTACTTTAATACCTGGTAATATGGTTTTATAAATATACAAGTAACATATCTGTTTGCATCTAGTACTTTGATTCTAGGCTTTCAAGACTTCTAGGAAGAAAAAAGTAACCAAATATGAAGAAATACAATAAAAATTCAGGGCTTTTTTCCATTCACTTTTGAAGGACAAGAAGCATAAAAGTATTGGAGTTTGCAGGTGTTGGAAGAACCAATAAGGCATTGGCTTGCTTGGTTTTACAGTGGGATCATTCTGCTATAATCTTGCAAGAATTTTAAAGTGATAAATGTAAAGGAGTTTCTCATGCCTTTTCCTACACTAAACAAGAGACTCCATCACCACAAACCATATCCTTCAACTTGGGCACAGGTTTCTGCTGTGTTGCAAAAGATCAATTCTAACAGCAAAGCAAAAAGCCAGTGCCTTAAACTCCAGAAGGAAAGCTACCATTCCGCCTCTCAGAAAGAAGCTCCCTGCCCCCCCCCCCGAAAGCAAATATTCATCCTCACACCAAACTCCATCTGGTTAGTGCTCAAACTGAATTAATTTTTTTTTTTATGCTGCAGTGTTCCAGCTAAATTATTTTCTTTAGTCACCAGACAATTAACACCTGCTGAAGTCAGTGGAAAACCTCCTACCAACTGAACGGGAAGTGGTCAATCTTATGGAGAACGCTTGGGGTGATAGGATAAATAGTGCAAAATGGCAGAAATATGTGGACAGATATGTTGGTTACACGTGTCACAGCCACAGTTAATCACAGTAGGATTTGGCTCACTGTGGGATCCTGAGGTTACATCTGTATGTCTGTATACATGTAGCTGGACATGCCTTTTATCCGTCCGGTCATGACAGCTCCCCTATTTCAAGTCGATGTTGTGCCTGCTACTTGGTATGAACCCATACAGCATTTGGGAGGAATTCTTTTTTAATGGAAGGTACAGTGTGATTCCTTGTGGCAGCAGATCTGCTCCATAGGAAGGCTTGGTCCTTTGGAAACATAGGATGGCCACTTTCCAGAACCACACACAAACTCCGGCTTCTGCCAGATACAATTTCTCAGCCAGGACCAAAGCAGCTATAGAAAAGCAACAGAAATGGCAACAACCTTAACAGTCCTTTCTAATCACTGGCCAGTACGCAGTACCAGAGGATATAATGCTAAATCTGCTCCTGGGAAATGCAACTTGCCTCCATGTGCTTTGTATGTCAGGAGAGAAATGCTACCGTCTTTGTTGAGATATGTAACTCCACCTGAAGTGTGAGAGATTCTCTCTGTTGGTTTTTGATTCCCTCTTCTCTCAGCATAAATGCCTTCTATAATGTCAAAGAAGGATGTACTTCTGGGCCATTGGCACAGCATATGCACTGGCCTGAACTGGAATTTCATACAGAAAATGCAGTGACATACAGGAGCTGACGCAGTAGAGCTGCAGTCTGCCTAGTCCGCTGTCCTACCCCGACAGCCATGGATGCTCAGTTCTATCTAAAGAGGCAGCCCCAGTCCCAGCCTCACCTCAGAACCGTTGCACCTTTCTTCTTCCAACACTGCGTCAAAGTTTTTTTGGGCACGGGGGATCTTACACCCTGCCTGCACGAGAGCTGCACCCCGCACTTACGTTACACAAATTGTGGCCTCCCGCAATCACTGCCAGGTGACAGGATGGCAGAGAAAATACCTTTTCAGAACGGAGGTTCACAACTTAAAGAAAAAATGTCACACTGTACCACCTTAGGCAGAATCTGCGGTAGCAGCCGTAAGAGTACAGCTGTCAGCAGCATTTTCTTCCTCCCTGCTAGACCTTGTACTGCTTTGGAGGGGCTAAGGTGATACTGACGGTGCCTCTGTTGCCATTTGGGAGTACAAGGACTTTAGGATGCGGCAGACTTTGCAAGGATGCAAAGCGACATTCAAGTCAGATCTAGCCCTAGGGTAGAGAAGCAGAAAGTCAATTCAGGCAAATATTATTGAGTGATTTTAATACATTTGTTGTTCTTAGTCTTTTTTTTTTTTTTTTACTTTCTTGTTGGTATAATAATTGATCCTCTGGAAATTAAAAAAGAAAGATTCAGCAAATTCATTTTAGGTTATAATGAATAACAGCTTTTGGGACAATTGCAAAATGCCTGAATTAGGACAAAAATATAAATTTGTAGATGCACACAGAGAAAAAGGATAAGGAGAAATGGAAATTATAAAGTAGTATTTATGATTTACGAAAAATTCTTCATTTTACTGCTAATCATAATGGACTCCTGCTGCTTATAACCTTATTGTAATCAAAGGGGTATATTCATTTCTTGCATAGTTATGTGCACATAACTCCTATTGAAGCTAATAAGTGTTATGTGCTTGCTGTGAGGGGCAAAGAGGTGCCACACAATTAAATAATTTACTATAGCTGCATTGTAAATGATAAAAACAGCCTCAAATGTTATAATTATAGATAACATTGCCCATTTTTAATTTTAAAAAGGATGTATAGCATTGGCCTTTTAGCCTTGTGCTTGGGGGAAGACAGAAAAGGTCACAGACATTGGAGACAGTGGGAGGATACGTTTTTTTGTGCCTGGTCAGGCTCTCTACAGGCCTCCAGAAAGTCTTGCTACATGCTGTAAGGAGACTGCTTAACCGTTTTCCGATAAAGCTTCCCATGGGTGCCTGCAGGGCTGGGTAAATGTTACCCACTTCACCATGCCTGAAGCTGTGGAAGAACTGGATCGTGGTGGGACCAGACACCATGCTGAAAATGTCATAGATAGCAACTTTGAAGAAACAGCAGAGATATCTGCATTGACCAGCAGGAAATTAATATCCCCTTTTCAAGGGTATTAAAGAACCTGCAAGCAATTGTCTTGTGTATCTGGTTCGGTATATTTTAGATGTGATCCATTGGTCAGGGTCTGACATCAGAGTTCAAACCAGCGGCAGGATGTTCAGCCGGTGCAGTTATTTTACGTGTTCCCTTCTGGGAAAAGTGTGTCCAGATCCACCTTGGATAGTGTAACCACAGCTGCAGGTAAACTGGCAGAGGATAATATTTATATATAAGTAGTGCCATTTTGGCCATATCATTTCAATTTTGTATGGCAGGCTGAGATGAACTTTCAATATTAAAAGCCAAAATGGTGTAGCTTAGCTATTAGACTAAAGCTGAAAGTTCTTTTGATAATGCTTAATGAAAACATTTCCATCATGCTGACTGGGATAATTTCACACAAGGTGATGTAGATTAAATTGATACATCCTAAAAAAATAATTTTATTTTGGTAAATTATTATCTTCTAAAAGTCAACAGAAGTAACATTCTCCAGTCTTAAGCAGTATCTTCCAAACTTTTGCATTTCCCTAACAGAAATAATATAAAAAGAAATAGTTCACAAGCCTGGATAAGGGACTATGCACTTTGGTATCATAGATAGTGAAGAAACAATTCATCATAGTACAGTTCAATATGTATAGAAGTGTTTGAAGGACCACTATCTTAGGCTGCTGCGTTTCACATGGTCCCAGGATGCCCTGACATGAGTATTCTTGAATGCAGCCATCACAGGGCACCTTAGGAAAGCAAGGGTAATGCAGAAACCAGAAAAAAAGCAGGTTCCAAAGCTGAGTTCTTGTGAAATTTTGCGTCATTTTGAGTTTAGACAGCCTGATTTGGAACAAAAGACACCTTGTGGATTGATGGAAGTTGCAGCAGAACTACCCTTCCCCCTATTTCACCTTAGAAATCAGCATCAGCATCTTCTCATGTGATACACAGCATGTCATGGAGGAGCTGCTACCAGTAATTAAAGCAGCCAGATCTTCAATGCTTACACACCACACACAAGCCCGTGAATGTTACAATCTAGAAATAAGGACAAATATCCAAATCCCTATTTAGTTAACGAAATAAGTAGCACTTATTGTCAGATGTGCCAGACCACCCAAGGCTCCAGTTTAATTGCTTTCAGAGGCTGTGGACAAACATCCCTCTTCAGACCCAGCTGTGCTGCTGGATGTTACCCCCACAGCTGCTCATCTGTTGTGTCCCCCATCCTCCTTTTCCCTCCCCTGGTGTTAAGCACCCTCTTGAACCTGCCCACACAGCAGTTTGTGTCAGCATTCCTTCGTTTGTGCCAAGTAAATTCACCCAGGTTAGTTTAATCGGTTTAAATAGGAGATGGCAGCAGTAACTGTAGCCCTGAGAGGCAGCAGTCTTTGGGCAGCAAGGCAAGGATGAATGGCCAGCTGGCAGCAGCCTGGGAGCCGATGAAGAGAACTAAGAAGCTCAGGTGCGGAACAATGGTAAAGTACCAGTTCAGACCTAATTAATACTTTTGTGGTGCTGGGAAAAAGAAAAGCAGGACTATCTGCACTGGTCACTCCCATAGGTCGGACCTGCTGATCTCATGCCATCCTGTAAATCTGGTTTTCCAGTTTCTCCCACGATCTGAGATGTCCTACCTGCCATGAATGGAAATACACTGTTCAAGTACGGCTGCCATCCATCCACAGTCCCTGGAGCACATCCTTTATTCCTCTGCCTGTAAATGCCATGACCTTTGAGATCCTTGGTTTTTTGTTATTTTTCAGGGATTCAGCCAAACATTGCTAGTCAAGTATCATTGCTTAGCACAATCGGTCCAGAAAGAAGTGATGTCCAGAAGCTGTGATGGAACCAGGGAGTGTCTAGCTCCTCTTGTGCGGTGTGTTCCTGTCCAGGAAATCCCAGTCAGAAACATGGCAGCATTACCTGGATTGCAAACATAACCCAGAAAGCTTGGCTGGTCCCAGAAGCACTGGGTTTACTATATTTGGGGATGCAGCCTTTGCACTTGCAAAACGTGTTCTCTTTTGGTCAGTGGCTCTGAACAGCAACTCTTGTAGCCCTTCTCATTTAGGAAATGATTCAGGCCATCTCCTCTCTCCTTTTTGCCCAGCCCCAGCTGTTTGAAGATGCTGCCATGCAGTATTTGCTAATAATACTAACGTGTCAAAATGACAAAATAGTGGCACTCATATGAGAGGCAGCCTGATGTCCTCATCCCCATCTTTGCGGAGCTGTGCCCCCAGAGTGATGCAAGAAGCATACCAGCAACTTTCTCATCAAGTGAAGCTCAGCTGCAGAGAAGTTGGGAATCCCCATCCAAATCAGCAGACCAGGCTGGAGAGCTGGGGATGTGGGAGGGAGTGCAGTCCGTGAGAAACCGAATCCAGAAAGTATTAATTAAAGTCACCTTGCTCTCAGTGAGGACAGGTCATAATCCTCCCTGAGTCCCAGGGGGAACATAAGAGCTTAAATAATGAATCTCAAAGTCTCCTTTGTGAGGTACAGTAATGTGACCCCTCTTTCTCCTCCGCAGGTTGTCCTCTGCAGCTGTTTGATTCCCAAGGAATTGCAGTGAATTTACAGATTCTTCCCTAGTACACAGAGGAGGAGGGAGCATCCACCAAGGAGCTATTCTTACTTTTTCAGTCACCTCCTGTCCTGCCCCAGCCAATTATGCAGTTGTGACAGAGATTTTTAAAAACTGACTGTATTCTGCCCCAGAGCTAGCTGCATTCATGGAGGTGAGCAGAATCTGGGCTTCTCTCAGTTTCACTGTCCTCTGGATTAAAAATTAAAGAGGAGATATTTGTGTTAACTTTTCTCATAACCTGGGGAAGGATTTAAATAATTTGAAACCTCAGACATCTTCAGAGAGAGATTTTGCAATTTTGCTACCAGGCACAGTTATTCCTCGTAACCCTGAGGAAGACAGGGCAAAGGCTTATAGTAACAAGTAGCACTTTCATGTACAGAGACGCCAATTCTTATTTCCACTAACCTTACAATGGCATGGGACCTTAAGGTGAAAGTAAATATTATTTCTGCACAATTTTTCCTTGCTGTTGCATCAGGGATAGACTTATAGGGAGAAGGGTTGATGGGGCTATAGCTCTGTTTACAGCATGTACTGGATGCCATGTATGCTCTTAGCTGCAGGTTGTGGAGCAGCTGCTCCTCTTTCCCCACTTTCTTAGATTGTGATCACACCCCACTCAACTCTACATTACCAAAATTTGTAAAAAGACCTTTCGGTAAATGAGAACAAAAGGCCATATATGTTTTTTTAGATCAGTTCCTCTTTTGTTTTGTTTTGCAACTGGTAGTGAAAAAAATTATTTCTATAGTCACAGTTGTGTTAGAGCTCATCTTGGAAACTTTCTAGAGAGGGATTAAAGAGTAGAAATTATCTTCTTGTGGTTGATAGAACCTGCACATTCCAGGGTGCCTTGAAGGCTTCTGTCCCCATCACACAAAATAATGAGTAGTTCTTTAAGAAGCTCCAATAAATTACATGCTCAAATGAAGATGTTCTGCTGTCTGTGTACAATGTTACTAATTTCCTTTGTACAAGAAGCAAAAACATTAAGCAGAAGTATGAAGGACACCTACAGTATCCCTCTTTCATGACTCACGTCTGCCCATCTTCACAAGCTTTTCTTCTGGACTCACTGTTTGAAGTCTTTTTTGCTCTTCCCTTCCCAGAAAATATTCACACTCTGAATGGCCTGATTTTCTAGGACAAATTCATCTAATTCACTGTAATTAGGAACATGGTAAACTTCTACTCATGTACAAAAGATGAAAGGTAACAGCTAGCAAGTGATTATTTCTATCAGTAGGTTTCTCTATAGCATTTCAGGCAAAACATTCCTGCTCTTAATAGCTTGAATGTCTCAAAAGAAATCCATGGTAACTTGATCAACAGTGTCTGAATCTTTTCACAGGCTGGATGCTTTTCAAGAAATAATGATATTTGAATCATCTTTCTTGATGAAGAAAATAGCATCAATACAATGTGCCAGTTCTGTTGCTTAGCCACTCAAAGTTGGCACTGGCTTCACATTAAGGTTGTTCACTTGGTGACTGCAGGGTGCTAAGGCCCTGATCCAAGAAAGTAATGAAGCACGTGTGCCTAAACATAAGCCTGAAGGTATTCTTCAGCCTATCTCATGCTCAATGCCATGCTCCTGCTCCAAGTACCTTGCAGAAACAGGATGGGAAAGGCAGCAGGGAAGGGAGATGGGTGTTATTTGCAAATGCTTTTGACAAACAGATCCCAGTGTGGAAGAGCTGACATTAGGCAGCACCTGGAGTGGTGGGCTCCTGAGCAGATCCAGGGTATGCAAAACATTCGCATCAGTCTCCTTAATTGTCTGGAGGATCAGGAGGCACAAAGCCATTGTGCTGAACTGCGCTCCATTGGACTGCTGTAACTGGCACCCCTAAGCGTGATAAGCCCACTGGAGCAGGGATCCTGTTACTAGTTCTGCTTTTCTTCCTGTGAGATCTATGACAATCAGCCCAAAATTACTCAGTTAAGATGATCCCTGCATCCATTGAGAGGTGTGAAGTGGGAATTACAGACAGATGTGGAGCCTAGGAATTATCTAAGCCCAAATTCACCTTTTGCCAGGGTCTGGCGGGTTGTTCAGGCACCCATACAGCATGCCCAGGCACGATGGCATACGTAGCTGATCGGTGGGCAGAGAGGGGATTTAGCTCTCTCCAGCTTCTCAGGATTAACGACCAGCAGAATCTGATTTGCCCTGTCTGCAAGCCTTCTGGTGTGAGAAAATAAGAAACTTTGGCCTGAAGCAATGGGGTCTAGCCACAGAAAGCACAGACCCCAAGGTTCCCAGATTGAGGAAAATCTGTGATAAGTGTTGGGAGTTTATGGCTCTGCAGAGACCCAGTAAAGCAGGAATATGCCTGTGCGACTTTAGTCTGCACAAGAGGGAGGATGCAAATGGTTTGGATGCAGTAAGCTAGGCACACCTCAGTTTGTGGGGACAGTCTTGAAGGAAAAAATTGTTGCATTTTATTTCAAATTAATTGTGTGCATATTTCTCATCAGTATCCCATGGTCAGACTAGAATATTGGAAACCTCTCTCTCTTTTTTTTTTTCCTCCCCTCAGCTGCATTCCTATTCTTTGCAGAGGCAAAATCACTCATGAATCTTAAACAGCTTTTGCACAGAATCAGCTCAACTAATGAAAAAACAGAGAAGATTGCCATAATCTCTTGAATCTAAGGAGTAATATAGAGCACTGATTCCATCAGGATGAGGAAGAAAGAAAGACATGAGAAGGATGGCCAGGTGCTTTATGAATTTTTTGCAATATATATCTTTAAAAAATGTGGAGGAGGGAGAGGTGACAGTATTTTAACAATACCATTATTTTACATCATCCTTCTCCTCATTACTTATGGACAGGCTGATGCTGAGATTTAGCACAGGAAACAGTTTTAAGAATCTATATATTCTTGGCTACAGTTCATGCCCTCAGACTGTGCCAGAACTCCAACTGAATGTTAAATATCTAATCTACCTATGCATTTTTAATGCACGCATTACCATCATACTGAAATAACACTAAACACTAATGGCAACTCTTTTTTTTTTTAAACAAATAAAAAGCAGTACCCTGAAACTATATTGAAACAGTAAGTGTAGCCAAAAGTGACGTACACTGCAAAAATATATGATTTTTTTCCCAGAGATGATGTGCCATGCACAGTACAGTAAAGAGCATGGAATTAGATGTGGCCACGCTTGTGGATAAGGTTTGCTGGACTGGGAGCTCTTCATTTGGAAAATTTAGGCAGTTCTGCAATTTACTCTAGGGCTGCCCCTCTGTGTGCCCTCAGCTAAGCCACGTCGGGTGCGTTTGTCACTGAAGGCAAGATGAGTGATGGCTCTTCTGCCAATGCTCCACAGACTTGCTGTGGAGGTGGAAGCCACACCAGCCTGTCAGCTGTCCCACACCAACCTGGGTCAGAGGAGGAGGGACTCCAGTACAGGCACTGAACCCCATCTGTGAAGCTTTTCTGGATCCGGGGCTTGTTCTAGGGTCTCGGCACAGCACTGCCCTGGGACATTTCAAGTCTCTAGGTTGGTCAGGGATCTCTAACCAAGCACTGCTTTGGGTAAATGTTCCTTTAGAAATTATGAGGATAGTCAGAGAAATTAAACAGGAGAGATGCCTGCTTTTTCTTGCCATGGCTTCTTTTGTCTAGTTAAGCACTGGTGGCTTCAAGGCTGGGACTCTTCCTCAGTGTTTGTGCAGATACAGCACAAGGGAGCTTCAATTTCAGTGGCAGCTGCTAAGCACCACCGCAATCCATGATAATTAATGTGAATTAATTGTGTATACCAAAGAAACCAGCTGATTGGCAGGCCCTATGTACCCACTTCTGAAAAGATGATTAGCCCTTTATTTTTCTCTCTGCTTATAACTACATACATAAGTGTATATACATATTTCTTTTCCACAGAAAAATTTCAGAGATTGACCATTTAAAAAATAAGGTATATAAGGCTTGAGATCTGGAGAGAATGAGAGGAATGTTCCTAAGCCATGAAATTTTCAGGATTTTAAAATGGTGTCTTCAATTTTTTTAATTATTTCTGGAACAAACATACTAGGTTTTCATTACTGCTCAAGTCTCTGATCCATTAAGCTTTTATCTTGAATATAGAAAAAGACTCCGTGCAAGGGGAAGAACTGGAGATCAGCTGCTACATAAGCAATTAAAAAAAAAAAAAAAAAAAAAGAGAGAGATAATCTATATCCCTAGAACAGACTCCCCCAAACACAGTCCCCTCCTTCCTGCCTTCCTGAAACATGCAGCTTAAAGTATTCTTTCATTTGTATTGCCTTCTGCAGTATTCTGCTTTGGTTTTGCTTACTATTAATCTAAACCATGCTTGCTTCAGTAATCAGGACCCAGTTCTGAGGAGTGATGCTTCCTCACTGGCAGAAGGTCTTTCTCCGATGGAAGGGGATGAAACCCTGGTTAGACAAAGCAGTTAGAGCTCTGCAGCAGTTCACTAATGACCTAAAGTGGGATGCCTATTCAATAATCCTGCACCAAACAGAAATATTTATGCTTCTAATGCAAATACCATTTCTGGGTTTTACTTACTCATACTGTCGCTGAAACGTCTAAGAAGTGTGGGTACTCTGTCACACCCCAGAGGCAAAGAGTATCACATTCATTTTCCTCAAGGAAATCAAGTTCTCAGCTCATGTCTTTACCCCAAGCTGTCCAAACACCATCCTCTTCATTTCCTATTTCAGGTGCTGAAGAGCAGACAAGGTGACTTATGCTCCTGATGGTTTAGTTGCTTTTTTTTCTGGGAACATGATATGTATTTTGTACTTGTTTCCTCTGGCAAACCTGGCACCGTGGAAACACTGTGACAGGAAGAAGTACCTCAGTTGCCTAAAGAATAAGCACCTAGTTCTCAACACCAGCTAAAGTTAGCTGAAATGAATCCCACTCATAGTCACTGCTACTTTCTGCGTAGCTCAAAGCTACCTGTTACAAGCTGCTCATGCTGTGCCAGCAGTCTCGCTTCAATCAATGCAGCACCTCGCACAGTGAGACATGACCCAGCTAGAGGCAGAACTGATTTCCCTGTTCTTTAAATCAATGAATTCTGCCATTGATTTTCCTTAGGACCAAAATATTTCTTTATCTTTAGCATAATGATATAAGTATGGCCTTCCTGGTTAAAAGCAAAGGTCTGTGCAGCCCAACAGATTTAAAAAAGAGTGTTAGAAGCAAGGCTGAGATGGAGCGATTATCCCCATATGACTTTCCAGCAGCTAGAAACTGTTATTTCCTGAGCTTGTCATTTTGTCTACATCATTCAAAAAATACCTCCTTTGTTTGGCCTAATGCCAACAGCTTTATTTAATTGTGTTGTTGTTTTAATTTAATTACATTTGGGCTTTCAAAATTTCCTGTGGCGATGAGTTCCACAGTGCCGTTGTCTCTTGAATATTTACAGTGCTTCTTTTAAACCTGATGTCTAATAAATTGTTCCCTCCCTCCAGTGAACCTTGTCATCTTCTTCATGAAGTTTCTAATTCTATGTTTTCCACACCTACCTCATACTTTTTCTTTATTCTGCCAGGAGACCAGAACTGCAGATAGCATTCAAGATGTGAGTGCAGCATAGGTTTGCATGGTAACAAAAAGTATGTCTTTTATCATGTTCTCTATTTCTTTCCTAATAATTTCTAATATTCCATTTGTCTTTCTGACCACTGCTAGCTTTGAGCTGATGTTTTTAAAGAATTATTTGTAATGATTCCCAAATCTGTCTTCTGAGTGGTAATAGCTCATTTAGAGTCCATCACTGGGTATGTATAGTTAAGGTTGTTTTCCTCCATGTGCATTACTTTGCATTTATTGACACTGAATTTCATCTGCCATTTTATTACCCAATCACTCAGTTTCTTGAGCTCCTTCTGCAAGCCTTCACAAACAGTTTAACTTTGACTGCTGTAAATAATGTGATGTCAGCACCCGGCTGTGCCAATTCACTATTTACCTCTTTTCCAAAAAGAGTACTTAGAGTGCCTGTGGGACCACACCAACAGCCTCCCTCTTCCGTGAAACTGCCCCTCCCTACTAAGGTCTCCAAACTGCCCTGTATCTCAGGGGTACCCAGGCCATGTGGCTTTCCCTTGCTCCTTCTAGAGACCCATGCTTGTCCACAACTTTTCCCCACACTAAAACTCCCTTTGTCCATTCCCAGAGCCAGGCCTCCTAGTCCCAGCCTAACGTGGGGGGGGGGGCGAGTAGCACATCGTTTTCTTCCCTCCCTGACCCTCCGAAGAAGCTCCTCCCGCCCTGGCAGGGGCGCAGCCCTCCGCGCCCGCCGAGCCCCCGGTGCCCTTTGTCGGCGCGGCTGGGCGCGGACCAGCCCATGGGCAAAGCGCCGGCGCGGCCGTGGGCACAGCTCCCTCTGGCGGCGGCCGGCCGGCATGGCTGCCCGGCGGGACCCTCAGCCGTGGGCACGGCCGGGGGGTCTCGGTGGTACTTACGGAGCGAGTGGGAAACAGACTACTGGGCAGGGAGGCTGCCAGGCCTGCGGCTGAGAGGTGGCTGCATGATAAACCTTCAAGATTGCACGGTCAGTGCAGGAAGCGCTCCGGAGCTTGAAGTTTGAAGCTTTTGCAGGGGAGTTTGTTAGTGCTGTGGTCCCAGATCGCTGCTAGCAGCGTCAGTCATTTCCTGCTGCACTCGCTGCCATAGTCCTTCCCAAGCCATGGGACAGCACTTTAGAATTTATGTGGGTCCCAGCAAGAGTGGGAGATGAATGCTTTTACAGGGGGAAAAAAAATAAAAATCCTGTTTGCTGTTCTGTTCACATCTTCCCCAAAGGGAGGTGGGAGAAGAAAATTAAACTGAAGCTCTTGAAGAGGAATAGCTAGTGAACAGGGAGCCCAGTACCCTGTCAGGGTAGTACTTGTCACCTGGGAACTTATCTACCATAACTCGGAGCTCAGTGCTTCTGTTAGCATGCTGCTAACTGCTGGCAGAGTAGCTGTCTGTGCTGTGCAGTGCAGACTGAGAAAAGCTGAGAAAGAAGTAGCTTTCTAGTTAGTTCTTCACTTGCTCAGAGAGAGGGCACTGAGAACAGAGGGTTCACCTCTGTTGTTCTGGACAGCATTGTGTTTTGATGCAAAAGCCAATGCTGTAAAAGATAACTACTTCATCAGGCTCACGCCACGGAACAGGACTAAGTAGCCTGTTTAGGACTGTGTTAACTGAGATAGTTCCATGGCTGTTAGAAGCAGTATCTCAGTACAGCAATGTTCAGCAGAATCCTGCCTGGAGAAACCAGCATGTTCAAAACTAGCCCATATATCTCTGCATTGCATGATGCTGACATCCCTGATGCACCTAGAAGGAAGTTCAGATACAAATGCTTAAACTACAGCCATGGTTTATCTCATCTCAGTACAGCCCATTCCACCAAGGGCAGCATGAAGACATAACAAGATTTTTATAACATTTTTGTTTTCATAAGATCACTGCATTAATTTGGCACCTCTCATTTTACACACAGAAGTGTCTCCTTGTTCTATACTTTTACAGCACGTAGCACAAGAAGGTTCTTAGGTACTAAAGAAGAGATAAGCTGTAAACTCAGTCTAGTGCCTTGAGAAGTCCAGGTGGAAGCTACGTTTTGGAGAATTAAACAAACACAATCTGCAAACTCAGTGAGTAGTATGACTACAGTCCCCACATTAGTAGAAAATTGCATCAGTTTGGAGCGTGTTTCCAAGCCCACAGCTTCCAACCTTTATTTGTGACTGCAGGCTATTGGTTTGAAGGCTAGATGCTTGGACTCTGCCTGGCGAGGACCCACTGCAAGGTTGAATGCAGCCATGATGTGGAGGGCCTGTGAAGACACAGAGCCATTCCCTTTTCCTCTGATCTAGTACGTGTGCTGTTTGGCCTGGGTGAAACTTCAGGTGCCAAATGAGGCATTAAATCATCCTCAGTCAGAAAGCTTTGTAACACTTGTAATTGTAAGCCCAAAAGCAAAACCTCACCTGATCAATATTCCAGGCCAGCCAACACATGAATCAGGTACATTGCACAAACTGCAAATGGCTTCACTCCTTTTGTCTGTCTTCCTCCATATGCTCCCACCACACCATATTAGTGTGAGCCAAACCCCAGTGCTTTTCTCAGCCATGAACTAAGTCTATATGAGCAATGCAGAAAGGGCATTAACCTTATTTCTTTCATGCGTATATGTCTCTAGTGCACTAGAAGTCTAGTACTTCAGCTGTGGTCCAGGGATACTCAGCCAGCACCCCAGGCAGGAATCTTGACTGCATGGATCATAAAAAGTACACAGATCATTTGTTCGTCATGTTTTGTCATGCAGAAAGTGGCTAAGCAAATGCTCGTTGTCATTCTCTTTCTCTCACAGGAAGCAAATAAAAATACTCTCAAGCTGCACTCATCACAGCTTCCTCATCACAGACACAAGCCTGTGCAAACTCTCTTTCTCTCTCTGTCTTTAAACCACTCTCTATGTATTTGGTCTTCTAAAAGGTCACCAGGAAGATTTGTCAACAATTCACTGTGGAGACAAAAGGGGAAGGAGAAGCCGACCATTAGCACTAAGGAGCAACTGCAAACTGAGCAGGCACGAGTCAGGTTAAGCAACCAGCTTGTACATGAGGTTTAAGATGTTGTTTTCCCATCTTTCTCCCTGCTCCAGCTGCAAATAAAAGAGATATGCAAGCTAGATTAATATTTGTTATGAAAAAGTGGAGTCTGGCAGGGTCCCCAGACTAAGGACCCTTGCACTCTCTTTGGACTGAATTATCCTGGATTTGACCAGCTCAGTTACACGTGGTAAAAAGTTTTTAATGGAAAGATTTTTGTGGAAGGCAGAGACTGTCTTTTTTCTGAGCGTGAAGCAGGAAATAAAAAGATTATGTTGCAGCTCTCCTTGATTCTCTGTATGCCCATTATCCAGGCTGGATATTAACTGTGTGGAGTCACCAGTGGATGCTCCACGTGAAGAGCTACGCTATCTCCACATCCAAAGGGGACATGCTGCATGGTCCCAAGTGGGACATTGTCTCTGCTGGACATTGGCTTGAACACGTCTGCACTGATAGGGTCTCTCACCGCATCCTCTTCTCTATTGCATCCTCCCTGTATGCTCTCTACCCTATTTCAAATGCATTCAGTGCCAGCTGTCTTACTGCTTTTTGCGAATTGTGTTATACCATCTGTATCGCTATTACCTTGCATTAGCAAGAGAAAACAGTCCTTGGCTATGTGTGACTCTCTGTTTATTTGTGCGTGTGCAATTTTTTTACTGCTGTGTAGCTGTGATGTATTAAGGTGGAGCCAACTGAATATTTAGCCATTTAGCTTGTTATGCCTGAGGTGGATTTTTATTGGAATGTGATATTTCTATTATAAACTATAATCCCCAAGTCCAAAATGTGCATCTTCAAAACTCTTGAATTCAAAATACAGTCTCAGAAAATCAATATTTCAGATGCATTTGGTAGTTCTAACACTTGGGTATTAATGAAAAAGCACAGACATGCTGCAAGCTTGATCCAGCCACCATTTCAATAAAAGGAACTTTTTAATTGACTTTTATGGGAGCCAAGTTGGACCTTGAACACATGATGTTTCAACTTTTTTTAAATGTTTAAGTGAAACTATAGATCTTCCGGTATAAGCAGAAGGATGCTTGAATGTGGCATTCAAATTCCTTGGTGGTAGACTTTTGTTTATTTAGTACAATTTCTAAATAACTAATGCCAGAATATGAAATGGGATCTAGACATACTTCCTGTGTCACTATTGTTAGTCAAGTGACAGATTACATGTATTGTTAACTGAGCACTGATTTAAAGGTGACAGATTTGGAGAGGTAAAAATGTGAGTTTGCACTCCATATTCTTCATAGTTCCTCAAAGGAGTAAAAGAAGCTTATTATTTAAAATAGAAAGTGATGGGTAGTTATAAACTGATTCTTAACCTCATCTCACCTCTACCACTAGTGTACTAGCATGTAAACAAAATTTAGAAAAGTATTTACAAAAAAAACCACCAAAGCTGACAGTGACTGTCTGGTGTATTCACCTAGTCATGTCAACAGTATAGGGATGGCAATTAGTGTGTGGTGTCTGCAGGGAAGTTCCTGCGGATAAAGCACATACAAGGCTGTACCTGCCTCTGCAGAGCCAGAGGAACAGAGCTACGTGATGGCCAGGACAGATTAATACACAGGCATGTGCCTGGGGCTCCAGCTCTCCTTCGATGATAACAACATCTCTGTTTTCATTATTGAGAAATGCTTTTAGCTCTCCTGGCCATGAAGGAAAGCTGGAAATGGCAACCTGCATGTCACGGATAGAGCAACATCTGCTTGAATCTGCTGTCAGCGTCCAGCAGAGGGAAGGGCTGTACCTAAAGCTAAAGGGAAACTACAGAGACTTTTTTTTTTCCTTTCCTGAATAAATAAAGAAGATAAAAAAGATTTTTCATTTTTAAAAATGCTGTTTTCATGAATTTCATAAAAAGAGCACTGACAATCTGAAAATGTTTTCATTTTTCAAAACTTACTTCCATAATAACACAACTAAACGGAACATTTCAGCCAATTAGTTTTATTTTTGGCAACCTAAACTGTGAATAAGCTTCAGTATTCAGTCAGAAAGGAAACTTACTGCCCTGTTACATTACCACTAGTGTAGGCAGGGGTGGGGGGAGAAGGAGAGACCCTGCACCAGCTGCCCCTGACAGCCCTCACCCATCCTTGACCAGATTTCTCTTTGGCTATGGAAGGGGGGGTGGTAAATTTTCATTTTCTCCTCAGAGTGGGCCATAGAAACCTTTACTGGATCAGAAAATAGCACTACTTCTGTAGCCCTTTTCAGTGCCTCGCCCGTGACGGACAGCTCATCACCAAAGGAGGCTTGAACGAGCCAAGAACAAACTACAGAGAGGGGTGATCTACCTAGCAGCTCCTGTCTCTTGCTTCTGGGCTAAAAGATGCTGTTTCGTCCCCCACAGGGGTTGTCTGAACCAGGCAATCCTCATCTGCCGCCTCCTCCTCCACCTGCGGCAGAGTGCCGTGGCGTGTGCCGCAGCCACCCTGGTTTTAGAACCTACTGGCAGCTGCGGAGGTCACAATGGACCAAAATGAGCAGAGGGAAGGGGGTTGGGGGCACGGCTGAGGAGGAAAGAGTTCATGAAAATGAGTCACTTTTCAGATAATTCATCAGTCCTGCCTGTGAGACAGATCCTCCCACCTTCCGCAGGAGTCCAACCATCGACAAAAGCTTTTAGTATGTCCTAATGCATCTGTCTCTTAAAGTATGAGTAGAAGCAATCTCAAGTCTGGCATTGCTTTAGCTTTCCAGTACTTGACTCTGCAGCCTCAGCTAATAATGTTCTTTAGACGGACTTTCCGGTATGTGATTTCATGGATAAAAAGCAGACAGTGCACTTGAAAAGAGGCCAGGTTGGCACACAACTGCAGAAAGGTTGCTTTCCTACTACAAACTGCAAGGGAAAAAAGAAAAAAACAAGCTATATAGCCCAAACGATTTTCATAGCCTGCAGCAGCAGCACATCAGAAAATACAGAAATACGTTTAAAATGTCTGTGGTTATAAAAACATGGGCTGGCTTCTTGCAGGAAATTTATTTGAAATGCATGAAAGCGGCTATGTTAAGTGTCACCCAGGGGAACCAAACTAGGGCTTTTCTGCCCCAAAGGCATAGGCAGCTATAGCAGCTGGAGCTAAACTTTGGCTCGAGTGTGTGTAGTTTGTGGGCCAGAACACAAAACAACCTGCAGTCAGCTGCAGGTCAGAAATGTCCATTTTCCTGAAGTCTGAGTTCTCATGCCACTACACGAGTGGAAATACCATGACTCAGAGAGCAACTTAAGAAGGTAAAAAACCCAAACCATACTTTTGCCTTGTAATCGGACAATTTATTCCGGTATGCAACTCGACCCCCCCAGCAGACCCTCACGCGCCTGTGTAGCTTTGGAGATGTCCTGCCCTTATCCAGACCCTCATGGTGACTTGCTGCTCTGCTCCAAAGATCCTGTAATTCCCTGAGCCACAAGAGCCTCTCCCTTCCCCTACCTCTACCACTTCAGCACTTGGCCTTTCTCTGGAGGGCTGCAGCAAGGAAGCTCTTAATGGGCCCCTGTGGGACATCACAGGAAAGTCCAGAAGTGAGGAAGAACATCAGGGACATAATTCATGACCTGCCTCAGGCAGAAGGGGGCAAACAACAACAGCAGCAACAACAACAAAAAAAGCTCTTCTCTCTAGAGTGGATTAATAAGAGCTCCCACTGGAGCCCATTAAACAAAACAAAATGCTGAAAGCCTAGGACTATTGTGCACTTCATCATTTTCGCAGGATCCCCAGGGAGAGGACAGGGAGGTTGCAATGCTACCGAAGTGGAGGGAAGGAGCCTGGGAGAGGGCTGGCTTAGAGGGGGAGAGGGGCTCGTATCTCCTCAGTAAGTGGATGAACGTCTCCTTTGTGTGCCTGCAGGTGATATTTTTCCTTCTGTAGTCTGTACACAGCTATCTTGTGCTCTCCCAAGATTTTCCAGGGCCTCAATGGACTGTTTGCTTGTTTTGCCATTCTGCCATCTGGCCAGCCTGACAACGACTGTCCCTGGCAGAGGTTGAAATTTTGATGCATTGTCTAAATTTGGAGGTGACATGTTCCCCAGGTTTTGTAAGCAGAACTAATGAATCACTACAGTGTGATCTCTTTTACTCTCTCTTCATGGAGTTTGACCTGAATTTTAGCACTGATGAAGGTGATGTGTTGACAGGACACGTTGCAAGGATAATGTCTCCCAGTCTGCTCTGCTGATATGTCTTGCTCCTACGCAGTATCCTCTCCTGCTACCAAGACTTTTTTGTCTACTACTCTCACTTCTCTTTCAGCACAGAATTTATTCTCCTTTTGGGACTCCCTTTGTATGGCTCTGAGGACACATCTGCATGCCCTCCTGCTATTCCTTTTCAGGACCTACAGAGAAATTCAATAATACAAACCATCCCAGTTCCCAGCTCATCCTGAAATAATACTTAAAGTCTCACCAGGCAAGAGGCTGTTTGGTCCAGCAAGACCTGGATCAGGATCAGTTATAAGTATGGTTTGGGGTATTTGACAGGAAAAACCATGAATGATTGTCACTTTTCCCATTATTGATTTCTTTAAAACTGCATGAATAGGTGCTGGGAAATCTGAAGTTGAAAGAAGACAGGACAACTCTCAGCTTCTCTTGTGCTTTCTAGAATAAGTCACCTGAAAAAAAAGGCTTTAGTGACTAGCCTTTCACTGATTTTAGTGTACTGGCTTTCTTTATAGATATTGTATGCTCTCTACAGCTTCCTGAGGAGGGGAAGCAGAGAGGGAGGTGCTGATCTCTTCTCCCCTGTATCCAGTAATAGGATGCGTGGGAATGGTTCAAAGCTGCACCAGGGGAGGTTTAGACTGGGTGTTAGGAACCATTTCTTTACTGAGAGGGTGGTCAAACACTGGAACAGGCTTCCTAGAGAGGTGGTCAGTGTCCAAAGCCTGCCAGTGTTTAAGAGGCATTTGGACAATGCCCTTAACAGTGTGCTTTAACTTGGTCAGCCCTGAATTGGTCAGGCAGTTGCACTACATGATCATTGTAGGTCCTTTCAAACTGAAATAGTCTCGTCTCTTCTCTTCTCTTCTCTTCTCTTCTCTTCTCTTCTCTTCTCTTCTCTTCTCTTCTCTTCTTTTCTCTTCCCTTCTACTTTCTCTTTCTGTAATTCTTTCCCACCCTGCAAAGCTGCAGAAGCCCATATATGCAAAAAAATCAAGGTTGTTCTTGGCTTGTAAATCATGGGGTTTACTGTGTCAAGTAACTGCAGGAGAATCTTTGCATGGAAATCAGGTGGATAAGAGTATCACTTTGCATTCTGTGACATCTTTTCACCATGGGGATGACTCGACTTAAAGTGGAAGGCAAGGATGTAAGACAATTTTCACTTCCCCACCTAGGCTGTTGCAGCCCAGGTGTGCTGTCCACAGGACACGCTGCCCTCTCCTGCGTGGCTTTGAGAGACAGAAATGGTTCAAGAAGCAATCACCCAATACTGGCTCTGTCAACCTTAACATTGAATTAATTACTGGTAACTAAACTATTGTTTCACAACACTGTTTGCAAAGCCTATCATGTGAAAGGTGTTGACTGATTAAAATTCATGCAGGGTGTCAGAGCCAGTTGGGAACTTTATGACACAGAAATGTTTTTTTCTTGTGGAAATCAAAGCAATTTTAGAGAAAGGTAAGGCTGGCAAACTTGTACATACTGAAATCTGTGACCATCCCAGACAGATAAAAGCCCTGTTATGCATGCAGTATAGAATTTCCTTATTCCCACATAAATTATCTATGCAATAACTGCTTTCCAGGATACCTCACAGACTGAACTGATAGATTTGAGAAAAATAGCTATGGAAATAGAGGAAAAGCCTTTGAAAAAAAGTGGGTTTAACAATATAATATGACTAGGTATTTAACTATGCCTCCTGTTAATCACGACAGACAGCAGCCTTTGGAAAAGCATACATAATATAACTTTTCCTGAATGTTTTTTGGCAAACAGCTGATTTTCCAATTGCATCTAGAAGACCAGGAAACTGGGTCAGCAGCAAACACATGGATTTACTCTGCACACACAGAGCAGTACACCACCAGGCTGGTGTTGTTTGGATTCACTATTCATTTAAAAAAAAAAAAAAGATAATGAAAGTTCTTGAAATTTTTGAAACGTGTTGTTCCAATAGTTTTTAAAAGGTTGTTTTTCTATGTTTGAGATTACTTCTTTATTTAAAAATAAATTAATTATGGTGAAAAAATAATTGAAAATTCAACAGCAAGAGAAAACATTTTATTATGACCAAAATGAAATGTTTTTATTGATCCGAGGGTAATGAAGTGGAAAAAAGGCCTTTTTTTGAGTCCTTGAGAGTTTGACTTTTTGTTCTGATTTCGTGTAGGAGCATCTCACGAAATCTCAAAATACTCCCAGCACAAGAAGGTTACTTCCCATAAAACTGTACCCAGGAGGTGAATGACTCTAGACCAGCCTTCTCAGGAATGAGACAATAGCTGGCAGCTCCACCCCATTAGTATAGCGTAAACATTTCCCATACAGCCAAGACGCTGATGGTCAGCTCAACCTCACTGACTTCTGCCTACTGCTCAGCTCGCTTCGTTTGTGTGTGCTTTTTTTTCACAAGAGCATATTGAAAAAAGCTGCCTACCAAAACAAAACAGTCCAGTGCACACATCATTAAGAACACAGGACAAAAAAAGGTCAGTCTCACACTCCCAGTCTGTGCATTGCATGGTCGATTTGAAAGGGGGGGGGAGTTACCATAGTCTAGGCACCTAACTTCTAGATAATTAGTCTAAGCTACTTCTTGAGGCTTTCTCTCTTGAAAATGTAGAGACAAGTGCCTCCTGAGGGAGGTTGGGAACATCTCTCTCAGGCACTTACCCGAGGATAGCTTGAATTGCCCATTTGGAGGTGCCAGTCTCCTCCCCATTGGCAGACAAGACAGCTTGCCGTGGCACTGTTTAAAAGTTTATCTTCCGCTGGGCATCTCCAGAATGGAAAATGCAGTGAAGGCCTAATTCTTTAATTGCAGATACCGCTACAAAACAACAGCAGTCCAGCATAGTGCTAGTGCTTCATGGGAGGATTCAGTTCCTTCTCCACATCTAGGTGATGAAGAACCATTCTGGGACACGGGAAGTTCATTTTCATGCATTACTACGGACATTTATTCACTACCAAACTACAACCAATTTGAAATAATGAGCTAGAGGTCATGGACTTTCTGTTTTACTCTGTTATCGATTTCTGGAGCTTGGTTTTTTTTTCCAGGAGAATTGCTTTTATTTCTGTACCTGTAGCCTCTATAGCCTTCTTCAGTAGGTGGGGAGGGAATTGTTGATGTTCCCATGTTTGCAAGGATGGGCTACCTTAAGCACATTCCTTCTTTATTTTTAACTTTCCGTCAGCCAAACAGCAGACAGATCAAAGCCAGTTTATAGCATAGCCATGCCGGACAGTTCTCCGTGGCAATTGCTGCTCAGAGGCCTGAATTGCTATGAAAAGGACAACCTTTGATCTCTCCAGCCCTTCCCACATACAACAGCTCCTGCTCTGTTTGAAGCAAAGAGGCAGGCTCCCCATCATGGATTAACTAAAGATTTTTGCTAGAAAAACCTCTACAAAGGGCTTGAGGAGCCTGGCAGGGGAGAAGCAGCATTATGAAATACAAGAATGGACTAAACAGAGGGTGAAGTTGCTAAAAATCACCTCCAAACTATGTAATCAGTGACCTGGACTCAAACTGTTTGTGTGCTTCCTCTCTTGCAATCCTGCTGCTGCTGTTTTTTATTATTTTTGGCCTGGGAGAAATATCTTTCTGAGTCCATTTCACCTTGATGGATTATGATGCCATTTTAAATGTCAATTGCTAATAATTGTGCCATTAAAAAGCCATAATAAATGTTATCAGTTTAAACCTACAGTGTCCCTTTTATTAATATTTCGAATTCATGAGCTTGTTGAGAAATCTACAGAGACACACAGCTAATAAATCTGAGGTTAAAAGGACTCCAGAAGGCAGGCTGCATGGGCTTTCTGCTAGATCATTGCCAGCTGTTGAACTTTGAGAAGATCAGAGCAGTTCAGCTGTCACCGGGGAGACTGTCAGAGTCCAGTAAGGCGTAAAGGATGGAAGACAACCTACAAGGACATGAGGATCCAAGAGGTGATGCGGGCAATTTGCAGCTGTACCATCGCTGGCAACTGCCGATGCACCTACGCACGGGTGCCTCTGACCTCCTGAGCTCGTAGCCTTGCTCTGAACAGCTGGCTGAGCACAAGCCCTCGGAGATGAGGTGTTGCGAGCTGCAGCATCCATACGGTGCATAAACACTGGACAGCTCTGACTCTGAGTCACACACAAAAGTGGGAGCTTAAAGGAGATTTTTCAGAGGCGTCGGGTGGAAAATTGTCCCCTTATTGTCTTTTTCCAGAGGAAGAGACCAGTGGGGCAGGAACGGTCTTGCCTCCTGACTGACAGCATAAATACAATTCTTCTTCCTCTTCAAGACAGGCAATATAGGACAAAAAACTCCCAAGTATTGATCCCAAGTTGATTTCGAGTCCGCACATCCAGGATTTTTCACTTTCTGAAAGCACACCGTATTTTAAAAACCTCACAGGCTTTGTGGACCTCTAGATTTGCCTGGCACAGGCAGGACAAGTTGAGAAAATTAACACGGCATGATTTTGTTCTGGAGAGCTGCCTTCTGGTGTAAAGAGTTGCCTTCAGAGCTCAGCAGCCCCAAGGGAAGATGTGTTTCCTGCCTCAAGGAATTTATAGACTAAATTAGACAGGTAGCACAATAATTGTAATAAATGAGAGTCATCTGCATTTCCAGGTCAAGCAGAAATGTAAAAATATCCCCAAACTACCCTACAAAAGCCATCATATTAGGACTTGGCAGAAAGATAACTTCTTCATTCTTTGGTAATTTAAAAGTAAATCATTTCTTGTTTTGAACTTAAATAATTTGTTACATTTCAGCAACTCAACCATTTGAAAAAGGGGGACAACTGAACTATTTTAATTTGCAAAATGTTCATTTGCATTTCAAGCTTCTATTTTTTGCCACTCATTTTCATTTTAACATCATACAAAGCAAAGAAATGCCAAACTAGCAGTCATTCCAAAGAAAGTATTTCATTTTTTTAGTTAATGAAATAGTATTTATCACTATTTTTCCATTTTTTGTATTAAAAAAATTAAAATGTTCAAGTCTTTTGATATTACTTAAACATTTTGATATCAAATCTGCATTTTTTTTCTGAAGAAACTTTTGTACGCAAAACATGGGATTTATGCATCATTACACTGCTGCTTTCTAATCCCCTTTCAAGAGTTGTCACTTACTCATCCTATTTCCTACTTTAGTGCTTGTTGTGTTTTTCTGTATAGAAGAACAAAAATATATTTTTCAGTTGTCATTGCCTTCAGTTTTAATAAAAAGAACAATACAATAAGACAGAACAAAAATAAAGCCTTCACAAGGAAGCTTTCAAGTTGTAAATTTGCATGTACGCATCTCATTTAAACGCACACAGAAAATCAGCTTGTCCCTGCGAGCAGGAGGGAGGTTTAAAGTTGCAGACTGAGACAGAATAGTTATACAAACATGCAGGGTTTGATTTTTGACATGGGACTACAACGTTGTCTCAGCAGGTTCCTACCCAGAGCAAGTTGGTGGCGGTGGAGACAGGCAGCGCATACTCTCTGAATAGGGAAATACTCTGGTTTCACTTGGTACGTGTTGTCAGCGGGATCATTGAATAAAGGTATTTCACTGAGATGAAAACTTGGAGTGTGCCTGTCTCAGCTCTTTCTTCTTCAGAAAATTTTTAACGGGGAAGCATGTGTATTTCTTTGGGAGCTGGTGTGAGCGTTCATAGAGACATAACTGCCAGAAGGCTATGTTTCTTCCTTTCAAAACTGTGTATTTAACTCAGCAGAAATGGAGCTGGAGCAAAGAGGAGGGATAGGAGGTGTATTTTTCGTCCTGAGAGTCTCTAGGCTAATTTACCCAGCCAGTGACCTCCAAAGATAGGAGTCCTCTCATAAGGACTGTTGGGACCTATCAGACTTTCCCATGAAATCTTCCTCCTTCTGCCCTCTAAGAAATTAGTCCCTTGAGCACAAAGAGGCTTTAATAACAAACCAAAGCCAAAGCTTTCCACAGCAAAGCAAAATGTGTCCTTTCTTGGGCTTCACTTGGCAACTGAAGCAAAGAAATCCATGGGCTTCACTCCTGCACCTACGTAGAGCTTTTGGAAAAATGGACAGCAGGGGAGGCTTAAAAAACAGAGGCTCCTTGTCCCTAGAGCTGGTTACCCTGTTCCTGAAAGCTTTCAGATAAAAGGTAGCACAGTAAACATCAGAGAGTCCAGACGCTGTCATATATGCTAAATTAATACACTGAAGGCTGGGTCAAGGACATTCAACTCATGACATCTGGGAAGTGAGTAAGATCTGAAGCCATTGCTCTATAGGAAGCCAGTAAAAGCAAGAAGAGTGGCTGCTTTTTTAGTGCCCTAGGCAAGCTGAGTAGGGTAAGGAAGGCATTTGTAAAAGACTGCACCAGGTTTCTCCTTGTGCTTTTTCATGGGTTTTGAATCAGGAATCACAAGGAAAAAGGGGAACCCTGTTATTAAACAGGCAGTTTTCATCCAGGGTGTAGATTCAGAGCATCTTTCTTTCCCTCCCCTCTGCATACAGATGACGTGCTCACCTCTTCTCAGCCCATAAATTACCCACCCTGTCATTCTGCCGAAGCAGAGAAGGGGAAGACATCCCTCTTTGTACGCACAGCCGGAATCGCAGGCACCAGCAGCAAAGCAGGAGAGGATGGCTTGGCCAAAGTGGCGTCCCCCTGCGTGCATCGATCGAAATGGCAAGGTGTCCTCTGCTTACGGAGAGGGCCACAAGACCTTTCGCACCCACGCAACAGCTGCCACCTCATCACACAAGCAGGAAGGCAAGAGATCCTCCTTCACACACACGGCTCCGTTGAGCCACTGGGCAGAGGGATGCAAAGGGAACAAAGAAAAGCACTTCCCACTCTCCACCCCATGCGTTTCATCAGTGTGAAAGACACTTTCTTGTCTACCCCGTCGCCTGGGGAGAAGCTTGATTAATAAAATCAGATAATTAAATATTCTTCATCACAACTGGCTGCACCATTTTTTTACCTCTTTCATTGTTCTTTTCCCCACCACCCCCACTGCTTTTCCAGTATGTCAAATCTGGAAAAAGCCGAAAGCCTTTCATCTTATCAGATGTGGTTTATTGCCCCCTGGTTACACAGTAATTTTGGTCTCCGCTCCATGAAGAGGTCGTATAATGGGATATCAGCTCAAGAATTGTCAGTTCATTGGGCAAATAAGGCAGGGCCTGCCAATACAATTATAAGAGCCTGATAAGGAAGGCACAGAGGAGAACCTGCAGGAGAGGGAGACACAACCATAGCAATTTAAAAGGTGAGGGGCAAACCCAGAAGGTGGCAAGAAATGCCAGTGGGGACAGGGAGAGGGAAGGAACAGGAGTGTATCTAACCACATATCCTTCCCAAAATAAAAATTAACGAGAAGATAGAAGTGGCTCAGGAGAGGAATCACTGGCATTCATCCGCATTACCTGGGAAATCTTCTCCCCCTGCGGTGGATGCCTGACTGGGAGGCACAAGTGACTGGTGGGATGATTACCAAGCTAGCTTGCCTCATAGCTCAGGAAAGAAAGAAAATAATGTTTTATCTTTAGCAGTATGGGTGGGGGGTAGAGGGCACTAATTCCTATTCCTAAGCATGTTGCAAGGGCTATCTCTTTTTCTTTTGTGACTGATAAGATGGGATGATGTTGAAAAGCACCTGTTTGGAAAGTTCAAAGGGTTTCCGAAGTAGAAGAAAAGAGAATCTGAGCCAAAGCTGGTGGCTGAGGGGGGGGGGGTGGCTGAAGGATAACCTGGGAATTGCTGGTGAGGGAGGTTTCCATGCATGACACCTCCTTGTATGCAAGATAAGTTTACAGGGTATATCTCTCTTGCTAGTAAATGGCACGAGGAACAACTATTCATCCCACCGATTATTTTCTGAACTCCATAATAATACAAATCCAGTGGGCTTGTCACAGATTGCAGCCTGAAAGCAGAAAAGGAGGAGAACTGCCCCACAAACCGGATTTGCCAACAAGAAGCAATCCTTCCCAGGGCATTTATCACCCGGATCTGTGAGGAACGTACCTCCTCCTGGGATGGCCATGCGATTGTTCTGCGTGGGCTGGGGGATGTTCGGCAGTGGGTGGGGTTGGTAAGACTTTTCACCCCCAGTTCCAGTGCCGTCTTCCCCAGACACAGGAGCTCAGGTCTTGGTCCCAAGCTGATCAGCAGAGAGGAGCAGGCACGTGTGCTCACTTGTGGGTCGCTTTTGTTTCTCCTCCCGGCGCTCCGGCAGGTCGGCGGGGGACGGCCGGGGAGAGAGGCGAACCTTCCCAGCTGCATGTTTCTTGGGGTGCACCAAGAGCCAGGAGACCAGGAGAGGACTCTTTGCCCCGTGGCCTCTCTGGCAGGAAGATGACAGACCCCCGGGTGCGTGCCAGCGAGGAGAAGCCCTGCCTGTCCTTCTCCATCGAGGAAATCTTAAAGAAACCTTCTGCCAGCACAGCCCTAAGCAGTGGAACCAGGAACAGAAGTAACTATGCTGAGAGACCTCCAGCCCTAAAAGCAGGGTCACCACTGGCCTTTGGTAAGTACCAGTTATAACACTTAATGAAAATTCTCCTTTCTTGTTAACCCCTAAAGCTATCCTGTTTGATTATGTAGAATTTTTATTCTTTAGCTTTTGTAGGAATCTGGGACTTCCGTAATCGGGTACAAATCATTCATTATATATACAGAAATAATCTTTAAAAAATAATTTGTTTCAACCTCGCAGTAGACTGGCTCTGCTGCCAGCCTTTGGCGGGATTTCGTACATTATGAAGCCCCGGTGTCATTGGAGAGGTGGGTATGCAACCTGAACAGTTGTTCCAAGTAACTCTCTTCAGTAACAGTGAGAAGTGCTTATTGTAAACAAATAGAATGTCCTGGTGTCTTTCCCTTTAAAAAACAATACTCTTGTTATTAAAAAAAAAACAGAAAAGAATTGCCTGTCATAAGGAAGGACAGGCATTCAAACTCAGGAAGCTAACCTAAAACTGCTGCAACTTAATGAAGCTGTTGGAGTTTCACTTCTATCAAGAGCTGACAGTTGTTTGGAATTACAGCCAAATCTCATATCAGTACCATTTTCTGATAAATTCGACCACTCATCCTCAAGCAGGAGAAATGGTCTGTAAGGGCGATGGTAGCTAAGGAGTGTTAGAACTCAAATGCTGGAACAAGAAAAGAGAAAGCATTTGTGTTTAATCATTTCTCCTTATCATCATGGACGCTAGGTCCTTTCATGAACTCAATAAAAACAGCTAGTAGAAAACCACCATGGCTTCGATCTTAGCAAACCAGCAAGTGTATTAGCCTTCTTGACTTCAGTTTCCTCAGTTTAGTTATTTTGGCCTCGAGTGAGCTTTTACCGCCACAGAAATGGTCTCTTTTTTTCCTTAAAAAAAGACCAATGGCCTACAATTTCTGGATTTAGTATTTCTTCTTCTTTTTTAATCTACATCTTCCATGAAAAGGAGATGGTTTATGTATACAAACACATCCACTTAACTGAAAAATGATCTGTAGTTTTGACAGAAAATTTTCACTCACCTCCCGCTCAACTGCTTTCAACAAAGCTTAATGCTACGTTTCATTTTTTGTAACACAGAGAGATCCTTTCATGGATCAGGACCGCATTTCCCAGGACACTGTTGCTTGGCTGTTTCACCACTGGTACTGCTGGAGGGCTGCAGCATTCAGAGGTTTCCTGAATAGTGAACAACAGCAGACCCAGGTCACGTTTTAAATATGGTCCTGAAACAAGGGAGAGCTTGGTAGTTTGTAAGGGTGGACAAGGACATAGCTGATGCTGGTACAAGTGTAATGGGGCCACGTGCTGAAGGAGCCCAGCTGCCAGGTTGTGAAGGGGGGAAATGCTGGTGTGAGCTCTGTGGGGGTGAGTTTTTGTGAGCTGGAATCCCTTTCCCGAGGGTCCATGGCAGTCACTTTGTGCCACTGGATCCAAAGTGAGACAGATAACACCACTGAAAATGAAGTGCTGTTCGTAACATGGACCATAGAACTGCATTTTAACAACATGAGACTCTTGTCTGGGAACAGAGAAGCGTGGCAAAGACAGGACCTTTTTATATTAAGTCTGTTTCACGATCAATATGTTGAAGCCCTGTTCCACTGCGTGTCTCGGCTAAACGTGCCGCTCCAAGTATAAGATCTGAAAAATCTGTATGCAGGACATGGTGAGTTCCTAGGCTTGCATTACTGCACTGCCAGTACTGTCTCATCCCAAATTGCTCCACCTGAAAGTACAGTCAGTTTTTGAAAGCAATGCAGGCAGAACAGCCAGGCCTTGCCTTTGACTTTGCTTCATCACCCTGCCAGAGAGAGACTATAGCTGTAGCAAGAGAATATAGTGACTCTTCTCTCCCTGGCTAGAAAGCAAGGTTGGATTAATATACTTAAGGCAATGTAAAATGTTAGCTAATGAAAATAGTATATACACATGAAGATTCACTTAACTGTCACTGGAGCTGGGAAAACAGGAAAGCTGTAGAGGTATTCCAAAATGTTGTCGCACATTGCTTTCGCAGTTGATCGAGGACATTTAAAAAAGAGAATGAAAAATGAAGCTTTTTCACTGTTGGTTTCTTCCTAACACCAAAAAGATACCTAAGCTTATTACCCGTTGCTTTCCCAGCAGAACTGCCAATTTTTGCAGATAGGTTGGTTTATTTATTTCTGAAGTGCAATACCCTATGCTGTACATCTTGGGATAATTGCTGTATTTCATCAAAGTCATTCAACTTCATGCCATATAACACTGGCATTAAACAAGTTGTGTAAATAGTCAGCCATATCTAATTTGGCTCGGTGCTGGCAAGGTCAGGGAACTGAAATGATTTAGGAAACTTGTTGGAAATTCCAGGATGGGATACAAATCCAGCTGCTTTCCCAGAACAGTTCAGCAGCAGCAAAAAAGGAAGTACTACAGGTCAGGGCTGAGTTATATCTTACTATGGATTTTAAGAACATTTCCCACATCCCATACGGTATGTATCTGAGCCAAGCCATGATCCGTATGAGAGCAAGAACTGCCACCACACACATACGCATGGCTACCATAAGGTAAATATCCAGGCCAGAAATTATCATCCAGCTCGTCTGCTGATCAAGGCTGTCTAGCTACCAAGATGACACTTGTCCTGAAGTCTAAATCTGGCCATTAAGAGCCAAGGAGATGGGTAGGGCCAGAGGACCAGAAGATGCAGAATGTCAGAAATGAGGGACATACATAGACAAAGCTTACCCTGGAGCCCTTTCCCAAGAAAACCCAGGGGTGCTGGACCAGGTGACTTCTAGAAGTTGCTTCTAACCTAAATTATTCTATGATTCTTTGACAAAAAGGGTGTTGTGGTGTACAGTGCCAGCCTCTCATGGAAAGCTGGGGCAGGACTTGATCATGTATGAGAAGATCTCTGGGCCTGACTCCTAAATTCACGGGGTTTTGTGAGTGTAATTCCAGTGGGACTTGGAATAAGGAGTGTGCAGTCTCCCCAGGACCGTGCAACTTCCCAGTTACGTGTGACTTCCCTGTTCCAGTATCAGCCATTTGTGAGTTTACTGCACAACCACAACTACTAGATGACCTGGAATTGGAGCTGTTGATCCGAAGTCTAATGGAATTTTTTAAAGACTCTTACCAAGTTAAAAAAGGAATAGTGAATGAGTAGACATTTTAGTATTCAGTCTATGCTTTCTCTCTTCTTTTTGTCACACTGCCTAGAAAGGGTAACCATGGCCTTTGCAAGGGATGCAAGTAAACACCCAGCAAGTGCTGATCTCCTCCCTAGTGCCAACTCTTTCATTTTAAACAGAGAAGACTAGCAGGCCTATTTCAGAAGAAATTCTTCTTCTGAAATCCCTGGGAACTTGATTTCATTGTGCTTGAAAGCACATCTGAAATAATTGTTCATTACTCCCCCATTTTCTGCCAGTGAGGTTCTACCAACAGGAGGTCCTTTATCAAGTCAAGGAGAGCTTGGGATGAGGATGTTACACCTGGGAAATTAATAGTAAAAGCAGTAATAGATACAGTAATTTTGTCATTCTGCCTGTGTTATGCCCCATTATGTTAAGGATATGCAAATTAATAGGAGTACAACTGCCACTTCACACACAAATGTCAATATGGTGATTGTTTACTTCACCCTTAGCAACACTCCACCCAGCTTTATTGCAAAAGAGGAAACAGCTGAAGGATAACAACTGAACAGATACTACCTGGCCAATATCATCAATTTACCCCACCTATTACAAGGGAAATCAATCCACCTACAAAAAATAAATAAAGAAAAAAAAAAAGGTATAGAAGCAAGACAAAAACAGGACAATAAAAAGCTGCTTGCCCTTCTCAGTAATGGACTCTTCCCTGTTCACAACCTCAGTAAGACCCTAAAATCATAAGCCTTATGCCTACAACAGGTCTGTCTCTCTCCAGTTATTACACAAAAAGGCTCACTAAATGGAACTTAGGCCATCTGAAATAAACTCCTGCTTCCAAAAGGAAATCTTACTATCTTGCCTGAAATTTCTCATCCTTTCCTATGCAATTGAAAGTCAAGCCAAAAAGACCATTTTGAGCCACAAGTCAAAGTCATTTCTGTGCATAACAGTAACAAATATCTCATGTTGTGCTAGGCTGAAATGTCATTGCCATACCTGGGAAAAAAAAAAGAAACTGCATTCCCTGGAGGAAATTTTACCCCATGCCAGTTCGTAGGTATTTTTCAGAGCGCTCTGCTGGAGTCACATGAATATGCACTGAAAAATACTGGGTGGCCTAAAGAGCTACCACTTCAGACAGTCTCCTTGTTTGTTCAGGACAACAAGCACCAGAGGAGGTTGCAATGCAAACGCGACTAGACCTTGGGGCTCCTAACTCTCAGATATGTGCTTTAAATTCAGTATCATCTACCTTCAATCTTACTCTCCAGAAAGCTTCCTTGATTTTTCCAGCCTGTCTTTAAGGTTCATGCCACTCTAATTTGCTTCTTTGATCTCAAACAACTCATCCTCCCACTCCTTTTCACCAGTTCACAGAGACATTGGTATTTTCCCATCTGCCTAGGACAGTCTTCCATTCCCTCCCTGTTTTCTCATCTTCAGCCTATAATTATTCTATCCATGCTCATACATAAGTTGTGCTCATCACCTGGGTATTTGAGCATCTCAGAGAAAAATTGGGGGGGGCCAAGTTGTGTATGAAGGATGAAGACATGTGAAAAGTCTTCTATAATTTAGAAAATGCCAGTGTCATTCTTAGAAAGCTTTAATCACTGCACTTAAGAACACCTTGCTCAGGTCCCCTTATGTTCTTCATTACTGTAGGATATAAGCACCATCAATTCTGTAACATACTCATTTTTGCAGCATCACATCTAGCAAGGGAGTGCAAGTAGTCCTTAATTTAGGGATGGGAGACTGAGATAGATAGAAAACCTGGGCTAAGAACATACGCTGACACTGATACCCTCTGAGTTCTTGAGCAAATCATTTCACCCCAGCCCCATGCTAGTGACCACTCCCAGGTTTATCCTCCTCCTTTATCCCACAAATATTGTTCAAAACCTCACTGTTTTCTCATCAGAAAACACAAATCTAGTTGATCCCAAAGGAATTAAATGAGTCTTATTTTGCACAATATGCCTCAAACACAGAGGTGGACCTCATAACAGGTTTTTAAGGTCAGCATGGCTGGACACATGCAATTGTGTTTAGAAGTTTACCCAAAGATTGGTGATAGTTTCAAAAGATAACATTTGAACAATCATCCTTTGTTGACATGAGGCTTTGGCTAATTTCCAGGGCTCTTGTAACTGCATTTTCTTCATGTCAGGGTCAGACCTCTGTATAATTCCTGTTGTGTGGGCTTTTACTGAGGGCAGAATTAGGCACTTTGTCTCTGGATGTTATAATTATTATTGCTCCAAGGCTGGTTACATATAGAACTTGTTATTTGTTCAGAAAATAAAACTGACAAGTCTAAAAAGTTAGATGCATTACCAATGCTAGATACTGCACCAGAAGTAAAATATATATTTTAAAATGGAGTTTCTTCCAGTACAACCTGGTGGGGTTCACACCTGCTGCTCTTTAGATATGAGAGGGGACTGGGGAACAGCCACAGGTACTGCAAACCCCAGAGCCTAGATTTGGGTGACTGCTCAGGAGTGTAGTCCATTATTGCATTAATATTTTAATGTTCTTTGGTGGTAACAGCAGACAAACCTGTGCTGTCACATTCGCTTCAGGGTCGTGCTAACCGTGGAACCTAAATTCCCCAGTGGGTCCATTATGCTTATGTGTTGCCTCTCACGCTGCTTTTCCAAGCAAAGAAATCCAGGCATGAAGGAAAACTAGATAAAATTCTAGGTTTGCCATTAAAGCAGCACAGACCCAGTCATCTTGTGTCTGAAGAGTCAAGCCTGACCCTTGATTGCATCTACCAAAGGCAGTGCATAAAGCACTCAGAATTGGGGCTTATGGCTAGACTTTAATGTAGAAAAGAGCAAGTAAGAGAATGGGAGTATTTTGTATACCTTTCTTAGGGTGCTAACAGCCACAGACAGCCCACTGCCTTGTGCCACGAGGCTTCCCAGCACGTTGTATTTCAGTGCATGGCTTTGCAAGGTCCACTTACTTTTATAAGGAAGAGTAAGGGCTCATACTACATTCATAAGGACAGAAAACTAATTTGAAAGATCTTTGCAGTGCCCCTTCTACACACAGACATGACGGTGTTAGTAATAAGGCAACACCATGACCAATTTCATCACCACTCAGGGTGAGGTGTCCTAGCATGCGTCACCACTGGTTGCTGCTGAGGTTACCATCAGCTCCCACTGAGATTGTTTATAACACCCATGCTCAAATCTAAGCTAACCTTATGACTGTACTTCATCAAAATGGGCCAATATGCACTTCACTTATGTTTGTTCTGTCAACAAAAGCCTGCAGGTGATCTCATGAAGATGAGTTGGCTGTCAGTACCTTCCTAGATATCACCAGTGTCACCTGTCACAAACGCAGATGGGAAATGTTGACAGTCTGCGCAAAGGCTGCCTTTAGAAATCTCCGATGCCTAAATCTGTGGGGCAGACAGCCCAGATGTAGAAGAAAGGACAAATGGACCTGAATTGGGGAAGACACTGACCTTTAGCCTATCCTATGGCGCATCTTCCTATAGGGTAGATGTACCTACAGGGACATTTAAGAAAGGACCAGATTTTTGAAAGCATTTGGCATCTAGCAAATTCCACAGCAATCCTGCTGTCAGGTTTTCAGAGCAGCTCCACACCTACTGTACTTCCGAGTTCTTCAGAAAAGGCAGCCACCAATTTGGGTGCTGACAGGGAAGCTGAGCTTTCTTGATCATTTTGTTGTGTCTCCTTACTTCTACAGTCCTTTTTTGAAAATCTCCCACAAGGACCATTGAAAGTTTTAAGGTGGAAGGAAACAGAGAACAGGCTAGATTTTGGGGTCAAATCCACCGGGATCATGGCCCTGCAACATGGGGTCATCTTGGCATTGATGTACAGCACAGAAGGATTAAGGCCATTTTAACTATGATCAGGTTTGAATGGTAAAGTATCTATACTACACTCATGCTGCTTTTTTTTCACACAAACTGGAAGGTGCGGTGAACGACAGTTGCTTTATTCAAAGGTGTCTTGTGCTGTGTCCTTAACAGATTCCAGCAGCAGAAGTCAGTTAGACTGCGATGTACCTTCAGCCAAAACGCTTCTCCCTGCCATATGTGCTACACCCATGGCCAGGGCAAAGAAAGTGCAGGCAGCTCACTGCAGGAGACCTGCTGGCAGCCCAGCTTCTCCCCTGGGTGAGGACACAGGACGCGAACACCGGGAAGGCAAAAGAAAACACGAGGAAGAAGATCAGCTATGCGATTTCCCGGTGGACCATTCACTTCATGGTGAGTGCCTCTATACCCAAACTTTCTCCCAGAGTACCCCAAAACATAGCTGTTATCTTACAATGATGTATATGGCAATACCTAGGAACAGACGTCACAGGTATTTCTACTGCTAAGCTCCTGGCTAAGTCACAGGATGGTTCTTCAGTCTCGCCATCGAAAACATGGAGACCCATCCTTTGAGCTAAAGACGTGGCTCAGGGCTGCCAACCCTACCAATTTTAGTGATAGGGACTGCTTTGGGTGTTTATCGCCCTCCTTCTTGGGGTGGCAATCCACAGAGTTACCATGTACAGCAGCCTCGGTCCCCGGGTTGTGCAACACCCATTTCCTCGTAAATGGGCATTGCACAACGCGGGGAGCAAGGCTGCTGAACGGGCTGAATCAGCCCGATGTGTTCTGTACACCTTGGACCCATTGTACAGGTGATGAGGAGGTCATCAGCATGCACACAAACTGTTGATGTGCAATAGGTCTGGCATGCAGGATGCATTAGGCACAATTTTCAAGCCTGGCCACGTTGGTAGGTCTAATTTCGTTAGTTGTGAGCACTGGTAAACAGCAGTCTATCTCTTAGCCAAAGCAAAGGACACTACAAATATACTTTGTCAATATATTGTGCACAGACTTTAAGCTAAGCAGGATACATGGTACCTGAACAAGACAAGTTCCTAACAGACAGACTGCAATTTATTAGCAGCATGTGACAAAAACTGCTTTGAGTTCTTTGAGTTTTAGAACAGGTTAATACAGATGATCAGACTACACTCCAGACAACAGGTTCTCAGTAGCAGCAGTAAGGTGTTTCCTGAATAGTTTGTTACTATTGACTCCTTTCTGAAAGAAAAAAAAAAAAGGCAATTTTAATTAAGTCCATTTAAGATTCTGAATGGGCTTGTGTGATGGCAGATGCAGGGTTACTCAGCTGGCTTCACTGGGATCCACGCATCTTCCTCAGCCCATACTGTGCAAGCTGGCAGAGGAAACATTTCTTTTTGTGAAATACATTTGAAAGAAAAGCCTTGTTCCTGCTGCTGCTGCTATGGTATACATGAGTCTTGTGACAAGCTGCTGTCACCTCCTCCTCCTGCACGAGACGATGGCATCTGTCTCGATGCAGAGAGCAGCCTTGTAAGATAACCAGATATTTTAGCCTACCTCTGCCCTGTGAGCTGCAAGCAGCCGATGGCAGCAGGGTAAATCACATTGCCTTCTCGCAGAAAAGCCAGGGCTGTATCTGGCACTCGGAGTTACCTGTGAGTGCTAAAAAGCAGTATATTTCATGCGGGAGGGAGTTCCCAGCCATGGGGATCACACTGGAGCTGGGAGGTGGCTTTCCCAGGGTGACAGAGGCGGGAGGTGCCTGTCCCAGCTCAGTACTCATTGACCAGCACCGTGGTCGGTCCAGCCTCATCAGCAAAGCGGGGAGGAAGCATGTAATTACCTGCACAAAACTGAGCCAAGCTGAGCAGGCCCTTTCAATGGCAACTTATATTTTAAAGGCATTTTAAACAAAATCCCTCTGTTCCCCGGTGGCAGTGGGGTTTTGAAACCAAGCAGAGGTTTAATGATCTGCCATTTTCTAGGCTCCTGGTTCCCGCAGTGGCTGAGCCTTTGACAGAAACTGGCTGAAGGAGGGGGGAGGATCCTAAAGCACTGGATTGGCATTTTCCCCGCGGTGCACAAACAATGATGTTTCGGATCCTGTTCACGCACTGTGTCATTCTTAGCAGAGAGCTGGAGCCCTGGGTTTAAAATCCTTTCCAGCATCATAAGCTTCAGCCTCCTTCCTCCACTGTATGTTAGGGGGGAAGAGCTGGCAGTTCTATTTTTCCTGCCTCTGGCTGTGGCTGGAGTCACCTTTCCCAGACGATGTCAGCAGCAGAACCTGCAGGAGAGGTAGACTGCACCATCCCTGGAAGCATTCTGTAATCCTTAGAACTCAAGCTGATAGCAGATTTAATTCTGTTTCCATGCTTATCGACTCTGCAGTGCTTCAGACGCGCTTTTGGCATGGTAGCTCCAGGCCGGTTACAGGTCTTCTAACAAGGCACCCCGCCAGTGCCAAATTCCAGTAGCATGTGCCATGGAGGTATCCCCAAGACCTCCCTCACACCCACACCGAGGATGCCTACAAGCTCCCAGGGGAACGGCACTAACCCCAGCAGCGGGAGAGCTTTCTGATGTGAAAAACATCAGAAATCCTTGGCTGGGCATTCCTTCACCTCTTTCTCGCAGCCCGCCTCTATCTATTTAAAACACCTGCATAATTTGGGAGGCAGGGCACTAGGCTCTGACTAAGCATACACATCTGTATAGTTGTCAGGGAGCAGAAGAAATCAAGCATGCTGTACAATCACCTTGGAGGCGGGAGGGCTGGAGTTTGTCTGGCGCTTTTTTGGATAGGAGGAGAAAGATGATGATGAGGCTGTGACATGTCCTTCATGGGCAGGCGGTCTGAGATATCAAGAGCACCCTGACTGTGACCCTGAGTGTGAATTTGGAGTGTATTTTCAGGAAACGCTGTAACACTGTAGTGTCCCTAAAAATTTGCTTTTCCCACAAAATGGCTTCTGCGACTAAGCGGTTTAGAAATGCAGTGTCATTAAACTAAATAGATTTATTCCCTTATCACAAACCATTTACAGGAAGCAATGCCTCTTGCACTTTGAACTTAGAGGCTGCATTGTAAGCAAAAAAAAGAGAAAAGCCCTCTTATGCTAGAGACGTGCTGACAGTGGCATTTAGTTTTGCTAAGCCCCCACTTGAATTTGGAAGCCTTCATTCTGAATGTTGAGTGCTTTCACCTGTGGCCTTCTGCACAAAAAGCTCAGCAGAACTTGTTTGGAAAACCTGGTTCTTGGGAAGCAGCGGTGTTAAAATCCATTTTAGGAGAAGAGTGTTCTGAGAGAGGCCTTACTTTGGAGCAGTTGGTACAGATTCTGCTTCTGCCAGCTCTCTGTGAAATGATCAATTGTTGCCATCTTGCTATGTGCAACCACCATCGCTGCCAGGGTCTTCAAAACTTAAGAACAAGCAGGGCAAACTCTTGTGACTGTCGGTCAGCATCACAGCAATATGTCCTGAGCTCCCGCTTTCCTTTTCATTCCTTCTCTCTGCTCTGTGTGACACCCTTGGGGCTTGACCAGTTCACGACAGCCGAGCACTAGACCCCAAGAGGATGACGTGTCCCCGTGCCTGCCTGACCTACGGCAGCTCCTGCTGCAGACTGCCACGTACAAGATCCCAGCCTCGTTCAAATCCTCATGGGCAATTCCTTTGCAAAAGCTTTTATGCATACTGAGTCCGATTGTACACATTTGTGTGTGTGCGCTGTAAATATTTACATTCAAAGGCAGTGCATAAGTGTGCCCAGTGTTGCACGTGGGTCATGGTTCCAGTCCTCCAGTCCAGTGAGGGAGCAGTCAGTGCCTTAAGAAGCCAGATAGCAGCATCACCTTAAGAAACTGGCGGATGCCTGGTCTTGTGGGATTTCTTCTCTGGGCAATAATTCAAGTACAAGGTAGATGAGGCTTCAGTAAATGGAGCTGGCTACTAACTCCACCAGAAACTGGGGGGCTTAGGCCATGGGAAAAACTGGACTTTATTTCCCGAAGCTCATGTCTTCATTATTCACTGTAGAGGAGGCTGCCATAATGAGACAACATCACTCAAATATTTCCATAGCAGAAGTCCTCTGCACATTGCTGACTGGGAGCTCAGGGATCTTTTTATTAATCTAATTGTTTTATTATTATGATAGCAACTTTGATCCCAAAGCATATTGACAAATTCCGGTGGCAATCATCATAAAGACAACAGGAAATAGAGAGATGACCTCAGTTCTGGAGAACTTCCAGTATAAGTCATGCCCCCATTGTACTGATGCCAATTGCAGGCATCTTTAGCTTAGCGTTTATGTTTTCTCTGAAGCCATAAATCCATTTGTACTGTTCATTTGTGGACAAGATGGTCAAATCCATGTACCCCTGTGAAACAGCATGGTTTATCTCTCGCAGAACAGTCTTTTCCCCAATATGCTGACTTATCTTAATGCATTTTGAATCACCCAAGAGACAACGAAGCACTGTATAATCACAATCCTAGATAAATATCGGCTGCCCAGAATACGCCAGTGGGACTGCAAGAAAGGGCACAAGCATCCCATTGTCCTGCAGAACAAAAGGAAGCAATTCTAAATGAAAAGGAAAAGAGGAGGAAGAAATAAATGCCTATGTATATAATTTGGCTGCCATTAGCTGTCTTACCAGTCTTCTGTTTATCAGTGTGAATAGTCCCTGCAGCCCTGTGTCTCTGAAGTGCAATATTCCTATATACATTCAGAAATGCAGCAGACCATTGACCTTGTTTTGGTGGTTTACCTGAGGCATTGTTGAAGGCTGGTTCTTTGTTTTTTCCCTCGTTGAAGCCTGACTGTTTATAATCACACCCTGGATATTAAATGAAAGGCATGAAACCTGAATCCTTTACTCCCACCCTTCAGACTCCTCACATAGAAATCTCACTGGTACAAGTAAGCACTGAAGAAAGCAAAGCTGTCAGCAGTTGGGGGACTTTCATAAATTCTGTTTATGTTGTTTCATTGTGCTTTTGGGGTTTTTTTAGTTAAAGCAAATGTTAGCATTCAATGCTTTCCTCGAGCAGTCCCTTCTTTCCTGGGAATTTTGGATCCAAAGGGTACATTACACAGGACCCAGAGGTTAATTTGTTCCTGCTAGTCAAATCCGTGTAATGTGACCACTTGTAAAGTTGATGGCACATCTTGATAAGTTTATTTCAAAGGTCTTACGAGTACTTATTGGCTTCTCCTAAACTGTCTGAGAACTTTTCATTGCATCCCTGGTATTTGGTACTTTTAATTACTGTTCTTTGAAATTGAGGGCAGGCCTTTTAACTACTGTATTAGCAAGTAAGTGCTTTATGCTGAAATGGGAAACAGCGGAGACTACGTACTAAAATAATGATGGAATTGTGCTTTCTTGGAGGGAGCACAGACTCTGAGGCAGAGATGTAAACAAGCATGCCTGATTGATGTCTAGAGGTTTGCATGTACAAATAACCACAAAGAGCACGAATAGAGTAGAAAACTGGCTGTCTGTGCAACCTGCAATAAGCCCAGCTTTCTCCATGGGCAAATGACTGGTTTCTGACAAAGGTGATTGACCGGAGAGTGTGGGGAGAGTGGTGGAGAACCTGTTTTCCCTGGTGAGAACTGTTTTTGGATTAAGCTGGCCACTGCTTTTAAGGTGAAGTTTGACAACAGCTGAACATTCGCAGAAAGTATGTTTCAAGCTTGAGATTTAGCTGAATGGGGAAACTACACATATACCTACCCCAAATCCACTTTGACCTGAAGGAGTTCGTGAAGGTGCAGGTCATTTAGCTTAGGTACAGAACTGATATCAGGTGATGGAAACTAACACACACCCCTCTCAGTTGGGGTCCCTCAAACCATGGCCTGCATGCTTCTCCCTCCAGATATTTCGCTGGCCACTGGCTGTGCCAGAGTTACGCACAACACCATTTCAGGGCAGTAGCACGTGTAAACACTGTCATCATTTTGCTGGCAGATGGGAAGGGTTAAATTCACCAGGGGCTCAGGTTGATGGTGAGCACCATCCTCCGCAACAAACTCTCCACATGAAAGGTTTCATACATACCGTCTACTCCTTGCCAACTCCTCTGACAAGCAGACTAAGAAACTCCCCTGGCCACCACTGTACAGCTTGCTCAAACAGGTTTCTAGCCTGGTATTTTTAGCATTCCTGTTCACGCCGTCTAAAGTCTGTACCTCTCTGCATTTCAGCCTAGCTGTCAGGTGATTAGGCACTGTGCTCTGCACCAGGGTGGAAGCAACGCTCCGTCAAGGAGTTGTGGACTGAAGGGACGAAGTCAAGCCTTTAAAAGTTCAAGTCCTGCTGCTCTGTCTTAACTTTGGCAACGCCTGAGTGGCCAGCAGCTGGATGCTAAATGCTGCGTTTCGCTAGCAGGAGGCTCTATCCGGAGCGTATTGTACCCATCCAATTAGGATAAGTCTCACTGGCTACACCAGTCCTTCTTAAAAAAGGCTGAAAAATCACTTTAATAAAGATTAGCCACACTGCCATACTCTCACCTAAATACTGCAGCGCAAGCTCTTTTGAAAGCCTTGAGTCACCTCTTTAACTAGGAGAGGGACTGCCATGGGCACATCTCTGTACGCAGACAAGCATGTTTTGTCCTGATGCCATCAGCACTCTGTAATAACTCTTTGATAGAGTTGCAATTGGGGTTTTTTTGCTATGGGCTTGGCTGCCATAAGCAGAATGTCACCACAAGAGAACAACATTCAGAAAAGCCACAAGAAGGAACCAACTGGGAGACCCACATATCTGTAATTGGTTGAATTAAAAAGGAGAGAGGAACTTCTTTCAAAGAGGCTAAAAGGGAAAACCAGAACTTAACCAGATATAATGAGGCTCTTTTTCAATGTTCCCAACTTTCTGAGAAACAAATGATACAGTCAACTTTGTTACACAGAGAAAAATATACTTTTGAGGATACATAGCTAAAGCCACTTGCTTGCTCATGTAATTGCTTTCACTCTTCTTGTCAAAGCAGCAGCAAAATCTTTGGATCTGGTTATCGCATACCATGAGAGGGTGTCTGTCCAGAAACGACAAAGAGGATTGCAGCACGATAAACTGATCACACCAGTTTTCGTCTACCTAGATTACATACTCCAAAGCAAATACGTGCCAGCACTGACTTCCAGCCCTTCTCTTGGGTTTTTAGTTCCTTATCCCTCCAGTGTATGCATCCTTGTAATAAGACCAAATAGGCTTGATACAGTCTTAGCCCACTAATGGGCTAAGTGCAAATGGGAGATTCAATTGCAGAGATCTCCCTGAGGTAGCATTTATTTAGCTGGTTCAGGTATGGGGGGCAGCTGAGAAACAGCAGTGCAAGCTGTACCATAGGCTATTTGCCTCCTACAGACTATATTCCAGAATGAATTTGCCCAAGTATGGCATTGCTGCAGCTGCACATCTTTTACTTAGCAAACAGGTACAAGCAGTAGTCTTTGGTATCAATTCGCTCACAGCTTCAATATCTTGTAACTGTGTTATACTGGATGGTGGAAATAAGCCATGATACACTAAGCTGAAACTGTGTAAATAAGCAATTGCAAATCAGACTCCTTGAGCTGTGCATAGTATTAAAGCCTTAAATTCCCTTACTTTTTAGGAAAGGAATGATGGGGAGGCTTCAGTCCGTGTGGATACCTGGAGGTCAGAGATCACATAATAAAGTAAGTTGGGAGGGACCTCTGGACACCATCTTGTCCAACCCCAACTTTAAGCAGGGCCAGCTCAAATCAGGTTGTTTAGGCTGTTGTCCAGTCAAGTTTAGAATAACTCCAAGGACTGAGACTTCTCAGCCTCTCCAGGCCCATGTCGGACTACCTTCATGGTGAAAACATTTTTTCATATTATGTAATCAGAATTTTCCTTGCTGCAACTTGTACCCATTGATCTCATCCTTTCACTGCTCAGCTTCAAGAAGAATCTGTATTTCTACAAAGTTCAAATGTTCCAACTTGCTCCAAGTCTGACCTAGTAATAATGCCAGATCTGCAGAGGACAAGTGGAGCCTGTTACTGAATTTAAAGGAGCTATACTGCTTTATCAGCGTGGAGAATCTGGCCCTTCCAATGTCAATAGTAAGGCAATGTATAGACAGCTGTATCTCTAAGCATCTGCAAATGCTGACATATTTAGCTGCCTGGTATTTTCAGACTTGGTTTCAGCAGTCAGCTAACCTGCAAATAACTTTCACAGAGCATAAAAGCACACTTGAATATCCCCAGCTTTTACATAGAAAATAGCTCAGGAAACTCAGACAGTCTTATTTCCCCAGAGACTATAGAGCCACGTTTGTAAAGCCAATGTTACACTTCCAACACTTTCTAGTCTTATATCTTTCACCCAGATTCTTTATTAGACTGTAATTCTGAATGCTGTTGTTTGCTATGGGATCTCTAAGCTAAGGTCCCAAGGCAAAGAGAAGTATCAAAACTACAGTCAGAGAAAGTTTCATCTTGCAAGAGAAAATGTTAACACAGTCTGAGATTTTTTGTATTTTTTATAGTTTTTTTTTTAAAAAAAAAAACAACAAAAACAGAATGACTGATTACTTATAGAAAAAAAATGTACTCTTCTAGATTTCCTACTGGCAAAAGCCTTGATTAGTTCACAGGACTCTATTTTGTTAGCAATTTAATTTCATTTCCACTTGAAATCAAAGCCAGTCCTTCAGACTCTACTGGCCCATAGCTGACCCCATATTATTGTACTTTGTTTAATCTGATGAGTTTCAGATTTGAAAAATCTGTTTTCAGTAGGACTGACACTTCTGAGCGCTGTGTAGACCCTTCCTTTACATGAGTCTCATCTGTAAAACAGTTCACCTTTCAAGAAGGAAATATGCGGAGGATGCAAGAGTCAATTGATAGGGAGTTTCTTTTGCCCATCACCAAGTTATTTGGGTCATTTTCATACCGAAGAAGCCAATATGAGACACCAGAAACTCACTAGCCTATTCTCTCTGAAGCCATGCTCTCTAGTCCTGGACACTTCTTAGCTGCCAGTGGGACAGAATAGAGTAAGAGACGATCTGGCAGATCCATTCCCCATCCCATCTCAGGCACAGTTTAAAATACATTCAAGGCAATGGATCCAGCTCACAGGTACCATAAGATGTCCCAGCTCAACTAAAGGTTTCTTCCCAAACCTAGACCAGCTGTGCAAAGTCTTTGTCTTCTCTTTCTCATATATTCTTTGTAGGGCAGGCTTTGCAGCTCCTTCTAGAGTCATGATCTTCACTACTGAGTTTGTTCCACACCTTGGCCCTGTAGAGATGGTATTGCATTGCTTGTAACAGCTGATTTCTTGAGTCTATCTAGGTTGATTAATCCAATGAAGACTGTATCATGTGTCCTGCCAGCACCCACAACTTCTTAAGTCAGTAGCCAAGGATAGATATCTACATTATCATCTCTGTCTCTGGTGTGTATAAACATACTCTCTATGGAGAAGTCCTGGAGCTAGCATGGTCTAATAATGTAAACCATTCCTTTCTAGCACAGGTAGTAGTCCCTGGTTTGGGCACTAAAAGTCTTGCCTTAGCTTTGATTCCCCATTACAAAGAGGAGATGATAGCTGTCATCATATGTGCTTACAGGCAAGAACTAATGATTGCTGTTTGTACGGTGCCTGCTTCGATGAGGTCTGATCCAGCTGGTTTTTGGCATTCACTTCAATCCCATCATGGTCCAGTTCAGTCATCTCAATTCTGTAGAGTCTGATGAATGTATGGCACAGAAGTGTTTATACTGGACTAAATCATTATTTGCTGTATTCTGATGGAATAGTAAAACACACCCTTTTTATTATTTGATGTGACTTCTTAGGTTTTAAATTGTAGACAGTTTCTTTCTTGCTTTGTATAGTCATGAAATTATATTTCAGTTCATTAATCTAATACTTTTTTTAAAAAAGTACATTGGGATTTTTTTGCTAATCCAGAAATTTTCCAGGGGGTAGGCAGGTTTGTTCTCTTTCTCCTGAAGGCTTTCTGATTGCTAGAAGGTACATAGAGTGCCTGCGCATACAAAACCTGGCAGGACAACAACTCTGTCAGCTTCCCAGATGTTTATGTACATGTGGGACCACAGGAACGAGGAGGTGGTCACAGTTTGAGCTTGGATCTCTTGCTCCACTCTGGAAATGATGGAGGTAGATTGCAGCTTCTCTCAGGTTTGTGGAGCCAGTCTTCTACCCTGGATAGAGGCAGGAGCTCAGGTCAATGTTCAGGGCAAGATACAGGACATCTCAGGGAGGCCTCAAGTTTCTGAGACCATTGCAAACTTCACTTGTCGGGATCTACTATGTGAACTGCCCAGTGCTACAGAAATATGAAGACCATACGTTGTAACGATACAAATACAGCAGAGAGATTCATCACTGTATGACAGAACGTGATGTGCTTGACAAAATATCAGGTTAGTATTCACTCTTACCTGTCTGCAGTATCTCCCAGGAGGATATGGAGGCCAACCCGCACAGAGAAGTGTGAGGTGAAAATCTTCCAGACAAGAGACACCATTATGAACTGTTAGCTCTATCATATCTACAGGGGACGTAGTGTCCTGAGATTCATAGTCTCAGCATTGATATTTCCCTTTTAATCCATATAGCAATAAATCCCCCTTACAGCCATCTTTTGGGAAGGTTCAAGTAGACGCAACTTTGTAATCAGGGCTTCTTAGGAGAGGGTGCCCATTGCTATATTCAGCATAAACGCACAAAATTATTTCTCATTTCAGATAGCTGCCCCAGTAGTGCCAACAAGATTCAATGTAAATAACATTTTTCTCTTGGGGCTGAAGCCAGCGCTGCAGTCTAATGAGTAGGACTTTGATAGGCTGGTGAAAAGTCTAATGATATGGATTTAACTGTGTTGGACATCAGCTTTATTAGGCTGTTTCTGAGATATAGGAGTATCGACAGTGTTTATGATAAATGACACTCCTCAGTTATTTTTGCATGACTGGTTTCCTTTCAAAGTACCTGAAAGGTTTAGAAAAGATGAAATATTCACAAAGGAATATATTCACTTACTGGTCCCCAGGTATCATGTCTTAGGCACCTTCCTACCAAGTCAATGGACAGAATTTTTTATTCCTTATTTTCTGTGTCAACAAAGTCATGATAAAGTTTCAATTACAGAATGAAAAATGTCATTTTCTGGTTGGCACAGAGCCCAATTTATATTGGCCAAGGTTTTAGTTACCTTTTTCACTGCATTAGACCCCAAAAGGAAAAGTTTATGCTAATGATTGAACAAAAGGGGGGGGGGAAGTACAAAGTCTCTTTGAGGGACTAAGATAACCTTCTCTGGTTAACTGTTCCCGTTAGGAAGTATATGCATCTACTTACATAGTCTGAATTGGTAGATGTCATCAGACCATGGAAGACCAAAACCAGTTCTTTAAAAAGGTCATTTTCTTGAGCAACATGGTGTCATTGCAAATTATTTAAGGTCATTGAGTAACAAGCTCGTCATAGTCACTAGTGATATTAGAATTTTTATGTTCCTATCAGGCTGCAGTTTTCCAAGCTCAGTAGAAAAAACCCTGTGACTCAATGCTTGGGACATGGCTTTTTGCACTGGTCGCTCAATGTCAGCTGGAAGATACTCCATTTGTGCATCAGAGGGGATTCCAGCCTTGGGATGAGGCTGAACTCCACGTTCTGCAGATCAGCTGCCTTAGAGCTCACTTCTGCTGCTCCTTTCTCCTCCTCCTTGCAAGACATCATCCCTTCAGCATCATTTCATAGCAACCTAGACCTTATTCTAACTTACACCAAGTGGCATACGGAGCTCATGATCTAAATAAAATACTCTGGTGTGGGAGGGGATTTTCAAACGGTATAGGAGTTCTGATGGAAGTCTTTGGTGTGGACACACCACAGCAGGTGAAGGAATGGAGCAGTCTAAGAGTACCATGAGGAATTAATAGCACCCAAAGTTCCCTGTGTGCTGCTCCATGGGTTTTAAGGCCTTGTAGTTCTTATGGTTCAGCTTGTTTAGAAAGTCCCCACACCACAACACTGCAGTCAGGAGAATACCATGACTTTTCTTTGTAAGGTAACATTTTTAATGCAACTGTCATACTCTAGTGAAAACTGCTGGATATCCCTAAATACTGCTGAAGGAATGCTATGGAAAGAGAGCAGTGGTCAATTAGTCTGGAATGGTTGACTTCCCTTCCCAGCATTCACACATTTTGGGTACTCGCTGATCTTGCTGGCATACAGGAGGAGAAAATTCATCAAAATCAATAGAGTGGCAATGGAATAAAATAATACCTCAGAGCTTGAAGAAACCTTAGTCAGACCAGTATGACAGGAAAAGATAGGGATGGAAAAGCTATGAGCTGAAAGAAAGATGGCGCTTCATTACAGGCATGAGAACAGCTCCAAAACAAAATGGAGTATCTATCTACTTTTTCATTCAGTTTAAATTAAAGGTTTCTTCACAAACAGTTAATAAGGGATTATAAATTAGCAACAGATGTGTGCATGTGACAGACAGGAGCAAAAAGGGGTCAAAGGCTGGTCCAGCACTAAAAGACTTTGATGACAAACCATTGAAGGGCTAGTGTGGTTAAAATACAAAGGGTTTTGTAGCTGTTGACATGCCCTGGATCCATGGAATTAGCACTGCAAACGGGCACTTTTGACTCACTCCTTGAATGACAAAGGAGTTCATTCGCATTCACTGCTGGGTCAGGAGACAGTCACCTATGGTAAGTACATCTCTGGAAGGTGTTGGAGTGGGTGCCATCCCAGCTGCATAGCAATTTACAGAAATTCCTGGATCTCTGAATCTTCTTGTGGCCCTGTGTCCTTTTCCTATAAAATGCAATACACCTTTCCTTGTTTGCACAGTTGAGAGGAAAGGGAAACGGAGAATGCGGACAACGTTCACAGCTGAGCAGCTTCAGGAACTGGAGAAGATTTTCCAAGTGACTCACTACCCGGACATCCATATTCGAAACCAACTGGCAGCAAAGATAAACCTCCCAGAAGCCAGAGTTCAGGTACATTGTGTCTCCAAATGGCTATGCTCACTGCACCAACTCTTTATTCAGAGTACATTCTTAATGGTTTATGCCTGGGTGACAACGCTAATGAAATACGTGACCTCTCCGTTACCTTACAGAGGAGGCCAGTATCACCGTTCTCCTTTTGCAAATACGGAAAAAAGTATTTGTCACCTAGCTGGGACTAATCAAATGGGATTAATCAAAGGGTTAACAGGAGAGCTAAGCATACTAAATGCATAGCAAATAGGAGTCACAGATGGTTATAAGCAACCTGTTGGACTCTGTAGCGACAGAGCGGCCATTTATGAAAATATTTATTAATCATTTATCAACCTTTTATAGACTAATGTACATCCAGCACAAACTGCCATCTACATCCATCTTCTACAGGGTCTCAAAAAAGTGAACATAACTGCCCAAATGAAAATGCTTTCTTGCTGCTCTGTATTTTGATATCACAGGCTTTAAATTCCCTGGCTGTAATTTCAGTGCACGGAAACTAATCCACTTCTCCCCATCTGTAATGTAGTCTTGCTGACTGAGCTCAAAATTGACCCCAAATGTTTACTGCATATGAAATCTGCTACATTAAAACATACATACCACTGTGTATTGGAATTTGGTGATGTTTACCAGGCACTGTTGTGATGATTTTTGCACGAGGCAGTTCCTGTACTCGCCATAATGCTAGAGTCATCAGGGTACTTCTATGCACATATCCCACTCTAACAACCAAAGTTCAACGCAGAGCAGTTTATTGACTATGACATGCCTGGGACTATCAACTAACCATGACGATATTGCTTCATAGTTAGGTGACAGGGAGAATTGGAACAGCATAGACATAATATGCCCATTAGCAATATCAGTGTACCCACAATGCATTTCCAATGGTATAAAGCACAAGCTGGGCTACTAGTCAGTGTTCCCAGCAAATCACATGAAAGAACAGGACAGTCTTCTGTTTAAAAAATTATTTAAAATCTGTAGGGGGGCGGAATAAAAAAGTTATCATGGGAAACATCAACCTGAGGTGTACACAAAGGCAGTAAAAAGCCCCTAATGTATGAACTGCAGATGGCAAATTCCCAATTCAGACAATGTTACACATGACAGAGAAAATTCTGCATTTGACCTTATCATGGCTGATAAAGGGAAACCAGCCACAGAACTAAAAATTAGCAGCAACTTAGGTACAAGTTACAAGTTGTTACAGTTTTGATTGATTGCATTTCTCACATATAAACAAAATAGAGTGCAGATAATTCATATGTGCTCTTGGTACTTTGAAATAATAGTTTGACAAAGTTAAAAGCAGTATAAGTTAAATCACGTCAGAGAGATAATTTAACTGGGGAAAAAAAGTGAGAAACCATTGGGTAACCAAGTGAAACATTGCATAACTGTGAAAAAGCTTGTGTCCTCCATCAAGAAACAAAGGTATGATTGCTGTGAAACAGTTAAAGTAGATAGATAGATGGAATTATATCCCTGCATGTGTGGATGCCTACATGCAACACAAAATGAAGAATGCTAGATGAGTAAACATTAGAAACAAGAAATTATAAAAAATGAATAAGCAAAGCAGAAGGATACAGGCCAAAGCTTTGGTCAGAAAAATTAAGGATCATCAGAAACTCGATAAAAGTCCATTAAGAACAAACAAACAAACAAAAGTGAACAATTACTTTGATCTGTTACTTTATAGAAACAATGGGACTGTCAAGGATAATGCAGAAATGGCAAAGATGTTCAGTCATAATTTCTGCTCTATCCTTGGAAATATGTCAGGTAAGGTGGTAGTATCACACGATGATGATGAAACACTTTCCATAAGGACGATGTTGAACAGCAGCTGCTACAGACAGATATTTTTAAATCCAGACATTTAGGTGACTTACCTCCAGTAGCTCTCAAAAAGCTGCTTGAGAAGCACTTTGGGTCATCAGTGTTGATATTTAATCAGTCCTGGAGCACAAGAGACATTCTAGGGGCCTTGAAGGAATCTAATGTTGTGTCAGTATTTAAAGGGTAAACAGGACAACCAGATAATGACTGGCCTGTCAGCCAAACATTGATTTTTGGCAAAACAGTGATAAAGCCGATAGGAGTCTCTGTTAATGAAGAATTAAAGAAAGGGTAATATATTTAATGCTTATCGACACAGGTTTATGAAAAATAGATGTTGTCAAACTCATCTTTTTATGATGAGATTATTGGCAACAGTTTTAAAGAGTGTAGATTTAAATTGTATATAAGAAATTATTTACAATGAGGGTGGCAAGATACTGGAGTAGGCTGCCCAGAAAAGTTGTGGATGTCCCATCACTGGAAGTGTTCAAAGTCAGGTTGAACAGCGTTTTGAGCAACCTGATGTAGTGAATTTGAACTACATAATCAATAAAATATTTAATAATAGTGCTATGAAGTGGTAAGAAGATTAAGGGACTGGAAAATAATGAAAAGACTGATTCTTTAGTACAGCAAGCTCTGGATCATTGGTCATGTGTCTGCAAGAGAACAACAAATGGACAATCTTACAGAGCAACAAATGGAGACCATTCCTACAACACGGGACATGCCACCCTCTCTCTGCACTCTGTTTTAGTCCTTGTTTCCTTGGACAACCTGCTGACCACTGAGAGGGTAAATGAGTCTTTTGTGAAATCTCAAGCAGGATTAAGGAGGCACTTGTCCCTGGCTTTAGCACTGGTGTGACTTTAGTGAACACACATGGGAGTACTGTGCTCTGTCTCAGTGTCATAGCTCAGGAACACTGGAAAAATGAAAGTTAGTAGCGTGGAGAGTAAATTATATCAGTAGCTGTTGGAGGGCTGGTTGGGCAAAAAAAGAGCAGTTCTGTCTGTGAACACAGCTTTGCACTTATTAAAAAAAAAAAAAATCCCTGAAGTGAGGACTTTATCCCATGTGCAGACTTTGGAAGGAGCATTTCAGAGGTTGAATTTTGGCTTCAGTCTCCCCTCTGCCTTCAATCACTTTGTTGCTGTTAAAGTGGAGTCATTTTTATGGTGCTGTTTCACCATATAACTCCTGCATGGTAGAAAGGGAATGGAGCAGTTCATATAGACTAAGCAATTCTCAAACACATGCAAGCCCAGATAAACAAGACTGTCCTTTCAGTAACCTCAGATACTGCTAACTACCAGCAATATAGCAGAGGGGTCCTGACATTCCCATTAGTTCCTGGGCAAGAGATGCAGAAATAATTGAGCTTCTCATTATTTGGTTTAAAATGCATACATATTTACATCTAGTAACATCTGGTGTTGATCACTAACACTTTGTGTTCATGTGAACCACTTGCTTACATTCAAACAGCAAGTTCCTAAGCCAGCTAGAAACTACAGTGGAAGGGGGATTCAACTTTTCACAGCAATGCAGCAAGATGCACTACTGTGGCTGCACAATAAATACTTGTGTGCCTCAGCCAGAAGCCAGACTGGTCAAATCAGCTGACAGATGAAAGAAACTCCCCTGAGAAAATGAGTCACCTGTTTTCCAGTGAAAAAGAGATGTCAGATAACATAGACTGCTGAATGATTTAGAAGGTTTCATCCCCTTGGGTCTTTTGCTTAGGTCCCTTATGTGAATTTCAAAATGTTACCAGCCAAATATAGGAAGAACCCTGTTACTACATCTCCACTGGTGACACATTTTTATTGCAGCCCAGCAAAACATCTAGGTGGGTCTTTTCCCAGACTATTCACTTGGGAACAGGGTAGAAGAGCCCTGTCATGCAACAAATTGTACCTCCTAGGGAAAACAGAATGCCATGTGCCTTGACTGCTGCAAAGCTTTCACCACGAAAGGATCTGCTTTCCCAGGAGAGCCCTGGAAGACCTGCTGCACCCTGTGACAACGTCTTTCCTTAAACAGGGAGATCCTAGCTCTTCTGTGAGCTGCGAGAGAAAAGAGGCTGTCATGATAGTCCAGAGATCCCACATGCTATGCAAAATGTGAAAGGTGCTGTGCTGAACCCAATGTTTTCCTTTAGATTCAGCTCCTGGTTCTGCCAAGCTGGAGGTCAATGTTTTTTGATGCTCAGAGAGCAGGGAAAGTAGTTGGATGTGAGCAGTTCCTCTTCCATCTCCTGTTCATTTCTGTGCCTTTTCTTTCTTGCCTGTATCCAGATCTGGTTCCAGAACCAGCGAGCAAAGTGGAGGAAACATGAAAAGTTTGGCAACTTTGCTGGCCTTCAGCATCTGACAGAAGTTGATTTTATTCCTGCTGCCAAGTCAGATATCACAGTGAGTATCGGAAGCTGTGTGTAAAGCCACTAAGGGAGGGAGAGATACCTAACCTTCACCAGGTCACCCCTTCACATGGGACTATCCCAGAGGAGGAGGACTGGAAAAGACAAAAATGGCAATATGATGAAGAGAAATGCAGGCAAATATGGTCAAATAGCACATTTCTTTATTAAATTAAACCTGGTTTGTAAATATGCTGTGAGGTGTCTCTTGCAGGACGATCCTTCCCCATTTTCCTTCTAAATCACTTCCCTGTAAATCATACTTCGATTCAAAATATCTTTACCATCAGAAATTTCCTGAACAGGAAGAAATACGACATTTGCAGCCACAAAGCAATGTTTCTTTATAGACAGTATCTCTTTACAACATCCAGCCTTGTTAGGCTGACCAGCGCTTTTTGTCCTTGACCCACGTCCTTGCCAAGTCCAGGACAGTTAATATTACCTCGGCTGGCACACAGGCTCTTTCCCTGTCAGGAGTTTTTCCATGGCTAGAACAAAGGGTATTTTGCCTTGCTCCCTGGGTGACAGCACACCACTGGGTTTTAGGGGAGTCTATTCTTCTAAAATTTTCTTCTTAATTACCGAGCACCAGGGAAACAAATAAGGTTGATCATAAATTGTATCTAACTAAAAGTCTGTATTGATTTACCTGAGACTGCATTTTTATTCCCGAAAGGCTCCTAGCTTGATGCCAAGAAAGCTCGCTGCTACCATCCCTGCCGTGGAATACTACTCACCACTGCAAGGGCAGCTGACAACTGCCTGGCTGCCCAGCACGTTCTCCTTCGTCCCCCACCACCTGGAGCTGCTGCCCTTCCCCAAACCGTACTTGCTCTTCAATGTCCTCCCCCCTTACAGCATGCCGCTACCCCAAAAGTTGGAAAGGAGCAGTATCTGCGCCAGCTCCACATAGAGGAGGATACGGGAGGGAGTGGGGGACTTTGGGGGATGCTTTTCTCACCCATGACCATTTTGGGGGTGTGAGGTTCCTCTCCTTGAACAAGCCTGCCAGGACGATGGGTGGCCTGTGGTGCAAGGTCAGCTTGCTGCGGGAGAGCCACCGCGAGTCGCCGCAGCCTTGCAAACGCGGTCGAGAGCCACCACGGACCGGGAAGGAGCTCCCCATCAGCCCAAGGAGCAGCACACTCTCTACAAACCCAATGGCTCAACTGAGAGCCTCTGCCTGGGGGGACGGTGCACCAAGCGACCCTGGAAAAGGACTGGGGTTTTACTCAGCCCTGAGAAAACGCTGGATGACCCTATTGCACTGGTGGTTTAGGGCAGGCAAGACACCTGTCATGAGGTGTGTGTAGCCCCAAGGTGCAGCCAAAAGGACTTTCCTCAGCAGGTTTAGGTCGCTTTCCTCATACATTCTGGTCCTCATGCGCTTGGGGGGGTGCAAAGGACATGTTTAGGTCAAAAATCAAACTTTCTAGATACTTTTTTTTTTCCCAAGTCAGTGAGGGAGGGGGGTAGGTTTGATTTGCTGTCTGTGTTTTTGACTTGAATAAAGGGGCACAAACACATTTTGAGCTGAAATATGACAGTCTGAGAGGGATAGCAATGCTGAGCTCTGGATTTGGTACTGTGAGTCTCTGGGGGCAAGAGAATTCTTCAGCTGGTTAATTAAAATGCTTATGAGGAAGCCTCTCATTTTTTGACCTGAATTAAGAAAGCTCCAAAACTCCATCAGAAACAATAACAAAAAGAGACAGCCTGAGTTTAATCTGCTAGACATAATAGGATGGTATGACCCCACGGTTTGGTTTAATTGTAGATCAATAATGAGATCAGCCTGCCCACTTCCAAAATGTCTGTATGCCTTACCATTTACATAATATTCATCTTCCGACATATGGTGCTTTTTTTCCCCTGCTTATTCAGGGTCCAATCCTGCTTCCACTAATATCCGCACTGACTTTCCCAGGAAGCACCTGCTGGAAAGCCCTGTTTAAAGGGTTGCACCATCTTCTGTCTTGCAGCCACAGCACATGTTGCACACTGACAGGGGAAGCTACTGAGCAAAGCCATTAAAATGTGGTCTTCCTCCCAGACATATCACTTGTAAGGGTGGCCATTCATGACAGAGTCAAAAAGCAAAGCAAATTATGACCCAAAGGCTTGCTGGGAAGGCTGTCCTGCGCACATGGGAGTGCAGGTAGGTTAATGACTCTGAAGAGGTTGCTTACTTAAGAAATCCCTCCGGCCAGACTGCAGCTGCCAGGTCTTCAGCCTTCTTCTAGCTGCTAATTGTTAGTTACATAGTGGATCACAGTGAGTCAATAGCTTTCCTGTTGTCTGGCTGATACCAGCTTTCCGTGTACTTCAGGTTTGGGAGATCTGTAAGCTAGGGAGTAGCTGATTGTTGCAGGGGAAAAGATAAATCCTACCCTATATGGGTTTCATTTCTCCAGGCCACAACTATTCAGCAGAAGTCAGATATACTGTGTCCTTCCTCCTATAGGTCTTACACAAGACCTTTTTCCCACACCTGCTTGGATCTTTACTCTATATCCTCTTCATTCCTGTCACCTTACCTGTCATCTGAAGGACAGTCCAGTCAGATACAGGACTAAACTTCAGCTCCAACAAAGGGGTTTAAGCACCTAACTAATTAAAATCAACAAGAATTAGCTATGGTGTTTACCTCATGCAACTTTAGGTGACTGCATTGCAGCCATACACACCTGAATTAAGCACCCTGGGCTTTAAAGAAGAAAAAGCGATCACACTAAGGTTTCTAGGTTAGGTGAAGTCCACGCATTCGTGCAGTTTCCAGGGTGTGAATTGTCCCTACGCAATGATTAGCTTGAATATAGACACTGACGTTGTAATCATCTAAAGCTAAGGGGGCATGACTCTTTGCACAAGTAGACCAGGGCCACAAGCCAGCACCTGCATTGGGACAGCTTACCCTGCGGGAACATTTGTGTAGCATAGAGGAGGATTCTGGGATGATCATAACGTGACAATTTTTCTTGGTCGGGATATGGAGTGTTTGAATTTCACCAGTCTTTTAATAGATACCAAGCAGCTTTCCAGGATTATTGCTTACTTTCTGTCCACTCCACATGTCTGTCTGATAACCCCATAGCCAGGGTTCCTACAGATCATGATGCCTGCCCAGAATCTGGAAGTTCTGCTTCATGCCTCTGAGGTCCTCTAGAAGCCCTGTTTTGGACCAGAAAGGTGAGAAGCAGAGCTGCTGAGCAAACTTCATCTCGAAAAATCAAAGCCTTAGAATTCCTTTTTTGCTAGCAGGTTCAGTACTTGGAGGGTTTGTTTTGATGTAGAACAATTTTGCTTGGGCTTTCTTGTTTATTTATGAAGTTTCAGAATTTCCCACTGAACAGCAGCTCTAGGTTGCAGGATATGTGTAGCATCTCCATCCATATGCAGCTGGTCAAAGAAAGACTTAATACTATTACCCTGTTTTTCACGAATTTCATAATGTTATTCTGAGGTGAAGCCAGAACAAATTAGCACTGAGTGGGGCAGTTTCCAGCATCTTGTTAAACCCCAACACCTCCTAGTCTTCCAGTTTTCATCCCATCTCATCTAACAGTGGGATCTTTCCCTTCCTCTGCATCCCCTACCTATCTTCAAAGCAAGAAGTAAGAAAGCCCACTTGTTTCATGGCTGTGCTGGTCCTCAGGATGTATTTTTTCACTGTTTTATACTCTGATGTTTCCAGAAAATGCCAGATTGGGCACACCAGTCTTTGGGACACCCTAAACTCCACAGTCCTTCAGACAAATAGGATTGCTTTGGGCATAAATGTGTCTTAAACCTGCCAAAGGGTTACTAGAGGAACAAGTCATCTGAGGAAGCTGACCACATGCTAGCAAGACCTGCGTATAGAAATGCAGTCATAGTTTCATGCTAACTTCAGAGTAATAGTCTGAGCAGGTGGCTGGGAAAAAAAGGAATCGGATTTCTCACCGCCAGTGTATGGCTCCAGCTGTACTGCCTCGGAGCAAACCGGTCCATCTGATCTCCCAGCACGTCTGCTACACTTGTCCCAGCCAGGAACACCCTGACCACCTCTCAGCAGACTCATCCCACTTCTCAAACAAAAATGTGTGGTTGTCATCTCTACCCAAAGGGCCTGGCAGAGAGCTCGGGCTCAAATCCAGTCATGAGAACATTTTGTCCCCTCTGTGGATCTGAATCACTCCCCCGAGGCGGTGGCAACGAGAGGCGACAGCATGAAGCTACACGCTCCCTGTCGATGGACATCCTGGAAGGCTGCTGCTGCAGTCCGCTGGGTCAGGTCACGTTAGCCTAACAGCATCTCAGAAACGTCTTGTCCTAGTCCCTGACAAAAATGAAGGGCCATTATTTATGGTACGTGCTTAGACGTTTTGCCTCACCTGATTTCAAGTGATTCAGATGACAGGGCTTACAGCCCCCTTGGGGGATACCCCTCTGCAGTCTCACAGTTCTCCATGACTCTCCGCTTGCTTTTTCCATATGACAGTTTCATCCTCTAATCCCCCATAAAACCCCTTGTAACCTGAACAATTCCTCCCCCCCGGCTTATGGCCCTGATTTCCATTTTCACACTGACTTTTCTCAGTAAGCCAGGCCACCGATTTCAGGGAAATTAGCCCTCTTCAGCACGAGGTAGACGTGATCCTGCCGATGATGTTTGCACACCACAGTTCTGAGCCCTCAGAACTCCCTGGCTTGTTCTTTAGCTCACCTAGATACCTGGTGTCCTTAATCTTTCCTTGTAAATCCCTCTAGGACATAGATATTGAGGGCAAAATGCTCAATTGGATTAAAAACAATTAGATGGATGACGAAGGTCCGAGAACCAATGATGTAAATTAGCACCAATCAAGAGGGTAGAGACTGGGACAAAGTCCAAAGCGGGTGGTAAATACACATCAGGGAGAAAGGGATGGGGAGTGCAGCAAGTTGGCAGGGCTGGGACCAGCTTTGCTCACATTTCAGCTACCTGGGAGAATGGGCCCTGGTCTGCTGAAGGGGAAGAGGGCATGACTACAGGAGGAAATCATGGCTTAAAAAGGACCCCACATTAAAAAAAAAAAAAAAAAAAAAGTATGATGAGGCTACATGACAATTTAATGTGGAAAACTCTGCATATCAGACTGAAATGCACCCCAGTGGGCAGAGCAAGAAGACATATGTGCAATGATTGCTCTTCTGATCAAAAGCTCATTTTGGGGGTATTTTTTACTCTTAACTGGAGTTTTCAGATTGGATGGCTTTTAACTGTACCACAGTAAGAGAGCCCAGGGGACTCTAGAAAGCTTTTCTGTTATTGTTGCTGTTGTTTTGTGGGGGTGGCTAGAATAGAGAGCTGGGGTTTGGAGGGGTTGTTTACTTTTAAAGATTTCTTTTTTCTTTTTTTTTTCCCTGTGATTACCACATACTCTGATCACAGTCAGAAAGAGAGAATGCAGAAAGGGTGCTGCCTGCTCTGCAATTCCAAACAGGTACACACTAGACCTTAGGTCACAAAAAGCTGTGATTTAAAGCAGCCAAACATCTGGTTCTTCATGCTTGTTGACCAAGCTCTCAATCCTTTTCCCGCTCTGTGCTCTGGCCTGACTTTGCTAAGCGACTAAAAAGTGTCCTTCCTCTGTTACCTCTCATCTCCCCTTAGCCTGGACTACAGGTTTCCCCTAAGTGCCTACTTCTGTTTTCTTGCTCTTCTCCCTTTTTGCCTCTTGGCAGTTTGGTGTATTTTTGTGTTATGAGAAAATGCTATCACTTCTAGCTCAGGGACCAAATGAGCCCACGGCTGTGCATCTCAGGGAGATCAACCAAAAAGACTAGGTGTAAATAAGGGCTTAATTCAAAATATAATGGTCAGTGAAATAATTCAGGTGGGCTTTTATCCAACCAGGAGAGTTTGGCTCTTCCAAGAAGGCCTCTTGCGGCACTTCCTCCTTGCTTGTGTCTTCATGCAAACCTGCTCTGTTCCTGGGCCAGTTTTTACCCCAATTCCATGACACGTTCTTGCTTTTGCTGAAATCCATCATTTACAGTGTCTATCCAAAGATAGCTGCACAGACTAATTTTATTTTCAAGTGGCTAGCAATAAAAACTCACCCCTTGACCTCCTGAAGCCCAGCAGAATGGAGAAGGCAGGACAGGAAAATGCCTTTCATTCCAGGTCTTCAGAGCTGGACCTTCTGAAAAGACTGGAGTTTGATCAAAAATGAACCTGGTGTCAAAGCTACAAGGTATGTTTAGATGAAATGCTTTAAAAGGAAGCCCAAACAGATATTTTTTTAATCAGCTCAAAGAAGAAAACCATCTGTGTCTCAAGGTAGCAAATGATTCATTACTCCAACTGTTTTCATAGGCATTTCAAGGAGAGGATGTCCCCTCATGGGGTAGCTTGCATTGGAGCTGTGACCCTTTCTGGGACCAGCATATCAAGGGGTACATGTTGGCCACCTGAACGATCTGCAGCCTGTTAAAGAATTAAAGAGTACCAAGACAGCAACTGCATGCCAGGAATTCATAGCAGCTGCCCCTTTTTCTGCATTTCAAAACTCTTGATAGTCACATTCTTTGCCACATTGTGTTCCTCATCTTTGTCACACGGCTGATGTCAAGCTTACGGGACAGAAATTCACTGAATCCTTCATCGTCTTCAATTAAATATAGATACTGCTATTTACAGCCTTACAGCCCCCAGGCCTTGTCACCTCTTAATGGTTTCGAACACTTCCAAGAGCAGAAAAGAGCCATTTTGTCTGCTCTTCAACAACAGGAAAAGCCAATTTAACACTTTTCTTTCTTTCTCTGCAGGAAGCATGTTCCTGACTCTGGGATGGTACCCTTTGCTTTGTTTGTGACTGCTGAAGCTAGGGAGATGTTTAGGGCTCTCAGCAATATCAACCTTGCCTGGCACTAATTTTCCACTCTCTGAAACCTTGCTATTCCCCCTCTCCTTTCTTTTGTCTCCCCCATGCATTAGCAGAACAAATGCTACTGCTATTTTTGCTTTATTCCCTCGGCCAATGTCTTTTTGCTGCTCTGAACTTAGGGCTGTCCCATACAATGCTGCCAGGATTTCCCAGGCAGGAATAGGTGCGCGGTCTTTTTTTTTTTAGGGGCACGAGGCAGTGCAAAGCACCTCCTCACTGCCATGAAATGGATGCTAGTGTAGGGAGCTACTCAGGAGAGGTTTCTTCTTCGTTTGCCTGGAGGAGGAGTGTTCAGGATGAGGTGTTCAGGCTCTGCCATCTGATTCCCAGAGTTGTCCTTCTTACAGTTAAGGAAAAGCAGGTCCCCACTAAGGGATCTTAAATCTCAGCCTGCGTCACAGGTGTTTGGGCAATCTTTTATTGATGGCATTTTACAGCACTCCTCAGTGCAATTCCTCTGCTCTCAGATGCTTTGAACTTTACCAGATTTTAGCTTTCAAAATCCAACGTTTTCCTGTGTTATCTGTCTGCCTCAGGCCGATGTCTTAAATCTAAGCAATTCAGTCCTTGAGGCTGGGGAAAGTGCGCTCTTTTGCTCATGGTGACAAAATTCTGGTACCCTTTTGAGAAAAGCACGTGGAGCGGGAGCTTGAAATCTGGCATGGAGGTGGCCTTTTCTGTTAATTGTGCTGTTTGCCATCATTATTACCAACCACTGTCATCTGGCCAAAGTATCAGTCTTTGAAAAGTATCAGTCTGCACAGGTTTATTCTGTGTCCTTCAGATTATAGCAATCACATTCCTTGTGGAGTCGATGCTCCCTAGCAATGCTTATTCTGATGGCTCAGCACAACTTCCCTCACAAGCTCAGTTCTTGGCTTGCTGTGAACAACACGTGGCCCAGATTCTCATGACAGCCACCAGAGCCCTTTTCCCCTGGTTTCTGAGTGCCCTACCACCTCAGTCGCAGGATCAGGATGGTGGAGCAACCTCCTCAAGCCTAATAGCAGGAGCACATTCCCCAGGGAAGGTGGGAGGGCAGGGAGGGGTTGTGGCTGGAGAAGAAGAATGGGACAAGGACTGGCGTGCCCATCTCAGGAGCTCTCCCAGTCGTTGCCAGCCTGTGCCCCAGTTCTTGTCTGCAATATAGGGATTGCATACCCTTGCAAGACATGAGTCTGTGGGGGGCTCAGACACCCCCAAGGTGGAGCACTGCAGAGACCCCAGTGGAGTGGAAATACTTCTAACACCAGAGCAGGCAGCAGCTAAGGCACGAAAGCTCACAATTAATAATAAAAAAGCATAAAACAAGCCCTACCTAAAGCCTGTTTTTCAGTAAGTCCTTCCATCCTGTGCCTTCAATGATGTCTGATCCCGCAGGGAAAAAAGCATTGTGCAATCGTTTAATTAAGGTCTCTGTCACAATGCAAGCACAAAAGGGGGCAGAGCTGAGGATTCACTCCACCCTCTTGGGGTTTCCTACCCTGTTCAGTGCCCAATTTAGCTACCTTCATAGCTTTTTCTTTATTCAGCTTTTGCCTGTGGTGGTGTGCTGAGCAGCACTGGAAAGGGGTGATTGGTGAGGAGAGTAAGAATCCTTTGTGCCATGCAGAGCAGAGAGCTATAAAGTCTCATTGACTGATGGAAGAAACTTGACCAGACTAGGAGGTATTTTATTACCTAATTATATCATACGTTACTAAAAGGCAACGATACAATAATATATAGATAGCTATATCTGACGAGTGTATGTGTGTTTTTAAATGTGGGTGTATACATAGACCTGCATATCTTGAATGAAACTGTTTAGAGTCTACTCGGCCAAAAGGTGAATTCCACTGATAAAACTGCTTATTTTATAGAAACTGGGAGGAAAGAACACAAAAACAGCCACACTGGATCGAACTCCAAATGAACACGCAGCCCAGTACCAGAGAGTGCTCAGATGATCAGCACTGGATGTTTTCGTCATGTGCTACTCCACGTTGTGTTGTGTGCATCAAGTTATTCCTGTGCATTCATCCAGCTCAAGCAAACAACCTGACACGCTGTCGTTTTCCAGTGGCAGCCTCTCTGCCCTTGGCATCATCTTGTGATGTCAAGTTGTGAGAGCTGTGTCAAGTGAGAGAGTTGTGGTGTCTCCCCAGCCACCAGAAACCCTTCATGACCAAGACCATCCTTTTCCTCCTCTGTGCAAAACGCTCCGTCACAGCCTCCTTCCTATGCCTATTTCAGAACAAAAAAATCAGAATATCTCATCCTGCACAAGCACCTGCCTCCCTGGGTAGTCACAGTCCACCCATTTTTCACCCAGACTCTCTGAGGACTGACTGAAGTCTGAGGTGGATGCAAGGTGTCTTATGCAAAAAGTAAATCTATTTTCAACACCCAAATATCCAAAATGCTCCCCAGGTGTCATGCACCTTTGCTTACTCTTGAAACCCACAAACTACACTTAAAACAAGTAATTTCCTATGACCAGTCACAAAACAAGTAGGGTGCTATGTGGCAAACACTGCCTTCTGATCTAAACCTTGTAAAACTCCTCTGTTCAGCTCTTTGTAACTGGGTGCAAGGGATGGCTTCAAGAAGGGTGGTGAGTCTGGCTGTGGGAGTCTGGTTCAGTCCCTGTTGTTATCAACAGGAAACCAGGAAAACATCCATCGTCTTTGGCAGAACCAGGGATTGGTGTATGCTGGAAAAAATCTAACACCTACTCACTGAACAAAAATAGAGCCAGAGGCCCACTGATGTTGTACGGGGAGTTACTCAAGGGCAGACCAGCATTAGCACAGTGTTCCAGGACTTAATATAATTCCAGGCAATTTATTGCTCTCCAGTATTAAAGCTGCTGTCCCTACGAAAACAACAGCGCGTGGTGGCGTCTCGTATTTTCTGTGTTTAGCTGAGCTACCTTAGAAATGCTGCTTTAATAAAGTTAAATTTGTACTCACGTTACAATGAACAATAGTGCTGAAGGAGCTATGAAAATTAGTTCCTCCTCTTCTGGGAAGCTAAGTCTTCTCAGCTCTTGTAGGATCTGTTGCAGCACACAGCACTAGCCCAGGAAATGTTTCATCGCACCGCTATGCAATAACTGGTTCTTACTCAGTGTAAGTATTTACTAGGAACAAAATTAATCTTGTGCCTTAGTTTTCCATGGGGAGGATGTTGACCAGGGAGACAAACCCCAGCCCTGCTTCTCCCAGCAGACTATCCTGACCAGTAGGTCCTGGTTGGGCTCTTTGATGTTTGCTCTCCTTCTGGCCCCACAGCTTTTCCATTCCTGCCTGTACCGTGACCCAGCCTGAGAAGGGCTCTTCCCTCATACCAGAGCTGTGCATCCCCTCTTTCTCCAGGCAGAGAAAACTTAGGGCACACATCTGGGTGAACAAAAGCTGTAATCAATAGGTCTGAGGTCCAGCTGTCGATTTTGCTTGGGAATGGCAGCAGTGCCAAAGCTGCTCCCACTTCGGAGACGGATTATGTACCGTGTTTAAGTGACAAGGCCTTTTGGACTTCAAGCATGCCTAAATCTCCCTATAGAGTCTATAGGGTGACTACCTAATTCAGGCAGCCCAGATGTGGCCACAAAACTATGGCTCCTCAACGCCTGTATCAGGTATAGTCCGGATACTGTCCTCAATGTAACATACATGTCTTAAGAATACTTATCTTCTTAGAAGGCTGTCTTCACCATCCAGCGTGGTAAATAAGGGATGCAGCACTATACCTTTTCCTTCAGGCTCACAGAACACCTGCTTCTGAATGGCACGTAAAGAAAGAGGATGAAAAAAATCTTTTTAAAAAAATTAAAAATCAGATGAGGACAGCTTAATTAAAAGATAAACACAAATGAAATCAAAACAATCAATGGTAGTTCAACTCTAATTGAATTTTATCGTCAGCAGAGCTGCTGTTGTTTTTCCCTTCCTCCCAAAATGAGAAGCTCTGGAGAGGAAATTTCCCTCATCAAATTTCACATTCAGTTGAGTTAGTCTGGGGAAAAAAAAAAAACCTTGAAAGAAAACACTTTAATTCCAGCCAAGGCCCTTAAATCAACCCCCTTGTACCAGACGACTCAGTGAGGGAACTGGAGGGTGTCAGTACTAATCATCTGCCCCTGTTTTCTAAGGGTAAATTCAGCACATGTCTCAGAGCTGGGGAGAAGAGGCTCTGGAGTCCTCCAAGGAATTGGATTGTAATTCGGATGTGATGGCATCAGCTAATTAGCAGCTCTAACAAACCTCACCTCCAGCCCCTCTCCGGATTTTTCTCCAATTATGGCTAAGAGTGAAGCCTGCAAGAAGGGGAGGTGAGGTGGGGAGAGTTGTCCATAGTTATTGAAGGTTACAAAACTGCAAAGAATAAAAATGACTGCGGTATTTAATGACACTCCTGTTTAATTCTGACAAACAGGAGTATTAACATCCTACAAACAGGGACAAATTAATGCGGAGGGTACTAAGCAAAGACAAGCCCCAAAGTCCCTTCTCTGGCCCTTCGCACAGAGCTAAATTTTACCATTATCGACATACGGGACTTGGCAGCCTTTGAACATGATTACTCCTTTACATATGTGTGTGACTATAAATATATAATTTCCTTGAGGTTCTGCTTTATTAAAATTCTTAACTACAGAGGTTTTCTTGCTGCACTCTTTTCTCATACATATCATGCAAAGCAGCAAATACTGTTTACCACAAAAAGAATAATCACTTATATGCCAAAGGCAGAAAACACAGAGTTTCCTGCTATGCTTGGAAAGTTTGGGTGTGTTTTTTATCCCTCGGTGGCATTGGAAAACTCTCCCACTGAAACCAGTGTAGTCCATTCTTCATTGAAATCACGGCACTTCCCAACTGCCATAAATGACACCATTTTATAAATGCCATAAAATCACACAGAATTTTACAAACATCATAAATGTGGCCATGCTAAGAGTGAAAAATGTTCAGAGTGTGGTTCCATCTCTCCCAAATAACTGTGACACCCCTGTCACAGTACAAAGCTTTGGAACAGTTATATCGCTGCACATAGCAATGTAAAGTGCAGATGATGACACCAACAAATGCTCAGTGCTGACACTTAAAAGAGCAGCTGTAAAAAATAGCAGTCCATGATACAAAGCACAGCATCAGCCATTGACTTTATGCAAAATATTATTTACTGTACAAACATACTGGGCTGCAAAATATAGCTAATAAAATAAGTGATTTGCCTGCCTGCTGCTTCCAGAATCACTCACAGTCTTTGGTAGGCACAGTTCCCTAGGGGTGATGGAAAGTGTTTTCTAGCAGTAGACAAGAAACTCTTGATGAAGTTTTTTCTCTTTTGCTGGCAGTGAAGAGCCACCCTTGAAAATCTGATTTTAACTCACTAAACTCATTACAAGTTCCCAGTGTAAAAAAATTAAAAGCCGGACCGCAGGTGCTAAATAAATCAAATAGATTACATCTCCCAAGGATAGGACCTGTTCCTCCATCTCCAAAATAGCCAAACGGCATGCTGACATTTTTTACGCGGCACGGAGCACAGGCACCGGTCGTGCTGAATGTCACCTCACAGCAAGCTGGTGTGACAGTCGAGGTATGCTTCGTTTCGGCCAACACAGAGCAATAATCTGGCGAGGTGCCAGCCAGGTTCAGCCTGCAAGCTACTTAGGCAGACTGGTGGAGGAGCTGCACCTGAGCAAAGGTACCATCCCCTTGGCTCAGGTGGCCACCGACGGCTCCCCCGACACTGCCTGTGCGTGCCTGTCACACGCACATCCTTTCTTACTCCCCTCTTGCCTGTACTTGAACCGCATAAAACCTCTCCCTGCACAGGCCATCAACTTTGAGATCTATGTGCCAATAAAGATCAACTTGAAAAAACTCCGGGAAGGTCAGGCAGGCCTCAGAGTTTCTCTGTTGGCAATGACGAGTTTCACTGCCTAAATACAACGCAAGCAGAAAACCTGCTGGCGGTGTCCAGACCGCACTAACTTCCGAACAGAAACCAAAGTCCTTTTCCTTGACTGATCCCCTTGTTTCTCAGCCCCCAGGCTGGTCACCTGCATCCTGCTCACAGGTGAAGATTCAGAAGAAATCATCTAGATAAGGCTAGGGAAAGGAAAGTTTCTCCAGAAATGCCAGCAACCACCGTGCCCAAGAGATGAGTAGCCGGTATATAGGTATTAGAGGGTTACAAGTTACCCTGCATGTCCTCCAAGGAGAAGTAATGGGCTGTACTTTGGTCTATCAACTTCTTCTTAACAGGTCTGTATTCACTTTTGTGGGACATCATCCCTCTGGTCAAGGAAGCCTTTCACCAGAGACCCAAGCTCCAGGCTGGGAGAGGAAGCAGTGGGCAAGTTGGGAAGAGTTTTCTCCCAGCAGCTCTTTCCTACAGAAAGGCAGTCCACGTTCACCAAGAAAGTCAACCACCTACATGAACTTGGAAGCATTTCACACATTTTGGATGCTGGGTTCCCTTCCAGGTGATCTCACTCTGGCACCACTACGTGGGTAAGGATCCTTGAAAACAGGGACAGCATTTGCCAAGCGCCTGGGCTTCCCAGGGATGCACAGCACATCGGCTGTGGGCCACCGCCCACCCCTCTGTGCCTTCTTACACAGCACTGCTTCGGCGCAACTTTTCTCCATGGAGACCTGCCTCACCTAGGAAAATAACTGAAGTATCTGAAACCCACCGGGATGCTTTCAGGGTTTCCTATAAAGCCTCCTGGAATCGCCCTGCTGTAAATTGACCTCTCACATTTCAGGCAGAGTCTTCTGGGAGCACCGAGGAGTTAGCACAGAACAAGGGGGCAACAAAGCAAGTTTATGGCTTGAGAAATCTAAGCGAAAGCAAAGCAATGTCCTTTCTGGATGGTCTTTCTCAGCCAGACTCCATTTTGTCCACTTGGGGGTTTCTTTGTTGGTTTGTTTTTTGGGTTTTTTTTTCCTCTCCCTGTTTTAAAACGCCTACACATTGACAGATGCTTCCCATATATTTCCATCCTATGGTGTATTAAATCTTGCTGCTGAAGCAGCTACAAGTCCTTTCAAGGGATTATTTCTTTCATTGTTACACCTGGGTCATCTGGAAATCTGAGGGGAGAAAGCAATGTTCTCCGCTGGCTCTGTGATTAAAATGATTTATCTTGCCACATCTCGCAGCATCACAATGAGCAGAATGCCACCACCCTGTGTGAATGCTAGTTCCCGCACAAGACTCCGCTAATGGCTTCTTTTCCCCAAGCAGGAATGGCTTCAAAACCCCAGAGTTTTCTTCTGAGGCTAGAAAAATACCTGACACTCAAAGCCAAACTCAGATGGAAGCAACACATTAGGTAGGAACTATATTAAAAACTCAGAGCAACCTTGTTCTCCCTTATTAGTTGGGTAAAGGCAGTGCCTGGGCTGATGGCAGCAGGAATGTGTTCATTAACCAAAGGCATCATGGCTGCCTTCCTACTGCTGAGCTCTGCAACTGCATGCAGTTCTCCCACCCAAAATCAATGCTGCTTCAGTAATATGGTTTAATCTAAGCATTGTCCCATTTATCCTATTATAGACTAAAGTTTTATCTTACTTTTTGCATCACTTTTTTTTCCCTTTGTGACAAAATTCAACTAAAAAAAATGATAACTTTAACCCTTGCTCTAAGCAATGGTTGCATTGCCCACCACAGAGGCAATGCTCACATGCTAGTCAAAACTGCCATGGAGAAATAAAACAAAACCACGGTCTTCTGAGTGTTGGAATTTTCCTCTGCAAAACAAATATTCTGCCATGTATTGCCCCCCCCATCTTGGGTTTCCTGCCGTCTGAAGGGCCATTCAGTCTGGTATTTGCCCCTCAGTGGAAGCAGAAATTGTATGCAATACATCTGTGTCTCCTCACATACCAAGAAACACGTGCCAAACACAACCTGGCCCAGAGTGATCCTACCTCTCGACAGATGCTGTTCCTCAATATCTCAGCTGGTGAGGCAGAACACTTATAGGGGACTGGCAGTCATTGGGGAAGTTTGGTGCAAAGTCACACACCCTGAGCACTGCCAGAAACAGCATTATGTGCGATATATACCCCACCAGTCCTAGCTTTTACATTCCCTGAGCAGCACCGCTTACAACCTGTGACCCTACCTTAGAGCCTGCCTTCACTCCTGCAATTTTTTACCATTTCCCCACAGCAAAAAGTGTAGATACAGAGGTGAGTGCATGGAGCTGGACAGCTAGTTGCCCCACTGCTTCCCCAGGAGGTGTCTGCTCCTCTAGCTGACAGTACTACCCTGCTCTGCTCATTACGAGAGAAAATGCGGAACAGGCAGTTCGTTTCATCAAATTGCTCATTGCACAGGCTTTACTACCTGGGACCAGCTCCGGAGGATCCCAGCTCCCTCTCAGCCCAGCCAGCAGAGCAGGTGCTAATTAGAAAGTGCAATTTAGCAATGACCTGCACGTGCCACACACTCTGTGTGGAGCTGCACTTAAAGCTTCTTGGCAGTGCCAGGGTATCAGGAAATAAAGGTTGCAAAATACAAATAATGGGGATTTCCACAGAGGCTGGGGAGTGTGACTGAGCTGGAGGGAATACCTGGTGGTGTCCATGCCGTGCTCCTGAAGGTAAATACCTTTCAAACCCCCTAAGCAGCACCAACCTATTAAAAAGCACAAGAAGGCCAGTTAGCTCCACAGACTGGAAACCAGTATCTGACTGACCAGGCAGGTCAGTGGCCTTTGCATTATTTTTTTTTAATCAGCCAGCTGCCACATGACCCCAGTCCTGTACTGTACACGTGGGATGGGAGCAGAGAGACCTTCTTGCTATCTGAATGAGACAATTGAGTCATTTAGCAGCAATTAGGCTCCCGACCAGCTTAACTCATTTACAATTATATGAGGGCTCCTAACAGCTCCAGAGTTCCAAGACATTATTTGAGGGAGGTCATAAACCAGTCGGGGTGTTGTCGAGGCTGAAATGGAGCATGGAGCTAAATGAGGAAAAATAAGGTGGCCCATAAAAAGGTTTAACCCTCAAGTGCCTCAGTGGGAACCACTGCTATACCATTTCAGGGATAAGTGTGAAACATTACCATGCTTATCATCCCTTTTTGCAGACCAAAGAATATAGTGTGAGCAGCTGACCAACTTTTCCAACTTCAGCTTCTGTGTCTATACAATAAGAAAAGTTTTTTTGTCTTCCTTAGTGAAGAAAGGGATAATTTTTTCAGTCCCCTAAGAAGCAGCACTGTATAGTGCTTTCTTAGCATTTGCTGTAAGTGTGATGCTATTTGTATTCATCTACCTGGTATTTTTTAAAGCCCTGGGACACCAGGACCTCTGGGGATGCTGTGGCTGGCACTTAACCTCATGTATTAGATACAACTTCAGGCTCTCTCAACATGTCTTGCAAAGATATGGGCTTCATTTTAGTTGCTCTAAATCACCCCATACAGAGTCTTTCCTGATTGCAGGGGGAGCTAATTTTTGTAGGCTAAACTGACCCATTGCAAATTGCTTCCTTGGGAATCCACCACAAAGAGCCTTGCAGATGAGGGGTAGGTAATTGCTCTCCCACCCATAACACTTTCTTGTTTTCTCCTTGCCAGTATATTTTCCCCCCGTATCTGACAGACTAGGAATTAAAGCCCCCGCAAGACCTTACAACAACGTCGGTAGCCCCGGCGTGTGCTGCCGACCTCCACCTGTAGATTCTGACGTCCACGGAGATAAGAGCTACTGCTGAGCTGGTAAGGTCTGATCTCCTGTGCTGTCAACAGCTCACTCGCTGGCTCATGATGTCCTGGGGGACAACAAAGATGTGGATAAAATGCTGCAACCAATTGCTAATCTGCTTGAGTCAGTGCTAAATTTGTTCTATAAACATTTGCCCTGAGTGCATGAGCCATCGTGCGTGTGGTGCTTCTTCTTGGCTGTTTATGAAGCTGCAGGAGCTGTTTTGTCCCAGTTGCTTCATGCAGTCGTGCTTAGAGAGTGGAGGTTTTCCCTCAGGGAAATGAGGCTACCTGGAGATCCCAGGCGGGATGTAAATTGTGGATGGGTTTGCTTGTTGTCTTCTCCCACGGTACAGTCTCAGGGCATCTGACTGCACTGAGAAATCTTACAGCCAACTGGAAGATTTTACTGAAGGAGGGTAAAGGCATATATGAGAAAAAGAGGGCAAAACCACAGGTAGATAATTAATGCCAGGAAGCAAGTAGTTACGGGATTAATCAGATCCCTGAAGAACACAGGGCCAGGCTCTCTGTTGCTCTGCAAGAGCACAGTTCTGTCGGCACTGGCACGGTTCAGTCTGCTTGCACCCCTGAAAACTGGGCTCAGGATCTTTTCCCGGGAAACTGTCCTCTCTAGATTTACCCTGCTGCACCAGAAGCCCATCGACCTCCCATCCCAAGCAGGCAGCGGTTCTTGGTCTGTGTGTTTCTCAGCCGACCATCCTCCCCACGCAAGGCTCGGAGGTCCTGCGGCCAGGAGCACTGGCATGGAGGGACCAAGGCCCTCCAGGCAGCCAAAATCCAGCCCTCCAAAGAACTGGCCTTGCAAGCTTACTCTGGGTCTAGCACCATTTCTCTGCAGACAAGACTACACAAATTCTCAGAAGAGGTCTCTTTTGGGTGCAGCGGGGGGGCAATCCACAGAGATGCCCTTTTTCTCCAGCCAGTGACCCTGTGCTTACTTTCTGTGAGGAAAGGGCTTACTTCCTTGAGGAAAGGGCTGGGCAGAGGAAAAACAACTCACACCAGGAGTTAGGACTATAAAGGAAAAAAGAAACAGCACAGAGCGTAAGAAAGAAAGAGGAAAGGCAAAGGGAGCAAAGCAGGCAGAAGAAAGTAAAACTGCCAATGGGTTAACTGCCTCTAGAACTAAAGCTTTCTCTGATGTTTTTCCAGACAAACTGCTCCCAAGCAGAACAGGGATGCTGCCTTCGCTTTCGCCAGCGAAAGGTTTCAACACCTTTCGGAGTCGCTGCTCGGCCACGGCATCCTCTAAACCCGCCGGGTAGCCCATCAGAAAGCTGCTCCGGGCACCTTGTTCCCCACCGCCGTGGTAGTGCAGAGGATGACACGGGAAACGATAATGCATTTGTATGCACAGAAGGACTAATTGGATGTTTGCTGGGGGATTAGCTGTTTGGCTGCCTGCTTCAGCACAGCAGGCATCCCAGGGTGTAGAAATAGCACAACAACAAAATGGCAGCCTATTTCAATAACAGCAGAGGCAGTTTAGATAAGTTTTATGCACACTATTATGACAGGGAACCTCTTAAATTCTCAGGAAAAACATGAGTGTTTGATTGGTCTGGAGGAAGTGGCGGTATTTCTTCAGATATGCCAGTAACTGGGACTCGTTTGGGAGCGCAGCCTTGATTCTCTGTAAGTAGTTTAGATTGCCAAGGTTAATAAAGTTAGAAAGTGTCAAGGACTAAAAAATGCTAAAGTTCTTGTGTTGCGCATATTGTAGCTATCTCCTTTCTGCTAGCCCACTGAAAAACGCTCCCTGAAGAAACTGAGTCCTTTTTTATTGAGATAAAGTACACTCTGTTTATTAGTACCTCTCACACCTTCTAATAATTTCTTTTTTAACAAATAATTACGAAATGAAGCATAGGGCAAAGTTATCTTCTTATCCAGTGAGCAACCTTATAACTTATTATCTGACCCCATCATTAGGGCAAAGTTCAGGTGAGATGTTAAATAATGCAGTGGCAGAAGCAAAGCTAACAACAGCTGTGGGGTTCCTATGTGATTCCTGTCTCAGTGCTTTGGGCTGGCACCACATGGCAAGAGGGACCTGGAGTTTAGAGTCAGCCCCCTGACGTGCTTCGTGTGATTTCTGAGCCCCAGATTTTAGTTGCTTTCATTGTTAAACCAATAAGCAACAGAGGCACAAGAAGACAGGGCAAAGTTGTTGCCCAACTTAGAATGGCTCCATGTAGTAAGCAGTAGTTGCTAGAAAGTGCCACTTTCTAGAAATGGCAGAAACTGCAATATAAGCAATATACACGTAAGCATTTTAATGGTAACGTCATCTCAGTCTACTTGGAGGGGCACTAGGTGCCAAGAAAAAGTGTCCAGGCCTGCTTGCACCACCCATTTCCCCCCAGGTAATGCCGGTGGTCTCCATCTGTGATGTACTGTGCGTGTTTCAAGGAGAAAGCTGATTCCCTCTTCGTGGGGCTGGACAGGCACTATATAGAAATTTGGATTCTTGTTGTCTGTGCAGTGACCTTTTCAGTCAGTCCTCACTACTACCCCTCCGAATAAGTTGACCTGTAGAAAGTGCGCTTAAAAAGTAATAAAACTGAACAAGCCATCAACTCGAAAATAAAAGTGGAGCAGCTGAGAGCAGTTCGGGGCTCTCGCTACTGATACCGTGTCAGTAGGGGATTTGCTGTTTGTCATAGAAAACTGCCAGGAAACGTATTCAGATGCTGAACTTCTGAACTTCTCCTTTCACCTGTATTTGAACCCCTGCTAAATGATTTTACAACTGTTATTGCTTTATAACCCATGACTGTAAATTCTTCCATTAGATTTTATTACTTAAGGATAAAAATGTGTGCCTGGGGTTTGTATTTATATTTAATAATATGTGTATGCACTTACACACAAAAAGTGATTGATAGATAAGATAGAAGGGACAAATGGCGGTTTGCATCTGAGAACTGTGGTGTCCCTCGCTGGGAGCCCATGTTGGGGCTGCAGCTGGGAGATCGGAGATGCCCAACCCCTAGTCACCTCTCCAAAATGTCCTTGGAGACCAGGAAAGCTTTGTGTTGGTAAAGGAAGGAAATACCAGTTTTGCCAGCCTCAAGCAATAAAAAAATTATGAATCTGGCCCTATAAAATCTCTGGAATGTTTAAAAGTATAATTTAAAACATGAGTGTCTTTTGGTTTTGTTCTCTTTTCTGAGGCTGTAGGGCTAACAACTTCAAGCTTTCCTCCATCATCTGAAGGGCTAGGCTCTCTTTTCATTTTTAGCAAACCCTGAGATTACACTATAATAGCGGGACTCAAAGGGCTAGGGCTTTATGAAGGAAAAAAAAGAAATAACCATTGTAAAACAACCGTGATAAAAATGATGGGAATCAATAGCATCGGGTCCTAAATGCCTGTTTCTTCTATAGGCACTCACTGTCTCTCAAATGATGAACTTTGGAGGGACAAAGCTGTTTCCTTCCTTCAGTTTCTTTATTCCAGCTCATTTTTTGTGTGTTTTTTTTCCAATTAGAAATACCAAGAGAAGGTGAATTTTTCTAGCAGGCTGTAGCTAAGGAGTCCTCAGAGTGCTGAAGTCCAAGCGGGAATTTTCTTTCCCCTCCTCCGTCACTTGGCAGGGGGTCAAAACCTTGCAGGGTACAGATGGGAGCCCCGGGCAGCAGAAGCGAAGGTGGCCGCCTGGAGCAAACTGGGGTCTTGCAAACCAGGAGGGTGTGCAGGGGAAGCACAAGAGACAGACAGCCCGAGAGGCAGGCAGACAGACGCACAACAGGTTCAGCTTTTGCTCATCAGACAGTGATTTTGCCACTGCCAGGACAGGGCTAGTTTTGCCTCAGGACAGCTTGACATCTTTCAAAGGCCTTCGTTTTGCCTCCTTAAAAGGATGCCTGCGGGGGCTCTGGCCAAAAATACCCAATTCCACTGACGGAGGACCAACTGTCCTCCAAAGGTCTCAAAGAGCTCACTTGGGAGGGAGGTCTAAAGCACAGAGAAGCTCAGCTTCAGCCTGAGAAATAGGCAGCTATGAAAGGGGAGGGAGGAGGGTTTCTGCTCTTCCCAGAACAGTTCTCTTATTTCTGCCACCATTTCTTTAAGATAAAATCAGGTTTAACAAAAGAAAAAGTTTTCCATATGAGGCTTAAAGGAGAAGGGCGACTCCAAAAGAGTAGGAAAACTCCACTCCCTGCTGGACAAAAAACACTTACGAAAGGACAGGAGTCTGGATGGACACTGAAAGTTTGGGGAGTGCTTCAGGGTATTTCAAATTCACCAGCACGGCTCCTGTTTCAGATGATACAGAACTTGTATTTCACAGTTTGCTCCCTGTTTCTCCACCTCATCTGTCTCCATTACTCAATTGTTCCAAGTAAAACTCTAAAGGTTTTGCCCTGCAAGATGAAGAATTGGTTTGCAAGATCCCAAAAGACAAGAAATGTGCATTGATGGCATTTTTTAAATGGTATTATCACTCTGCTTTAACAAAGTTTAAGGCAATTAACTCCCTAAGAGCCTCAGGTGGCTGATTTCCTGATTACTCAGCCAGAGGGAATGTCATTGCAACTGCAGCAATTAATTAATTAACTCACACCAATTGATTGGAAGAGTCACTCCATTATAAAGCCCTTGCTTCAGTCTCTTGTCACTTTTCTGACACTACTGGGAGGGTTTTTTAAGGATTTCCTGAGGTTTTGTTTCAGCCTAAAGGCAGACTCCTTTTAACAGTTACAGTCAAAGCAACGTGTCAACTTTTTCCTTGCCTGAGGATGAAAAAGGCCTGGGCACACATATCAGGCAAGCACCAGGTATGCTCAGATAATGTGACTAAGTACTTAGAAATGGGGAAAAGCCAACTGTAGGGCTGTGTGTCCAGCTGGGATCGATCCTACCAGCTTGTGATTTCTCACCATCAGATAGCAGTGCAGGGAGCAAAGCGATGGCATCGCTGTCAGATTCAGTTCTGCTCCTGAAGGCATTGCCTCCTGCAGCCACTGATTTTGTCTGAGATAGAAAGGTGGAGAAACAGAGCTCCCCATCCACTGCTGGGGAGGTTTGGAAAGCACGTGGAGGTAAGCTGGGCAGACACACCAGTCCGGGTGGTGAGGACATCAGTTTTTCTTCAAGGGTCAGCAGAAGGATGGGGTCTTTGTCTCCAAGCTCCTCGCTCCTCTCCGCTGAGCTCTGACAGCGCTTACTTTCTCTGGGAAGTTATCTGAGATGCACAGGCACTCGTCTCCTGCCAAGAAATAGCTTTGTCAGGACTGCGTGCCATCATTTCTCTCTTTGTTCCTTTCCCACACTGATGGCGGATTTCAACTTTTTGGGCTCTTCTCCAGCTGCTGTCAGATTTCTTGCCTTTTAAACAGATTCCTTTGGTTTTTAACCCTGCAGAAAAGGACTGCGCAGGGAGCATAGGCAGCAAGGGTCTCCAGTCCTGATGCAGGCACTGTCCCAGGGACATCGCCGCATTGCCAAGCTGAGATGTCTGCAGGCTGGGCAAGGACTATCGGTGGCAAAAGTACAGCGCGCTTCCCCTGGCTTTGGGTTTGCGGTTTTCTTTGCAAGCGTGCCAACAAAACAATGCTTCCCTCTAAATTTTCTGCAGAGAGGCTTACTTTGTACATGAGTGGCGTGACCGGAGAACCCGTGCAGCCCTCCTCATCGGGCAGCTGGAGCCCGCCTCGGGGTCAGGCAGCACCGCAGGCAACCTGGCTTCCACCCCCACATCCTCGCAGCTGACGGCGAAAGACACGGACAGGGTTCATCACGCTTTCCTCGAGGCTGTACCCTCCTGCGGTCACCAGGTCCTCCGCAGTGACCCCAGCGATGAGAAGATCCCGTGGGCGGCCCCAGCGTTGCGCCTGGGGCCAAGGCAGAGCGGGATGCGGCTGTGATGCTGATAGTGGCTGTGATGCTGAGAACTGCCTGCTGTCATCACAGACCATGCATCCCGCACCAGGCAGCCTTAACGGTGCTGGTTATCACCCTCAAAAGCTGCTCTCTGCTTTCATTTCTCTAGCCATGAAACGCTGGTGGTACGTAGCATATTAACTGCGAGGGTGGCTGATGGGGTTTTGGCTGTCTGTCAAACACCAAGGATTTTCCTACAGGTCTCACCACGGCTCGCAGTCCAGAGGTGATCATGTTCAGACTGGACAAGGCTTGCCCAGTGCTCCATGAGGTCCTGTCTGGTTAGTGTTTCTCCTCACAAGCCCAGCTGTTCATCTGCATCCCTTCCCTACCATCCCTGGTGACTTTGGCAGGGAAGGGAGGGGGCCCATCCTCCAGGGCGAGAATCTTCCTTAAACACTATGGAAAGCCAAACTGAGAAGGTTCCCTGAAGCTCCTGGAAATCATGGCCATGCCATTTCAGGAAAATGACAAAAACTATCCTCCCTAAGGCAAGGAAGGGTGACAAGGTGGCCTAGACGTGACAGCAGCAATTCTGCGCAAGTTCTCCTCTTGGCACAGTTGGGTGTTCCTGGCATGTCTTTGGGGAAGCCACGGAGGTCACATTCAGATTTGGGGGTGAGTGCCCTTCCTTAGAGCCATGGCCTGGTCAGGAGCCACACTAGAGCACACTGGGGCTCCTCTCCAGTCCAGGGCTCCCCATCATTGGGAACCAACTGCGGTGGGGAGGCTATGTATGCATTTAGGGTCTCATCCCAAACTAAAGCCAGGAGCTGGGAACCACTTCTGAGTCCCAAAGCACAGACCTAGCCTCAGCCTACCCCTGCTGCTGTTCTGTGCCCATAAACTAGGGACCTTGCTTCCTCCTTCTGTGCTGGACCAAAAAGACTTGTGTGAGTATGAAGGACTGAGCCAGGGGGATGCCTCAAGTAGATGCCTAATGATGTCAGCCCCAGACTTCACACAGAGTATTTGTGATCAGTCCTATACGATGCTACAGCTGTGGCAGTAATGATTCACAGCAGGGTTCAATCCAGGCTGCTTCATTGCCATCCTGTGAAACTGTGTTAAGCTACTTGCAGCTTAAGTCTTTCCTTGTAGACAGCACCAGGGGCTAATTAGTCTTTTTAAATGTAATATGTCAGTGAGTGCTGAGCTCCTTACTCATGACCGAATCGGTCCTGAGAGATGCATGGAAGTCTCTCCCACGAGAGCAGCATCAGGCACTACCCGAGGTTGCACCGACTATTGCCGGTGATGGCCCCCGCTCCACGAGCCAGTTCAAGCTTCCCCGATTCCCTCCTTCCTCAGTTGCCTGCATGGTCACTAAGTCTCCAGATTAGCCAGTCTGCATTTTCATGCCTGTTCCCAGTAAAAACACCGAGCCTGTGTGAATGAAGGTGACCTGCAGTACAAGAACAGCACATGAGCGATACTCATGCGGAGGCAGGGACGTGAATGACTTGAAATAACACCAGCCTGGGAATCTCTGTCTCTGGCAGTGACCTGTTGTGTGTCCTTGGACATCGGTGTCTCTACGTCCCTTGACGTGGTTTGTCGCTTTTAACCTCAAGCTCTTTAGGGTGAGGACTATCTCCAGCTTCAGGCTTGTAAAGCTCTTAATGCAACTTGGTCTTGCCCAAAGCCTGCAAGCACTCTAATTTAAGTAATAATAATAATAATAATCTATTCATGGAGCTGCATAAACATTAATCATTTTTCTCTGTCCTTTACAGAAGAGTGGTTGCCAGAGGAGGGTTACACTGCCTGCTTTGAGGTAGGGTTATATTTCAGGATGCTATCACTATACTTAATTGATCATTTCTTCAGCACCCAAAAAAAAAGAGTCACTGCTCTTTTAATCTAATTCCCACTGTATTTGCTATACTTGCAAGCCCTGTTTGCTGCATTGTCAAAAGCTATATTTAATTTTTATCTTTCTATATCATAATAGCACTTAAGAACATCCATTATAGAGCAGGACTCCTGTGCTGTTACATGAGCACAGAAAAAAAAGCAGTCTTTGCCCCAGAGAGAGATATAAATGGTTATAAAAACAGCAGTAATTCATTCTTCTAACACTTTTGTGAAGTAAGCAAATATGATTATCAACCTCATTTTACAGATGGGGAAGTATGTCACAGAAAGGTTAAGTGATTTATCTAATACCATGCAACATGTCAGTGACAAGAAAAGACTAGAACTCTTGACCCAGAACCAGATGCAGTTCTCTAATGTACAAGGCAGGTCTTTAGCAGCCAAACCAGAAATGGGAACCAGAGTTTCTGAAGCAACTGTTTAAAAAATGCCTATCTATTTTTGAGAGCGAAAACTATAAAAGAAGACTTTCCCAAGATTATTTTAATCTTTTGCAATAATTCAAGTCCCTGAGCTGAGAAATCTTGGATTTCCAAAAACTGTTCTCAAACAAACCTATGTACCCCCAGAGTGTGCTGCTTCTCTTTCATTCCTCAGTTTCCTTCATTTCAAAACATCGCATCTAAAAATATTTACCTAAAGTAGCAAATGTTAAACACACCACACACACCCCCAGATATTTGTTTCTCATTTTTCCTGGTAAGATCCAAGCAGCCACATGCGGTCTGAGCAGCGTTTCTGAGATGTGTCCCCAGATGGGGCCCCAGATGGGCCCCTTCCCTCTGCCTGGTGGGGTGTCCTGCAAGGATGAGGAGACCCTTCCCCACTGCTACCACAGCTAGCCTGGGAGAGGGACAAGCTGGTGCTTAGCTCTGCACCACCACCGTTTTGGTGGGACATCTTGAGGGTCCTGCTTGAGTTTTAGGACCTGTGTGCAGCTGGCGCCAGAGCAGCGTGCCCGGACCTGTCCAGGCCCCCGTGTCCTCTGCAGCGTGGTGCTGAGCTACGTTTCAGCCCCCGTCCATGCAGCCGGGCTGTGTGTCCTCAGCCCTAGGTATGCCACCATCACTTGGGAGGGTTATTTGTGCCTCCTTTTTCTTCGCAGCTGGCTGTCATCCTACAGTCAGCTGCCAGCATGGCTGCAAACACTCTCCTCCAGCTTCAGGCCACAAAGAAATGTTTGTCTGTTTTCTGAAACGTGGTTAATATTTAACTTGCCCAAAGTAACATCCCTCTCCAGCTGGCAGATGTGAAACCTCAGGTGTGGCCATGGCAAGGCACCCTGTCCAGCCTTGCGGCAGAGCAAGGGTACACGCTAGCCCTGGGGTGCCAGCGTGCCTTTCCTGCATGCTCACGGCTCCCATTCCAGCTGGAAAAGTTTCTCTGGGAAATGGAGTCCAGAAAAGTCTCTTCTGCCACATCCCCCAAAGGGCACCATCATTTATTCCCTCTTTACCTTTTCACCTCTGCTTGCCCCGTTTGTAATGTGGAGTTTATGATGTAATTACATCTCACACAGCTGAAATTGTCCCCTTATCACCAGACTGATTACGCTTAACAAGGCATAAACTCCCTTTCTCGTTCTCTGCCAGGAGTCCAATTTTAAGCTCTAATTGTTTTATAGGCCTTTTGCACTCAGGAGAAAAAAAAAAAAAGAAAAAAGAAAAATTGGTTGCCATTTACATATGTTGTGGAAGGCACATTTCTCACCCTCCCATCCTCACAAATGCCTCTTGGGGACTGCCCAAATGACCAACAACCCAACAGCTTATATGCCTCGGTGCTTTCCTAATGATTGCTAGAAGCCTTGGCTTTTCTGCATCTCAAGTACAAACTATTCCTTAGAGGAGAAGCAGCAAAGGCCCCTTTCCAGGGCAAGAGTTTCTGCTCGGGGTCACCAGCAGCTGCCTGATGGCACACGAGGCTGGTGGGAAGCCGGAGAGCACCGAGCTCTGCTCAGACCTCTACGGCCAAGGGCTCGGCGAGGGCACTTTGTCTCGAGCTAAGGGAGAGCGTGCAGTGAGTTATTGTGGCCCAGCTAGGACAACCTGAATGATTTCTGGATCTCTAGGAGAGTGGCCGTGGGATTTCACAAACAGCAGCTAGTTTATGCACCGGGCAGCCCTGACATCTTCTCAGAGCATTTTTCCCTTTGGTGTGTTTTCCTGCTTCCCATTTTCCTCCCTGAAAAAGGAGGGGACAAAGTGATAGCCACAGACACAAGGCACACTTATTACCATCTTCCTTTGTGGTAACTGAACTTAGAAAAAACGAAGTCTGGCCAGCCCTTTGGAAACACCTTGATTAAAGGTGATGACAAATCACGGAAGAGTGCCATTGCCACGCAGCCTTGCCCTCCAGAGGCATTAAAATACACTGACTCCTTTCCACTTGCTCATTCAGTTTGGGGCTTGTTTAATTATGGCTTATACGTACTGCAGCAGCACCTATGAGCCAGTTGAGAAGCGACTTGTTCTGGTAGGTGCTGTACAAATGCCAAGTAGCAGATAATTCCTGCTGCACGTGGTTCACCCAGCGTCTCCGTCAGTACCACTTCTGCCTACAGATCCCAGCAGGACAGGGCTGATCAGGAGGAACGCACACGCAGGCAGGGAGCAAGCTAGTTGCAGCGAACGTCAGATCAGCATCACAGTATTATTTTTACCATACCGCTCTGAGCGACAAATCCCAGCAGATTTGTTGTTTTGAGGAGGAGATTCGCTAACAGAAAAGGGGCAGTGCGAAAAGATGGGACCTGAGGAAGAGGGAAGAAGGTAGAGGAAGGAGGAGCCCATGGAGGCAAGCTTCCCAGCGTCTAAGGACCAGGATCACAGCCGATCAAGCCACCCGTGCTCTCTTTTGATAGTAGTATTCTGCTGCCAGCCTGCATCCACCTGTGGCAGGTGGTGTGCAGGTTTCTAGGATAAGTTTTTGGTCCTTTTGTGCATGTACAGCACCTTGCACAGCAAGAGTCTTGCTACCTGAGCAGGGATACTGCTGTAATACAAGCAAATAGGAGGTGACCCTCTCTGCAGGGAGGACACTAGTGGCATTTTCAGAGTACAGAAGTCCATGCTGATGGTTTTCTCTGTCTTGTCTGGCCCTCCTCCAGATCCTTTGGCTGCTAGTGCTGGCTTATTCTGCAATATCTTTTTTTTTTTTTTCTTTTCCTTCATTCCCCAAGCTCACTTGGCCCTAGGGATGTTTAGTGCCCTATTTGCAGTCCAAGCAAATGGCCCTTCATAAAATCCAAGCCAGATGCCCAGCTGGTGAACAAATCACATAGCTTGATTGATTTCTGTGGTGCTATGACAATTTATAGCAGCTGAGGCTCTTGGTCCTATAAACTGCACTGAGCTTGGGGGGGAACCTGGAAGGGCTGTATACACCACAGGTTAGGGATGTATATTGGTGTGTAGGGAATTGGGAAAGGTTTTGGAGATAAGCGCTGTGAAGCGAAGCTGAGGAGCACAAGCAAAGCAGGTGGGCTGCCAAGCGAGGAATACAGAGGAGCACTGTGGGTTAGGAGACATGGGAAATGATTAAGCACATCAGGGCGTGCTGACTTGCTTTCCTGACGCGCTTGCTAAAATTATGATGATGGAGGAAAGAAACGCACCAGCTGCAGTTCTGCCCACCTGGTCAGGAGGGCATTTTGTAGAGCAACTTGCGAATTCTTACAGTGGTGAAACAAATTCACGAGGGCACAGATGTGGACATGACAGAGCGTGAATGCTGGATGCAGGCCATGCCTGGTGGTACGTGCCCAGTAAGGGGAGCATCAGGAGGGGTGTTGCAGCGAGCCTGTTATTGTTCCATTGTTTATTCTGGTTTCATTAATATCTTCATTAAAGATCTGGAACAGTTTGGAGGAATGAGCAGAGAGGGTGTGAGAACCTGCTTTCAAAGGCAGCCAAGGAGGAGAAATAACAAACTGGGAGCTGGAGAAATTGAAACAACAGGAAGAAATTACCCAAATGAAACATTAAGCTTGGCAAAACAAATGTATCTGAGGAGATCAGGGAGAGAGGAGGAAAATAACCCAAACCACAGGTGCTTAATGGGAAGGAGAGAACAGCAACACTGGAACACTAAAAGGTTATAATAGAGGGCAAATTGCATATGACTTTGGCAAGGCAATGAAACACCCTTGTCTGTGCACAGAAGCACTGTAGACATTATGCAGCATCAAGCCCTGCTCTTCTTTCTGTATGGATGCCACGCTTAAACTATTGTTTTCTGTTCTGGGCACTTCAATACCCAAAAGCGATTGACAGAGCAATATACATTGATTACCAGAATAGAGACATCTAATTACAAGGAAAGGTGGAAAGAGCAAAGTTTGTATCAGTTTACTAAGCAATGATGAAAAATAAGTAGGATAATTGCTGACAAGTAGGCAGATATAAAAGAGGGACAGCAAAATTACTGGAAGGAAGAGAAGCATAACAAGGCATAAAGAAATAAATTAATTTATAAAGCCTCGGAAAACTTTACCAGGCCATGATAGTGGGTTACTTTTTGTGATAGGTTTCCCCAAGGGAAAGCAGTGCATCTTTGTGACCATAAATCACTAAAAGTGTTTTGTAGGGAGCAGAGTACAGGGAAATGGACAGTTGCTTTTGCTAAGTTTTCCCAGTGTTTTTCAGACATTTCTCTAGGCTTGTGGGTTTTTGCTTGATGCAGATCATCCACTTTCTTCAAATGCTTCTCAGAAGGAGGCACAAGCTTATTCTTGTCAGCCGTGCTGCAGGTGGCGTCTTCCAAGCCCCAAACCCAGACCCGCCAGGCCTACCTCTTCATCAGCCTTGCACCCTCTGAACTGCTCTTTTTTCAGCAGCGTTACAGTTTCCCAGCCCATAAATTAGAGGAAGAGAGGAAGGACATCCCATTCTACTCTCAGTCACACAAGACGCCAGAGGGTTAATCTGAAAGTGGAGTCAATGAGAGCAGAAGTTGGCTTCATTTTTCCTTTCCTACTTCCTGCTCTCCTCTTCATTTCGCTATTACAAGAGGCCAGAAGGACAGAAAAGCCTATATATTTCTTCCACTGCAGTTGATATGATCTGCCCTCAAGGGATTCCTCCCCTTTGTATTACCACAATTCCCAAGCCCTTCTTCCTCTGGGCTCTCCTTTTCCATTATTCCTCAATTATTGTGTCTGATTAAAAAAAAAATCAATTATTCCATTCAGTCTTTCCCAGACAGCTCTAATTCTGAAAGGAAAGGACATGCCTAACCTGTTACCAACCGAGTGCTAAGCACTGCTGCTGAAGAGAAATTTCTTAAACCAATGCAGGAATCTGGAGCCACATCTCCTGCCCCCCCCCCCCCCCCCCCATTTCGCAGGGGATTGCACATTTTTGTAGCAGGCAGATTTATTTTTCCAAGAGCAGTGATCTGAAACATCATGCAGTAAATATGAGCTACGTTTCCTTTTTTCTTGGTCTTTTCTTTTTTCCCTCCCCTTTTTTTTCATCTTTGTCTGGAAATTCAGTGGCAACAGGGTGCTCTGTCACAGGCAGAGGGGGGAACTCAGCTTTAACTTAGCATTAACTCTGGCACTCTTAAGGTAGCTCTGATTTGCTGCAAAGAGAAACAAATTCAGCCCCATTCTGCTAATAGGACTGTGGGTACAGCACATGATGTAATATGCAAAAGCATTATCAGAGAAATGGGAGAATCCTCAGGGCCATTTTAAGGACGTGCTGGTGTTTCGATGGGTGGGTCCCATTTTTTCATGCTGTCTTTGAAGAATACCTGGGACAATAGCAAACATATCCGCAGCCAGCATTGCAAATAAGTAGCAAATAATTAGTGTATACCAGCAAAACACAAAATGTACCTCTGTCTTGACTCTTTATAAAGCACTAATAATTGCTTCGATTAAATCTTAAAGCCTCATTTCACCTTTTTAAAAAGGCACAGAACACTTGGAGCATCAGAAGCTGTAACATATATCATCGTGCCCAGGCTCTGCAGCCCAGATCTATCTTCCCACAAAGCCTGCCCTACACTCTGTCACACACTGAGGCAAGTGACGTACATGACACGAATCCTTGAGGTCATGGAAGAGTATCAGGTCACCCAAGTATTTCAGATGCCTCTTTGCTGTATCATGCAAATAGAGGGACAGAGACCTCTACTTTCCATGAACAAACTGATCAGTCAGCCTGCCTCACATGCGAGCCTGTATGGCTCATAATTCTGCACATGTGTAATTTTGCACGTGTGCATGCCTGTGCGCACGTGCGCATTTACATTGCCAGGGAGGGCCCATCAGGGCACTGAGAGTCCTGCAAGAGGACACCAGTTAGAAGATAAACCATCTCGCCTTATTTCAACAGCATGCTGGTCTACGCAGCTCAGTCCTGCGTGTGATGTGACAGCTGCTGTGACTGTCAATAAGCAGCTTTTCCTGCTTTCCCCATTATCCCACTGTTTTTTAGGCACTGTTCATCTTTTATTTCATCACCCTGTTGACCATGGCACTGGCTTGGAGACATCCCGGTTGCAGAGGTGACTGTACTGTACTCTCTCTGGGGACATTCACCCACTGCGTCTCAGGTGCGGTGTTGCCAGCCAGGCAATACAACCGAAAACCTCTCAGGCAGCAGGCGTGATGGTTTTCGGCTTGGCTGGGAGACCTTGGGCCCAGGAGGCACTGGAGGAGGGGGGTTGCTGGTGTTAGCAGGAACGCAGCTGGAATGAGAGATTGGAAACTTAGCAGAAAGCTCAGGGACCAATGTTCAGCCTACAAAATGAATTGTTTCAAATTGCCAGGGAGAAAGACTTGGAAGAGCCTCACCTACCCACCACTTTTGATCATGGGTGTGAGTTTCACAAATCAGCAATCATTTGCAACCATAATCTGCAGGGAATATTTCCTTGAGATACAGCCATCCATAAAGCTTTTGGATTAAGAGACATGGATATTCAAATGCCATCTTATTTTGAAAGCTGTCAAAACATCAGTGGCAGATGCATTTAGTCAGAAAACTAAGCTTTCAAACAGCTGCCCAACATCTCCAGCTTCTGCAGCTGGATTTTTCTAAAGATATGGTTCAAACTGTGCAGCTGTAGGCCTGACCTTGTAGACTTTGCATGTCCCCTCACAACGGCTTTTAACTAGAAACATTTATTTTATGAAGAAAAACATTTCACAGTGCTTAAGCAGGCAAGCTACAGTTGAGCAGCCCCGCAGAAAGAGACATCATTACATTACATCATCAACAGACCGTGGTGGTACCTCAGGAGCCAAGGCTGCGCACTGTGATAACGCTGCCCGGTGTACAACAAAGCCAACCTCTTAGCTTCATTACTTTGATCGTGTCTTACTGCTGTCCTGGGGATTCTCTCTTACTTATTTATGTTTCTGCCCTTTAGGTCCTGAAGTCACGGCTGCTGCAAATAGCAGAAAGGCGAGAGAGAGAAGAAAGACCAGCAGACCTGGAGAGACTGTGATCTGGAATGGAAAAGAAATGAGTTCCCTCTCGGATGAAGAATGCAAGGGAAATGTGGAAGGCAAAAAAAAAAAAAGTGATCTGCAACAGATACGCAAAGGGAGGGAGGAAAAATCAGAAAACAGTGGAACTGAAGGAGGCTTGGCAGTGACAGGTAATCAATTCATATGCAAGCAGGCCATGAAATACGACATGACAAAAAGCCGGAGGAACTTTGCCTCCGCAGCCAGGCTGTGGCTGTTGCAAAGGCAACCGGTCGCTGCCAGCAAATGCAGACTCGTCCTCTCCTCCTCCAGCCTCCCTCGCCAGTGCTGGCAGCGGGACGGGGCTGAGCACTAGTGCTGGGACAAGCTGTGCCGAAAAACTTGTGCGGCAGCAGTTTTTCTCTGTCCATGGCAGCCTGTCTCAGCTGGTAAGAGACCTATTAGGGTGAGAGCACCGGCTAGCCCAGGAGGAATAAGGTAGCTGCCTGGTTTGCAATAGCCGGAGCTGAGGAGCAGCAGTTTGCAGCTCCTGCAGCAATAGGGCACTTTCTTCCTCTCCCTGAGATGCCGCAGGAGGTAATAGCCCTTTCCAGTCAGGCAACACCTAGAGCTGAGGGGTTATACTCTACTTTTAGCATCTAACAGCCAGAAACATGTGCCCGAAGTGAGCAGAGTTCAGAGGAGAGCAGTAAAACATGATGAAAGGGGCAGAGGAGTTGATTTACAAGGGAAAAAATAAAAAAGCATCTGTTTAGCTTAGCTCAACAGTGACTGTGAGGAGATTAGCAGATAACTGAAAAAAGTTGGAAGGATGTAGTCAACAAAGAGGGATCTCAGGGGTGGAGAGGAAGGTTCGTGGGGAGGAGAAAGGGCATCACCGCTTGACTAAGAGGCTTTCATTAGTAGTAGCAGGCTGAGAATGACCCAGACTGAGAATCTCCACCAGAGATGTCTACGAAGCCAGAGAAGGCAACCACTGGTCCTGCCTGACACACAGATGTGCTGCTGTAATCCCCATCGGGTATGAGCAGGCTGCCATGCTTCCCTGCCCACATTGCCTCTAAACAAGGGTGCGGGCAGGGAGTTCAGTTCTTCCCAACAGAAGAAGAGGGTCATTCCTCCTCTGAACTGACACTATGGGCAATTCCAGTAAAGCCACTGGCTTCACCAAAACTGGGATTCAGCCTGCGTGGCGAAGGCAGCAACATAATGTAGCAGCTGTAAAATGCATTCCTCTTCTGACTCTGCCAGTACTAGCAACCTTCCAGTTATCATCCCACTGCAGAAACAGCTTGTTGAGACTCCCGGACTCCAGGAAAAATCACCCAGAACATGTTTCAGGAGAGGCATGCGGCGTCCTGGGTTAGCTAGCGCCAGTGCAAGGTGCTACAGCTGATGCCGTGTGCCTACAAACCTGCCCTTAGCATATGATAAAGTAGTTTGCCCAGGCGTAAGAAAAACAATAGAAAAGCTGTTCCATGGATTTGCTTACCCTGCTGCACATTCAACTGTTGTGCATGCCAGAGGACGTGGAGATGTATTGCATTTTTTTCCCAATCCTCTCTATTGCTGGGCATGCTTACTGGCAATGAGCAGCAATTCAGGCTGCAGATACTGCTCATTTCAGCTTGCTGCTTGTTGGCAAGAGCAAGTAGGCAAATGCATGCTGGATATCGCTTCCCGCAGGTGCTTCTCCACAAGCGGAGGCCCAGTGGGGTGTGGAAGTCTCTTGTGCGACCTCTCCACCCTCCTCTGCTTGATGATGCTCCCAGATTTCAGTCCAGCTGAACAGCAAACAAAAATGTAACAGCAGGAGAGGGCTGTGACACTTCGTACATGCTTTCCAATCACATCACAGCCCTCACGGAACAGCAGTGATATTTGTGATTTTGCCCATCGAGTTATATATCCTCTCTCCTTTTGAAAAAGCACGTGGTTGTTTGAGAACACTGAACTGGAAACAGGGGATTATGGATACTGGGGCCAATATATAAAAGGTGGAGCCCACGTTATCCCTCACCCATAACAGGCACCCAGCACCCTGCTGTGGTTTCTGCCACTGCAGACATTGAGCTCTGGCTGTGGGAGGACCTTTTGGTAGACCCCTCCTGTTGCAAGGCCAAGCACTGAGGCACCATTTGCTGCCGAGGGAAGCGAAGAAGTTAGCCAGAGCAACGTCTGCGAACAGCCATGACTTTGGAAGCTATCCAGGGGGCCATACGAGGCAAGAGCTCATGTTTCAATGAAATTATTGGATCTACCTGTCTATCCAAAGGGCTGTAAGAAGCAAGAACACCTTTACAGGAAATACAGCATATGTACAGTGCAAAGAACATAATGTATAAGAGACTCTGAGGAATACTAGCGGCTAGTCCCATACTCAGGAAAAGTATTAGTACTTATTCACTGAACAGGAGGCACAGAGGGAGAAAGAATGAGCATTAAAAGGTCAGACATGGATTTTTTCCACATAATATATCCCCAAAACACTGTGCATCAAAGCACTTGGCAAAGTATCTCTTTTCCAGGTATATGACTGATGCATTCCTCCAGAGCACAGCACAAAATCCAGAGAACATATACTTCCATGAAAGACAAGAGCATCTCTTCACAAAACCTGTGGTATCCATCCAGCTCAAGCATAGTCCAAAAGTATTAATCAAGCATACCACTTCATATCCCTTACATGACTGGCCATGGCATATACCCAGAAGATACACGGGACTGGTCAGAAGTCCTTCAACACCCCGAGACCAAGCGCTCCTCAGGATCTGGGAAATACCACATTCTGTATCTGTGTCATTTCTGGAGCAAATCTGATGTTCAGTCCATCTCTTGACACATCCCCCATCTTAGTGTACCCTTTGTTGGTAACAGCAGGCAAAATTACAAAGTTTGCTGAACTTCCTACTCTTTCTCCCGCCTGTGGGAGCCTGGCATGAACACTCATTCCCGCACCTCCGTTTGGAGGGGTGGATGGGGCAGGGGGACGGCATCTCCTCCTCCCAGGCTGAGCTCCAGCCAGAGCCCCCGGCACGGCGGCGGTGAGCATCGCCGAGCATCAGCACGAGCAAATCCCCGCACCGGGCGAGGGGAATGCAGCCGCTCGGAAAAACCTGCAGCCGGCAGGGTTTTGCCTAATATCCAGAGGGCAAGCAGAGCTCAGCACAAGGGAAGAAGATTTTAAAATGACAAAATGGCCATCTGCCTGCCTGTGTAATTGGTAAGCCTAAGCAGGTCTCTCTTACCCCAGGTCCTTCACCTGTCTCCCAATCCTAAGCAAAGGTGTGCCCAAAACAGAGCCCATGCTTTCTGGTCCTTTAGCCCCTGTACTTTGACGTCCTGCCTAAAATCATCGGGTGGGCTCTGCCAAGGGCTGGAGCCAGATGCCGAAATTCTGCCACGCCGTGAGCGCACCTGCCTCTGTTTTGCCTCGCCTCTCCGGGCAGTGCCAGATCCGAACGGGCTTGGCGTGATCCCGCTGTAAATCAGCCCCATAACCAGGTCAGCTCACAGTGGCCACCAAAAACCTCTTGTGGCTCCAAACCCAGCCCACGCAGCTCCCTACCAGCCGGCAGCGCTGAGCAAACAGGGTTATGTTTTAATCTGATTTGGGGCTTAGAAAGAGCTGCAGGGAGAAGGAGCCCTCAGCCGGTGCCTCCCTGGGGGCAGGTGATTTGTGAGGTCTGGGTTGGATTTCTGGAAGCGGTTCTGTCCGGAGCAGCGAGCAGAGGGAGAGTTGGGCTGCAAAGCACGGCGGGGAGCAGCATCTTCCCTGACGTGTGACAGGGGTCTTGCAGTATCCAAAGCAAAGCCAGAGAGGGGTCCCACAGCCTTCGCCCTTCAGTGTCTGCGCCGAGTTACCAACCCCCAGCTATGAGAAATCTCAGCAGCATCTGAGTCCCAGGGGAACCCAGAGGCGAGCAAGGCTTTGGCGAGCTCTCCTCCTCCACCAGCTCGGGATCTCCCCGGGGAAGAGCTGAGCCACGTTGCCTGAGAGCTTGTATTTCCCTTCCCGTACTGCGCCTACTCGCTGGGAACCAAAAAAAAGGTCAAAACAGGGAAAAGAGGGATCCCACGGCACCAGCCAGACAGGAGGGGGAGAGCTGCTCCCTAAAGCCAGGCAGAAGCGAGGGAATTTGCTCCTTCATTTTTAGCAGAAGAAGAGCAGCTGTCTTCCCACCTGTTCCTCTTAAGCATAACTCCTGGCTTTCAGTTTCTGAGGCTGTCAGCCTGCTATCAATTTAAAATGCATTCCCATCGCAACTGCACAAAATACCCAGTACTGTAAGTCAGAACTGGTTTAAGGGAGTCATTTTAGCAACATTAATTTATACCTGGAAGGAAAGCAGTCAGCTTCTAAAACATACATTTCTTTGGAAGTAAGGCTTTGATAATAAGGGAAATTAAACTGATGCAAACTCCCAGAGATTGCTGCACTAAGAAGGGTCAGATCAGTTTTCATCACCTGTGAATCCAGCACATCAGATTCTTTTTTCATTAATTTTTTCATAATTATTCCTGTATTTGCCAATTACCGGTAAAACAGCGTCATGTGTTCAAACAAACTCACGTCTTCCCATCCTGTCTTTGCATCTTATTAGATCCGGCAGTGAAGTCATCATGCTAAATTTGTGCCTTCCTGTTTATTTCCACCGCACCAGATTGCAAGGAGCTGTAGACTGTGTGTTCCTTATAAATAATGATAGCGCTTTGCATTTATATAACCTTCCATCTGTGGATCAAAGAACTCCAGAAAACAAGGTTTGATGTTCACATTTTATTATCATCTTCACTTCTAGCACGGGGAGAGAGGAAGCACGGAGTGAAAGGCCCCCATTTACAAGCCAGCTTCGTTAGCTAGAAAACAGCTCCTTTTGAGTCCCTGGTTTTATAAGCCCAGGATGATTTTAAAGCCCCTAAGGCCACACCTGAAATGAAGGGGAAGCTGTAGGTACCCAGGACCCTCTTCATTCCAGGCTTGCCAAAAGCCCGTCACATTGCTCGCTGCCTATGTGGGTGTCCTGGATTTGGCTGGGATAGAGTTAATTTTCTTCCTAGTAGCTGGTATAGTGTTATGTTTGGGTTCAGTATGAGAACAATGTTGATAACACACCGATGTTTTCAGTTGTCGCTAAGTAGTGTTTAGACTAAGTCAAGGATTTTTCAGCTTCTCGTGCCCAGCCAGCAAGAAGGCTGGAGGGGCACAAGGAGTTGGGAGGGGACACAGCCAGGACAGCTGAGCCAAACTGGCCAAAGGGGTATTCCATACCATGGGATGTCATGCCCAGTATATAAACTGGGGGGAGTGGGGCTGGGGGGAATCGCTGCTCGGGAGCTAACTGGGCATCGGTCAGTGAGTGGTGAGCAATTGCATTGTGCATCACTTGTTTTGTATGTTCCAGTTCTTTTATTATTATTATTATTATTGTCATTTTATTATTGCTATTATTATCATTATCATTTTCTTCCTTTCTGTTCTATTAAACTGTTCTTCTCTCAACCCACAAGTTTTACTTTTTTTCCCTGATTCTCTCCCCCATCCCACTGGGTAACTGCTCAGTTTTAGTCCACTCAGGGTCTGAACCCAGTGAGACATTCTCTGAGAGAAAGGAGCAAAGCAGCCAGGGCAGAGGCTCATTAAATGGCTTTACTCCAGGAAGACTTTCACTTAGAGTAGGCAGTGTACGAGCCTGTAAAGAATTAGGTGCTTGAAGCCAAATGCCAAGAACGAGGACAGACAGACATAGCAAAACAACCTTCCTCAAGAGCAGGCCTGGAGTGACCACTCAGCCAGGTCCGTGTAGCATTTCTGGCTGTCACCTCTGTCACTGCACACACAAAATCATTTCTGAGTCAGCAATCACCCCCTATTTCAATGCTTTTCATCGCTGCCTCATTGTTTCCTCCCTCCAGTACACACAGCTTAAAGTCACTATGCCAGGATACAGCACCTCAAGTGCCTGGAAACTGCTCAAGGTGCTATTTTTTTGTGACAATTTAATGCTTACATGTCCTAATGCACAAGGGAGGGCCAGGGCGGGAGAGAAGGGAGTGGAGATGTCCTGCGAAATATCAGCGGCAACTTTTAAGTCTCTGAATGGAATTTCAAGGAGAAAAGAGCAAACCAGTTGGCAGAGGAAACTGCTTTTAGTCTAAGTACTTGCTTTCATGCTGGTTTCTTTAAGTCCCCTTTAAAGAAATCTTGCATTGCTCTCTCTCCCTGCACTTTTAGCCATTCTTTTCCCTTTGAAAACCTGCAACACAGTGATTCTGAGTAGCTCTTCCTTTATCTACTGGTTGGAGATACATGCCAAATAAATACTCTGTATCCCCTGATGTGTTCTTATCCATCAAAGAACAAGCGTGGCTTTAGGCAGCATGAAATTGATTCTGCATTTTGTATTGTTTCCTCCTTCTCCCCTTCTTACAGCCTGGGCCCTGAGCAGCCCCACTCTTGTACACATGCACACTGAGGCACATACTTTGTCTTCATGGCATGGAATCACCTCATAAGAGTCAGAGTTTAAATATGGCTAAGGGAAATGCAGAGATAAAGAGCTTGCAGGCAGCTAATCTGTGCACAGAAGCTCAATGCAATACCCTTAAATAAGAAGAATGGCACTTCTGGGCAATGGCTGTATTAAGTCAAGAATACACTTTAAATTAACTTCCACAGAATATGTAAAACCCCCGGATATGTTACATATCTGCCAGCATACTGATCAATATTGTCTCCATATGATCCAGTATCCTACACTCCATAGGTGGGATGCAAAATCCCATATGGTCCTAAGCCCGCCAGCCCTGGTCAGGGGTTTCAAGGGACATGCCCAGTTATTAATTTTTCAGAAAACTTTGGTCCAGATGTTTTGAATGCTTTATGTATTTTTTTAAAAAAATCAAATATTCTTGCTGTTCAATCAAAACCTGTCATCAATCCTCTTTCACCCAACTAAGCCAAAATGCAGTTGTAACTGTGTTTTAGTATTCTCCACTTGATAAACACTTGTCTCTTTGTGGTCTTTTACGAGTGTATTGAATTATAATGCTTTTAAAACAGAGTAAATTTACTTTCTGTGGCCTATCTGGACATTACTAAGCTCCAGCACTAGACACAAATGTAGGGCCCTTCCTCTCTCTCTGCAGCGCTGTATCGCTTTCATCTCCCTGACCCCTCTCACACCAGCCATCTCCTAAAGCACCCTGATACCGAGCACGCTGGCCTCAGCAGTCCAGGAGAGGGCTGAGGATGCCACATCAGCACAGGGCAAGCTTCTTTCTCCTCCCCTCCAAGCAGTTCCCCAAAATACTTCAATTCCACCCAGGAGGGGTACACAAAAACCAGTGACAGAGCACACGCTGCTAGCCTGCGTGACAGACCCTAGCATTCTTTGGCATCACAAATCCTTCTTATTACCCATTATTTTTGTTATTGATTTTCTTCTTATGAACCTAAACCTTGGCTGGGGAAATGCAGGCATTAGGTACCATAATAAACAAAAAAGAAGTACCCTAAAGGCTGTAGCTACACCGCTCTTCACGAGAAGGTCATGGGACTGGCCAGAAGCCACCCACCCAGGAGGACCTCAAAGCAGCACTAGATGGCTATGTAGGCTGCCCTTCCTTCCCCTTCCATGCACCACCATCAGTCCCAGGACATATTCTCTCTGCTTGGAAAATCCCCTTGTTTTCCAAGGCGGCAGCTGGGACAAGATGCAACGCCAATGGTGATGAAGGCTGGGCACCTCCACGCTGCTCTCGGCCAGCCGGGACCTGCCAGCAGCACATCACACCCCGGGCAGACCCCTGGTCCCGGGGGCCTTGCCAGATACACCGCAAAGAAGGAGACGAAACAATTCTGAAGAACAACAAAGAAAAGGCACACGCACAGAAAGAGGGAGGGAGGAGATCTGGCAAGCAGCTCCCCGAGGACAATGTGATTCTGTAAGTCTCAACACCACCAATCAAGCACCACAGATTTTAATCTTCGCTGTAATTAACTTTATCCAAACGAGCAGCAGGCTGACTGGCTTTGTTTGGGAGTCTTCTGGCAATTTAATGTGTCTTTAAAATGACTTGGCACTCCTGGAGGAAGAGGAAAGGGAGAAGAAGATTGATGCAGCGCCAAGCATTTACTCCCACTAATGAAAAGGGATTGCTAAGGCTGTTTGATCATATATTGTACCCTATTCACTAGGTGCTACTCAAATGGGAGCATTGTTGTAACCACAGCGTTCTGAAAATTGCCAGCAAAATAACCTACTTCCCAACATGTGTGTAGCATGTAGCGCAAAGTGAATGGCACGGGTATTTAAAATTACATCTGCAGCATGTTAAAAGGTAATGCGGCATGAAATCGGTCTCGCTCAGAATGAAGCAATGGAAATGACAGTCCCTGCATTTCTGGGCAGGCTTTGGTGCTGAGATTTGCACAATGCCTTGATGAGCCGTGCGTGTTGACACACAGAGGCCAGTACAAGGAATGCCTCTCTGTTCATCCAGCCTTTTTGCTCGAGGAGGGGATGTGTTGCATCCCTCGCTAAATGACTTGCTGTGACTGCCTTGGCCATCTCAGTGCTTGGGGTGGGAGCTGAGAGTTCTGGGACAGGGTGTGAATTGGTGGCTGGGAGATACTTTATGGCAACACTTGGCCATAGGCAGGTGCCTTAAAGGGTACATACTTCCCTGCAGTTAGTGCTTCATGTTGGTTGGCTCCGTCTCATTCCACACCTTATTTAAGCCCTCAGAATAATTTCTTAGAGGTCTTCAGAGATACCTAACCCTCCTCTGTGAGTAGCACAGTAGCTCTGATGAAATTTAGACCACCCAAATATGATCAATTTTCTCAAGCTTTTTATAAATAACTGCTTTTCTTTGCGCACATGTTTCTTTACCGCTCTAGCAGACTTCTTGTGTTCCTGAGAAAAAAGACATAATGAATACCTGTGGCCAGTCATGTTTCTTTATGCTGGGAGCTCTGCATGGGGCCAGCAGGCCAGGGTTAGGTTTGTACTTCTATCTGCTGGGTAGGTGCTACCAGCATGGTGTCATGAGGTCGCACATCTCAGCAGTGACATGGGGGAGCAGGACTGCCAGTTCAGGAGGGACGAGCATGGCGTGGCCGAGAAGTAAGCAGCAGTGCCTTGGTGTGCAATTCCAACCTTTCCACATAGTTAAGATTTGTTTCTTAACTCTCCTCCCAGCCTGTTGCATCACTTACGGCTGATGGATCACACAGTCCAGTACTGTCTGATGTATTCCTCCCCTGGAGACACCGCAGTGTTGCCTGCTTTCATAAAGGGGGCCACGTAATGGAAGATGCTGCCTTTTGGATGGGATTTAGTGTCCGTGAGGTCAGGATCTTAATGAAGATCCTGCAGTCCCTCCTTCTAGTATTGCCATCTCATCCCCAGCATAAAGACCACGCGCCAGCTGCCTGGGCTCTTCTTGCTGTTTCCGTAGAACCTGGCATTAACTATTCTCTGATGCTGGTGTTCAGGTCAACCCTCGTGGCATCCGAGCCCAGGCAAACCCCGTGTCGGTGCACGACCTGACTACAGCAAGCCATGCTCTCAGGGGCAAGTGTTGTGTTGGAAACATAAGCTGCTCTTTTTTTAGGGCGGGAATGAGACTTTCCACAAATGTGATGCTTTCCTACAACAGTCCAAACAGAAGGGAGGTGGGGTGACCAGGAGAGTGAAGGCGTCACTGGATACAGCTGTACTAGCAAATGAGGGTTTGGGAATATCTCCATGCCAAGCGCCACGGAGCAGCCTGCAGCTGCCTAATGCTCTGCTCACATCCAGAGCAGGGTGGCTGTATGCAAACTGCCTCTGGGGAATGGTCTGTGAAACGATCCAGTCCCCAAATCATGCCCAGCGATCCCCCAGGGAAATGTGAGCCGGCCCAGGTCAGCAGCGTGCCTGAGAAGTCTCTAACAGGATAGCCAACAATATTTTCATATCCAAGAGTGTTCCTGGGCACTGTTTGGCTTACTGCTGTAAATGTAGCTGCTCTGTCCCACCCTGCTGAAACCATACTTCCTTGCAAATGTCTTTACCAATACTTCCACCTTCTCCCAAAGCTTTGGCAATAAACAAGCCAATTCAGCACCTGCTATGAGGACTGCTAGACCTGCAAGGATTCACATTTTAAAAAATTAATGGAATGTGGCTGAGATGAAATAATGCATGAACAAATACACAAGAAAATCCAGAAGTGAGGAGGAGAAAGAAGCTACCAGCACGTTAAACCCGCCGTGTACTAGGCCTTGCTGCATTAGTCATGATACAGTTGCGTGGGGGGTGTTGCATTCCCCCGTTTCGATGCAAATTGCCCAATAGCACAAGTGATGCTCAGCACCAGGGGAAGAGAAATCTCAGTCCCCCTGAAGTCAGTGGCAAACTTCTCTGGGTGTGTTGTGTCAGGTGTCTCTGCATGCCCCATTTGGCTCCTTCAAAAACTCCGGGCTGCTTCAGCTACTGGGAGAGAATTTCTAGGGTGTTCGAATTGCTTAGCCCAGGACTCACGATCTTTGAAGCTAGTGGGATCCTGAGGGCTCCAGGTTTCAAAGGAGAGTATTCCTTTGGATGGACCAACATAACACTCACCCTCCCTAAATCCACATTCCTCATTCCTTAATACGAGCAGCCAAGGAACACGTATGCTCATCTGCACTGAGAGCTTCACGGTAGGAAGTCAGGCCTCTTTATTGCTCAATAACATCTTATTTAGCAGCAAGCTCTGCTGAGTTCAGGGGCTTTATCCCAGGGTAAATCACTAATTAAAAACAACATGAATATAAGGAAACCTAGCCCCGTTGCTCCACTCTATTTTACAGTTTATTAACTTAGCTTTGTTTTGTAGTCAAATCTAAGGATTAACTCTTTTTGTTTGTCTGCTTTGGGGGTTTTTTTTTGTTTAAAAATAGAGCATTTATTGAGAAATCATTGACTGAACGTAGCCTTGTGCTCCCTGTGAGAATCTGCTAACAAGATGAATGCCTGGACTGCTTTGAAATGGACAGATCAATATTACAATATGAAAGTGAGAAAATTATTTAGGGTTAGAGGTGGCATGCTTGATTCTGGTCTCACACAGGACATAAATCAGGTATTATACCACTGGAGTCAATGCCAGTGCCCTGGGGTAAATCTATTAACACAATCCTGAATCAAACCCAATAATTTTCAGGGTTGTAGAAAGTGAGGAATGATGGTTAAGTGGGACAAAATAGCAAATGAAATAATGTATGGGTCTATTACAGACTGTTGAAAGAAAAAGTCCAGCTTCTACTGGCTTGAAACAGAGATGCTCTGGATTTCTGCTGCAGGGAAGGGAGAGGGCGATGGAACAGATTTGTGCATTTATTCCTGAAGTGAGCCAGAGTGCAACACCACCATAAGCGCATGTAATACAACCAAAGGTCCATGGAGCAAAAAATGTAAGTTCTGTTTCAGCAGAAATCTTCCAACTCACCCCAGTGGTAGATGGAGCAGGTTTCAAAGTCTAGGTAGCCTGAAGAAGTAGTTTTGATGCAGCCTATCTTTGGCCTGAGGAGCTAACTCGTATCTGGCAGATTGTCTTGGGCGGCAGCTTCTATTGTCTCTAAATATCTGTCTCCATAACAGCCTTAACTGTTCCTTCCAGAAGTTAAAGGTTGGTGACCCTTCAACATTACCCAGGCCCATAATTGCTACCAGCCATTGAGCTTGTCTACTGTGGCACCAGTAACACGCTCCCTGATTTCCAAATCACTTGCCAGTCCATCCTACTTACAGCATGACTTTTTTTTCTAGCTTCCTTGCAGCAGATTTTTACCTAGCATCACTGCCCTCCCTTGCTTATTATCTTTTTACCCTCTACCACGCAACACGTGCTTCAGTGCCGCAGCATCTGGAAAGCTGTCTGTAAAGACAATCCCCTTCCTTCTGTAGACAAGCAACAGCCGTGCCAGGATTAAACTGTTCATTTAAGAGCGATCAAGTTTACATGTGTTGTGTTTTCTTTTATTTTACTAAAGGAAACACATGAGTGAGTGATTAAAGCAGACACTTGGGTCGCTGCAATTCATTGAGATTGCTGTTGTTTGCTTTGATGAGATTCCAGTCCGCAGCAAATTTCCTCCCCGTGATTAGCCTGGTGTGGAATACACAATGCTCGCTCCATCGGAATAAGACCTGGGGAGAGCGCAGGCAGCATGTTTATGCACTGATATGCTTGATTATTTATTGCAGTATCATCTCGGTGGGATAGCACAGGTTAACAGAGGGGTTGCAGCTAATCCGTGCTGGAGCTACTTTCGTGTCCTTCATTAGGCATTACAGGATGATCCTGAGTGGGGAAACAATGCCGGTCTTAACCAAGCTGATCACCCCTCTGCACCCCACAAACAGCCTGTGGCAATTTTTAACCCTGTTTGATAGCCACAGATTCTCACCAGAGAAACACCACAAGGGATTAACTGTGATAATATGTGGTTGCCCACTGCGCTTCTCTCCCTCAGTCAGGGTTTTTTGTCTGCTGTCACAGTTCCATAATCATGCAGAGCTTTTGTTGGGGAGGGAAGGGCGACCCAGGGAGAAAGCCCACAGCCCAAGTGACAGAGAGGACATAGGCCTCCTCTTTGTGTCCCTGTACCCACAGACTTGGGTGGCATCTCTTTCCCACACAAGCATGATTTCCCCGTTATCTCAGGGCAACAACAGAAACTCACCTCCTGACAAGAGATTAGCATGCAGCTTGTGCTGCAGCATTAGGGATGGACTCAAATTGTCTTAAATGCAGCAAGTTCATGACTCGCATGCTTTCTGCCTGCGCCACGGACTACTTATTCAGCTGGTGCTCCAGCTGGGTCTACAGTACATCTGGAGGACCACCTCCCGGTCACTGTTGCATTAACTGCTCACACGCAGCCTGCAAGCACAGCCCCATGCGTAGCTGGAGGATGCCTGAGCCCAGAGACCCTCCCTGCCGTACTGTGCAACAGTGTGGGTTAATAGAAAGCCACACAAAGACGTAAGCAGGGTGCCTGGAGGCACACGTGAGGTGGCTGGGTGGGCAGGAGACCAGAGCTAGCCAAGAAAGAAGCGTGGCACCCAAGCTGTGCGTGGGAAGGGCTGAGCACGGATCTCTGCTGCCGGGCTGGATGGCGATGAGGACAGACCTACCCTTGTCTGGCTTGTCAAGGCAGCGGTGTGAGCTCAGGGTCTGCTATGGGGCCAAGTGCCCTCAGCTCTCCTCCCAGTGGCTCCCAGTTAAACAGTTCAAGTGAACAATGTGGCCAGTGGCTTTCATAGCCTGGCTTACAGGCTATGAGAAGGGTCCTCAAAGTGGCACTAAACGTACCCAACGCACCCCTCCTGCGGAAAGGGTTCGCATCAGTGCCTGGGTTCTCCACCAGTCCATGGGAAGCAGAAATGCCCTGACGGCATCCCCTCAGCCCACTGGGTGCCAGGGACAATGTCTGATGTGCCTGACAGGGCAGGGGCAGGGACAGGGACAGAAGCACAGCCCAGCAATAATGCAGCAATCCCGGCCAGCCCTGCAAGCTGCAGGAACAGCCATCAGAGCAACGCTGGCAGCCTGGTCTGGAAGAGAGGGACGCTTTCCCAGTTACAGCACTGGGGTCCAGTGGGGCTTAAAAACTGGCAGAAAGAGACCTCGCAGTTTCAGTTGCCTCCCGGCCAGCCTAAAGGCTGTCTGCTGGCCTCTGCCTGAGAGAAGCACGCAGGGCGAGGCCACCATGGCTCATGGTGACAGTCCTTACTGGGCAGTCCTCTTACACCAGTAGCAGGACCCCAGCATGGACCCAGACTAAAAGAAGTGAAGTGTGGGGCAGAGGCAGCCCCCAAGCAAAGGGAAGAGGGCCACCATGCAGTTGGAGGCTGTGATGGCATCACAGGATCTATTTAGTCCTCCTGGGAGACCATGAATAAATCCAAAGTTGCTTAAAGCTCCCCTTGCCAACTGGAAGCCAGTCCTTTAGAAACTGAAGCCTGAGAAATAAAAGAACATCCACAGAAGCTGCTCTGGCGGATTGCTAGCCAGCACCAGCCCCCTGGAGAAGAGAAGCACTTTGCTCTTCATCCTTTTCTCCAATTATCACCCTTTCAGGAGAGGTATGAGTGACTTGGAGTGTGACCCAGACTTTTAAACTCTCCTGTGTAACCAGCCAGATTCGTTCAGGATTGCTGTATTCCCCCGGGGTGCCCATACTTTGCCTGATGGAGCAGCTCAGCAGTCACTTGCCCAGAGCAAGATATTTTATTATTTATGCACATTATCTGTTTCAAAAAGCCAGGGTAAGAATCTACCTGAACTCACAGGGCACAGACTGCAGCTGCTCTCCCTGGCAGGCTCAGCCAGTTTCCTCGCTCCTGTCACCTTTCCTGCGGAGTCGTCACTTGGTGAGGGGCACCCACCGTCCCCCGTGACCACACCACCTCCTAGAAAGCAACAGGAGCAACTCCAGCGCTCCAGGAGCTGTGAGAGGCTTGCATTTGGCTAGCAGGTCACACAAAATCCAACTCAGATTAATAGATATAACTCAGATATTAACAATTAAAAGAAAATAAAAAAAAAAAAAAAAAAAAAAACTGCCAGGGATAACAAAAGCTTTGCCAGCACTAATCCACTGCAGAACAAGCATGCTAAAATGCTGAGCATTTTATGGACTTTGTTCCTAGATAGAAGGAGAGAAATTTTGATTTGGCATCTTGGATAGCACCGCAAGCACTTTCACCCCTTTCTGCACTTCCCGGGAACATTGCCACTGTGTCTTCATTAGCACAGCAGGAAACCTAACCAAACCTGAGGCACATGGGGATACCCAAGCCCCGAATGGGGCTTGGTCTGCTCCTAGCAGCAGGGCGGCTGCACTAGCATAGGCTCCTTATTGAGCTACTCACACTCTCTTTCTCCAGACGTGATGCTGGGATGCAGCTGGACCTTTTCTGGTTTTGGACCAGATCTGAGCACTGTCTCCTGCTGCCTGCACCAGCCATGCCTGGAGTGCCCCAGGGACCCAGGCTGGACGCCCATGAAGCAAAAAGCCATCCAGGGCTTGTCTGCCTGCTTCCCCTACTTGTGACTTGTCACCCGTTTCTCAGTGAAATCTTAGACCGGGCTTTGCATAAACAAATCTTTGGGTCAGTTCCTCACCACTTTTTGTTGCTTCTGCTTCTGTTTGATCACCCTCTGCATCATCTCTGTCTTCCATCCTGGAGCTTCTCCTGTAACAACATTCCTGTCATAGACCCAATTAGTCTGGCCCTTCTACAAGCACCTGGGTCCTTTCACCTTCGTGGCTAACATTGCCTACCGCGTGCCTGATTTGCCGCTGTACCTTTTTGCCCACCACAAAACAGCTGCCAGCGCAGAGTCGCGGGTCACTAAAAGCTCTGCCAAGTGGAAGTCGCATCACCCCTCAGCATCCCAGAAACCCCTGGCTCTCCTGGGAGCGCTGGAGATTTGGAGCATGGCAGAGCAGCTTTCTGGCTATCCAGCTGGTGGTCTGGAGCCAGGTACTCCCTTCCTCGTGTCCTGTGCTGAGCAGATCCCATCCCCACCGGCCTTGTGGGCCTCCTTTATCTGCAAGGAGCCCCCGGTTTTGCTGCCCTGGTGAAAGAAGCTCGCAGCCCATCCCGTATTTCAAACGCAGGGCACCTCAGAGCAAATATCCTGCCCTGACAACAGCAGTTTGGCCCCACCTGCTCTGTGCCAACAGAGCAATCCTTGTGTCCAGAGGGGAGCTTCAGAAGAGCTTTATCCCTGGCAAACAAGGCAGGAGAGATAAGGGAGGAAGGCATTCCCTTTGGAAAGCAGTTTCATATAAATAACCCCTTGGAGTCAAATGTTGTTCTCTTTATGACAGCCTGTAACACGGAGGAGGCTGTAGGAGGGTGATCCCGCGTTGCAATAACAGTCCTGCCTTTCCTCTCACGCACCGTCTTCGCTCCCTTTCTCACAGCTTTTTCGTCGCCCCAGCCCGGGGAGCAGCAAGGCAGGAGGGTGTCTGCAAACACACGAAGCTTTGGCCACCTCGCATGGGTGGGTGCTGCAGGGGGTTGCCATCAGGCCACCCACCCTCCCCAAAGCACCTTCGGTGGCTGAGTGTCCTGCTCCACGCTTCCCTGGATCAAACCCCTGGCATTCGGCTTTCCAGGGCTGCTGTCGGGCGAAGGAGCGCGGGAGCTGCAGGACCAGGTCCTGCGGAGGTGTGGACCCCGTGGGGGATCCTGGAGGGAGGGTGGTGGGCTGTCTGACGCATAGAAATGTGAACAGGGAGCCAAGGAGGGATGTATGCTGGGATGGATCTGTGCTCTCCTGGGTATTACCCAGCAAACCCTTATCCTCAGGGGACGGGGTCAGGGGAAGGAGGACCCTTTGCTTCTGCATTTAGTTTTGGCTCCTTCAGAGAGTGATGGGAGAGCAAGGCTCGACTGGGCTCAGACTGGTATTCATGTCGCAGGCACATGGAAAAAGGCCATCATTGAAAAGACCCTCTCAGAAAAACAACCGTCGCAGGGTTTTGGATCTGCTCATCTTCTGAACTGATTTGCTCACAAGTCCCAGCCTTCAGAAAACTGTACTGGATTCTCCAGTCATCTTGCATATAAGGAAGGGGGAAAGAAGAAACTATAAAACTGTCAATCATTCTCACTCTTAGATCTATTGTTTAATTTATTTGCCTTTTTTTCCTATCTTTGTAATTACAATATTGTACAAAGTGTAAGATAACATTCAATCACTGTAAAATAAGATTTAATTATGTCATGATGAGATTCATTAGTTAATATTTGTATAGCACACTGAACATGTGAAGTGGTTAGCAAGTGCTAAGTATTAATCTTGCTGTTTCAGAAAACAAGAGAATTCACTTTTGGGGAGCAGAAAAAGCACGCTAAACACAGGCATTTGGGGTGGACCTTCAGCTGGAATAAATCAGTGCTAGCTCTTTGGCTGGGCCACCTTTGCACCTTTGGCAGGAGCCTTGCCCTCCTCTTGGACCATAGTTATATCCACAAGGCCCTCAGTGATGAGGCTCTGATGAAGCCACTGCAGGAGCAGGACATTTTTCCTATCATAATGGTCTGTTGTATTACTTAGTATGTCCAGTGTTGGGATGCCTTAGCCTCTGTACCTTCCAGCTTCTGGGATTTCCATGACTCCAAAGAAGTCATGTGAATTTGTGGTCTCAGCCCCTAACCTGGTGCTTAGAGTAGCTGGGATTTCATTTTCTCTGAAGAGGTCTGGGGCATCCCAAACCTAGTTTTGGTGGCCAGACTCAGGGATACAAGCTCTCAGCTTTGAGAATCTTTCACTAGCTCTGCTCACACTGTGGCCTATTTGTCAAGACAGGACACTTCTCAATAGAGCAAAGGAAAGACAGAAGATCTGAGAGTTGGTCTTTCATTGTGCTCTGAAGCCATTTCCCACTTAACAGCAGTTACTGTTCTGCTGGTAACAGCTATCACTTTTCAGTGACTACAGCACCATGTAAAATAAAACCAACACTAGGGATGTATTGCAACCACCAATTCTGGTGCACCAGCAACCTTCTTTTTAAGGACTCTGAGCCATACAGAGAGGGAAAAACAAGAGGTACTTTGCTCTGCCATCATGAACAAGACCATCACGGCCCCAGGAGCAACATCTTGCAATGTGCAAGGAAAGTGGTAGGTCTGGTACCTGACACTTCTGCTTCAAAAGACTGTCTGTGGAGAAGCACAGAAAACGGTGTGGAGAGACAGGCATTTCTTTAGTGTTCCCTCCAGCAATTCCCTTTGCCTGCTCTGTGTGGCCCCTAAGAAGTAATGAATGTATTATAAGATCCACCAAGGACCATGTCATGAAAATGTGAAAGGCATGGGGAAAATAAATTTTTGGGAAGGGGTATATTAATATGTAACAATGAGTGTCTCCTAATGTGTATACTGAAAGGACTAACCTAAGGTTGCACAGCTTTGACTTACAGCACCATGTAGGAAAAAAAAAGCACTAATCCAATATGCTACATGGCTGTCACTATTAGCTGGGTAGCTGCATCCCAGCCCGTTACCTCTCTGTTGCATGTAATAGCACAATTCATCTGCTCTGAGAAGCAGCCCTGAGGCTGCAATCTCCTAAAACCACCTGCCCTGACCTCCTGGCTTAGCTTCGGTGCCTGGGAGGCTGGGACATCACAGTGACAGGGCCAGCCAGTCCCCCGAAAGGCTCTCTTGAAAGAGCTACCCAAAAGACAACAACCCTTAAGGCAATAAAAGCAGTGGGGTTGTCCCTGCCTGCCACAGGGGAACCTGCTAAGTTCCTACTTGCATGAGTCCTCCTAAGGTTTATATGATTGAGTCTGCATAGTTTGTCCCCTTAGCTCACAGTTCTCCCTTACAGCTCCAAAAAGAGTGCTATTAAAAGGCATTCACTTATTTTCATCATGCCCATCTTCTCTCAAGCGTGCAATGAGGTGCTCTTGCCAGAAAACCGGTGTTTAACTCTCAGCATCCAGTCCTCCACCCTAGCTGGGTTGCACGGGGGACATTTACAGAGCTATCACACTGCAGTACTCGCACCTTTGTACACTGAGATGTGCCATGTTCTCCAAATTAATCCCCCATCCTTTCGAGATTCGCTTATGGCCCCTTTAGGTACAAGCTCATCATGCTCAGGCGGACTAAAACGGCAATAAAGAGAAGTGTTGGGTGTAGCGAGTGCCATGCAGCCACTGCGGAGCACAGAAATGCAGCAGCCCTGTGAACCCCGCTATGTAAGGCAGCTAATGAGCGCGACTGTGCACCGAAGTATTTCTTGTTGCTGGAGCGCTTTAATTAAGTGGGAACTGTTGGGAGAGTAAATAGAGAAGTAAAGCAGCAGCTTCCCACACAGGAACACCTCCCTCCGCTGGTAAACCTGCCCTTTCTGGCTGCAAAGCAACCCCCGCTGCCCACCTCCTTCACGCTTTAAGAGAAGCAAGAAGCCTCAATTGTCCTCGGAGCCGTGCCGGAGGAAGAAATCTTCACAGCACGCAGGTTTAAGGGCACTCTGCAGTGTCTGAGTGCTCAGCCTCCCTGTTGTGATCGAGATTCCTGGCACCGCTGAAGGCAGCAGGCACCCCCAGGTCACCCCCTTAATCTCAGCAGGGCTGGGGGATGAGGGAGGCACCGCACCTCTGCAGCTCTTCCGATCGCTGCGCCAGCTCTTCTCCAGCCAAAACTGTCTGGTCATCGGATAAAATCTCATTTTCTCCAGAATTTTCGATTTGCAGCAAAATAGGGCATAAGGAGGTACCAGGATAACATGGCAGGCCAGGGTTGTCACAGGCTGGTCCCTAAAGCCAAGGGGGTTGGGTTGGCTGTTTTTATATTTTTTAAGGCACTTGAATGAAGATCCATATTTTTCAGAACTGCTGAGCTCAGCAGGAACTCTGCGGTTGCCAGCATTTCTTGGAACTGGCTTCCTTATTGTGAGGCTCCCTCAATGAGGTGTTTACCCACCTCAGTTTAAGTTGTAATCTCTCTGTTTATTTTAATCAACAGCAAGTTGTAAAACCGTGCACCAGCAAAATGACGGCGCGCCTTCTCCAATGGTGCCTTCCACAAACAGACCAAGTCTGAGTCTGGGCTGCTAGCACAGATGTTCCTAAACGAAAAATAAGCCAGGAACCCAGGACTTTCTCCTCTCTTTCTTACTTAGCTTGTCATCTCCTGAGCTTGCTCAGCCAACACTTCCATCTAGTGGCCTGCTCCACGTGTGCTGGGATGATGGATGTCCTTGGGTGTAACAGAGGATCAGAACCTTCTGCAGAGGGAAAAAGATAATCTTATGGAATAATCAGATTATTTCTTGCTGATGAGGGGGTCTGGATTGTGTCAGGCCAGTTAGCGTTCCCCTTTGAAATGTAGGGCTGATTATCATGTAATTCTGTGCAGCTGCATAGGACTAGCATGCACATTATAAAAGTAATCAGTAGTAAATTACTTCTGAGACAATACTCGATTGCATGTAAATGATTACTTTGGGTAGTCATTTGGAATAGATGAGTTTTGCAAAGTAAGTTTAAACAATCCTAGCGGGGGATTCTGTTCTCCTTAAGGGGACAAACTGCACCGCCAAACAGCCGGCGCAGAGGAGTGAACGCACACGGGTCCATCTGAGCACTGCTCCCGCTCTGCTCCTGGCCCGTGTGCTTTCTGGGATAAATCGCTTAAGCTCTTTGCTTCCCATTCCCTACCTGAACCATGCAGATACTATTCCGGGGGGGAGTCTGTGAGGTAACTACCACGTTACTGGTTTGGATTATTATTTATACCAGCACAGAATGCCCTTTGTGCTTGCTCTCTGATGCCTCACCTGGATCTTGGCATTCGAGGATAGTGAGGGAGAAGTCAGGTACCCTCTCTCCCAGGCTCACCTGAGCAGGTCTGAGACCACAGCTAAGAGGCACTGATTTTTTACCTTTAGAGCTAGGGTTTTATTTTTATGACAGCATTGGAACATTGCCTTAGAGACTGGTGACAGCCAGCATCGCCTGAGGAATGGCTGGAAAACTCCCACAATGCAGTTACATCTGTTTCCCAGCCCCTCTCCTAATCAGCGTCAGTGCTCCCTACATTACTATATGTATTTCAACAGCAGCTAAATTCCCCAATGTGACACCATTCCCCTGGACCACTGTCTCCTCTGCAGGTTGAGAAGCAAGAAAATTAAAGCCTCAAAAGAAAGTGCACGCCAGGGAAATACACCTTGTTCTGCACCTCAGTTAGGCAGTGAGGGAGTAGAGGTGATGGTGGACACTCATGGCACAATCAAGAAGAGAAGTGAGGCTCCTGAAGTCTCTATCCAATACCTTATTTGTTAGGTTATTCTTTCTCCTTCAAACATCTTGCTGTGGGATAAAGCCTCCAGGCAGCTACAAGACAAAGTTTTACTATTATTCTTTCTTTCAGGGCAGAACAGCTCTGCTTAATACATTTTTAAAGACTATATTCATCTAGGAAGACTATCAATAATTAAGAGAAGAAAACAATATTATTATGGAAATTAAGGCCCCTCTGGGTCTTATGGTATTTCCTGATGTCACTGGCATCCCTTCCAGCTCCTGGACAAATAGCACAGAGAGCAAGAGACATTTGTACCCCAGAAGGACCACCCTCTTCAGTCCAGGTGGATGCACAGGCCTAATGCATTAAAGACAAGCTGTCAAGGGATTTTTCACAATTTTTCAGTTTTTCTTTGCTCTTTGCATTAGGGCAGTAAGAAAACCTTCCTCCCTCCTTGCCCTGTCATCACCAGGGTCACTAAAGAGGCACCGGCTGTGATGGACCAGCAGGAATCGCTCCTGCTCTCCCACGGTGGGGCAGCGAGACCTGCCAGGGCTCTGCACACCCCAACACACGGGGCTACATCGCCGGCCATGGTGGTGGAAGTGAATATCCCGCCAGACTTCACGCTTTCAACACACTCTGCAAGTGGTAAATGGCCTGTGCTGGACCTGAGGAACTGGAGGACTGGCCCTTGTCTGTGCGTTGTACAAGAACCACTCGTACAATTAGGGTCACACACAGTCATGCATGCAGATACTGCAGCATATGTGAATATTACTCCAACAGGAGTTAACCCTGACCTAAAGGAGTCCCTGCCATAAAATTGCCGCGGGCAAGATGGGCCCTATCCTTCTGGAGATGTCTGTGCTGCGAGCACCACTGCCTAGCAGACAGACTTCAGCTATTTTGGACACCAGTAGCTGCGTATCCTTGGCAACATGCGAGTTTCCCGGGGCCTGCCTGGAGTGTACTTAGAGCTGACTTCTTTCATTGAGGGCCAAAGTAGTCCCTGGACACACTGGGATGTGCTAGTGACAGCAAAAGGCTACTGCTGCTTTGATGCCCGTAAGTGGAGGTTAAATATAGGGAATGGAGAAATGCCATAGGAGGAAATGGCTTACTTCTCCAAATTTCTTAAAATAAAATAATTTTTTGGACTGAGCAGTACTCATCTAATCTGAGAAGGAAGAAGCTGCTCCCTCTCCCAGTGAAAAACCACCAACAAGCCAGCACCCCACTTCCCGCAGGGATTGTGAGCACCAACAAATGCTGCTTCTTCCCTTCTTTCTTTTGCATGTCCTGATTCCCTCTCCTTTAAAGCAGTGCTGCGATGAGTAGCATATCTTCAGTACATCTGTGGCAGAGTGGCCACCAGAAATGGAATTACCACTCATTGGCTGAGCTGCCATAACCAACTAAGCTCAGGTGTTCCTGGCTCAGTCCAGAAGGGAAATAAAATTTCTTGTCTCAGGAGACCTCCATAAAGTCACTGAGGTACATGAACTCACTTGCCTGTGCCCCTGGAGTCTGCATGGATAAAGAATTTCAGCCTTTTCATACCAGCTCTGCACCTACAGAAACTTTTCCTGGAGTCTGCTCCACACTGGGAGCTACAAATAAGCTCGACAAGTTTTTGGTTGAGCTTTAAATGTGGTTCCTTCCTCTCTAAGCAATCCTAGTAAGGACAGGTGTGTCAAGTCTTAAGACTTTGCTGCCTTCCAGTGGCTCCAGTTTCAGCTCAGGCTTGTTCTCCTGCAGGCAAGCAAGGGTTAATGCTACAATACCACCTTCCCTGGGGTGCACTGGGTCATTATCCCAACGCTCTGTGCTGTATGCTAGGGTGGGTGCTTTATGGTCGATGAGTGGCTTCAGTGCTACTCTCAGTGCCGCTTCATTTATTCGCTATCAGAAAGACAGAGAAACAAATTGTGTGTCAGTGCCTACCTATTCTTTAGGGTTCAACCCAGAGAGGGAAATCAATCACTCAGCCTCTTCTTGAAGCATCCCCGATAAAACACGGGGAGTGAAGTCTGACATTGTGTGTGTGTGTGTGTGTGTGTGTCAGCATTGCCATTCATCTTCACTCTCCAAATCAACAATTATCTGGAGTCCCCCAGGAGGGAAATGTGCTCCTCTCATAAGCTTGGAGTAATGACTCGGAAGCAGTGGTGTGTAACAGGATCCCCAGTGCTAGGCTTTGCCTGATAACCACATACACTAATAAAATAACCCTGAGTTGGTTCCAATCCTTAACATTCCCTTATTACTATTCTATGGGGCCTGTGTTGGGAAGAGAAACACCACTTGCCTGCAAACTAATATCCAAATGCAAGCCGTGCTTAGCATCTTGCATGGGCCCTCATAAATTCGAGTGAGTTCTCTGGGTCTCTTCCATCTCATTGACCTGACAGGATGATCAGTCCCTGCTACTGTACTGGCTGCGTCCCCTGTCAATAGCCCATGAGGAAAAATTCTACGTTGACATATTCCCTTCCTAATTTCTTGGTCTATAACTTTTTTTTACCCTTTCTCACTGCCTAACTCAGACCACTTTGGGGAGCAAAGACCAGTAACCCTTAAGGTTTTTTCTCCAACCACCAGATGTCTTTTTTCTCAGAAGGCCAAAGAAAAAGTTGAAGGAGATCAGCACAAGACATCCATGGAGAACCCTGCAATAAAAATTGCTTGGCTTTGCAATGAGATGGTGCAGTGCACTCAAAGGCATAGATCAAAAGAAGATGCTGAAATAGATACATAAAAAAGAATCAGCTATTAAACTATAGGTTACATCTAACCTAGCTTGACATGGGCACTCCCTTTCAGTACCTTTATGCTCTGTGTGCATGTGCTGGCTCTTGTTTGTGCTTACTTAAAGGGGGAGAGCAGGAGGTTGCCTATTTGTTCTATGTTGTTATTGATATTATTGATTACGAACCCTTCCTGTACATAAGTCTGCTTGCCTCCTTACAGAAGTTATAGCTATTCATGCCAATTTTTAATTATATAGAATCATAGACTCATAAAATCATTTAGGTTGGGAAAAAGCTCTAAGATCATCAAGTCCAACTATAAAAAGATATTAAAAGATGTCTGTCTCTCACCCAGGGGACCTTGACATCGGTTAAAATTGCAGCCTACACATACGAGAACAGCTCCAGAGCATGAAAGCCACAGCACTTATCTTGTGGTCCAAGACACTGTGGATTCTTGTGCCTATGTGAAAATGCATTTGTTTCAGTCAACCCCTGCCTGGGTATGATAACAACAGCAGAAGGCCAGACAAAGACAAGGGTTAAGAAGCAGGCAGAAGCAGAGAAAAGATTGTGGAGAAGGTGGAAGAAAAGAAGGGGGGGGGGGGCAGGGGAATTAAAAATAAGACAAAGAATATATTAACATTTACCTTCTCTCATTTACAGTTCACAAATCTCTCCGCCAAGAAACAGTCACCCCCATTTTTCCTGCCAGGAGACTCAGCATCAAAAGGGGAACCACTTGTTCAGGGTCGGTCCCCAGGCAGGAGGCAGAGCTGCCAGACACACCATCACCTCTTGGGTCCCAGCAGCCCAGACACTGCAGTGGGGAAGCCCTTAGCTTCTGCCACCCCCAGCTGGAACGTGCTCTCCAGGGGGCATGGCTCTGCCAGAGACCCCAGCTCTGGTCCCAAAAGCCCACACAGTGTAAGCCAGGACCATGGTATGGTGCAGAAGAAAGGCATGATGTAGTGGTGCTGGGAGGAAAGGGGGACCTTTGCTCATGGAAACAGGGCAAGTGGCCAAAGCCCAACTTTCCTGACTGTGTGTGACAGTACCAGGGATGCTGGGGGACACCTTCCAAGTATGGCAGGTGATGGGGAGCGAGAGAAGACAGCCTTGTCTTGCCCTGTGCTGCTTTGGCTACAGCTCTCTGTACTATGAAGTTTAATTTTCCATAACTCATGGAGCAGCAGGGAATTTCCACAAGACTGACAGAAAGCTTGCGTTGAGCTAATATTTTAAAAGGGTAAAGGAGACGACCTAGGTAATTATAGGCCTGTCAGGCTGACATCGATCCCAGGTAAAATAATGGAGCAGCTAATAGGGGGAATATAATTCATGCCCATCAGCAGGGGTTTATGGAAAACAGGCCCTGTCAAATGAACTTAATATCTTTCTTTGCCTTGATTACAAGTTTAGTTGATGAAGTCAATGGTGTTGATGCAAAAAACACTAAGATTTTCCAAAGCATTCAACTTGGTACCACACACCAGCTGGATTTAAATCCTAGAACAATACAAAACAAACAGAGTATGTAGTAAATGGATTAAAGTGACTGATGACTCTGAGAATATGATTGAACACAGAAAGCTGTCATCCTGCAGTTGTCTTATGGGTTGGATCCCACAAGGTTAGGTGGGTGGCATGATGGTATTTTACATTCATACCTGTGATTTACTAAAATCAGTCATGCTAAGATTGGAAGGGTAGAAAATTGTAAGGAGAGGTCACTGATACAAACAACTATAATTTCTTGGTGAGCTTGGCAGAAATGAGTATGGCAGAAGTATATGTGTTTCAGTTCAGCCATATGTGAAGTAAACATATCTAGGAAGAGAAAATATAGGTGGTACCTACAGGACGGGGAACAAGCGTGTCTTCAAAAATGAGTATGGACCCCTATTAGTCAAGCACAAATATCCAGTGTGATACTGTCACCAAAACATCTGATAAAACACCTGATCATGGCCACTTCTGAGAGCAGTAAGGAGATATTTCACCTTTTGTTTGAAACTGGTGCAACCACACCAGGAACCCAGACTGCTCAGCTCAAGAAACAGTTTGATGAGTTGGAGATGCTCCAGAGAAGATCTGGGACAATGGTCCCGGGATTTGCAAACCTGCCTTCCAAGGCACAACTCCAAGAACCAAACCGCTTGATCTACCAGAGTGATGGCTGTGGGAGTGATCTGACCACCATTTTTTGGCATCCAACAGAGAGGAAGGCATCAATAGCAAAAGTACCGTTCATTTCAGTGGAGTAGCTACTCGCTGAGTGATACCTGCCTCTGAAGCTGGTCCTTGACACATAACTCTACTCCCAGTATTTATCTCCTGTGTCTGTTGGAAGGGAACACCTATTTGTCCGCTGTGTCAGGACATTGCAACAACAACTAAGATAACAGTTGAGAAGCGTTGCCTCGGTGCCAACTCACTATATAGTTATAGATTTTAGTATTGTGTCTACTCAGCACTGAGCAGACTGCAAAGTTTCCCTTTTGCCCCAAACGGCTTCTTTTGCCTCCGAGGCACTAGGGTGGGCTCAAGATAGCTGGAGACGCTCTCACAAAGCCTTTCTGCTGGGAACACTTAACGTGCACTGCGTAAGTGCATACCCTTTACTGTGGTTTAAGCCACGATACCAAGTTGAGCTAGTACAGATGGCTGTACATTATTAATTGATTGCTCATAGTAATAAATGGCTCCATAGTGTGGACTTGTAATCTTACAAATAAAATCCCTGGCATCTGCACTGACGGTAGGCAGCATGTGGAAATGTTCTGGAGAGAAGTGAGCTCCCAGTCCCTGTGGAATGCAAGTGCCACCCTGCATCCAACTATTTATTCTGTATTTCAATTAGTGAAGACCTCATCGAATCCTTTGGTGGGGGGGGAATAAGGCTGACCTCTAAGGCCGCTCTGGATGTTCTTATTTGCTTAACATTTCCAAGGTCCAGAAATAGAAAGGGTGGGTGACTAATAGACTTAAGATCTCTGAGGTGAGATGATGCTAGTGACTGAAGAATATGCATTAGCTGGCATCAGCACAGCCAGAAAAAGGAGAAATCCACTTAGAGCTGCTTCTCCTGTAAGATAAGCCCCAGGTTCACAGAGTGAGATGCCTCCTCCCTGCTGCAGTAGTGAATTAAGTTTGTCATTTGTTATTGTGTCTTGCCGGCGTGCAAAATAGCAGCCCTGGGCTGTAATCTCCACTCATCTGAGTCTGCACAGTAATTGCTGGCAGCCATGGAAACCAAACTTCCCACAGTCATTTATAAACTTGACCCTCCTTGCTTCCTTATTGCTGTATTCAGCCAAACCCTTGATGGGGATAAGCGAAGAGAGAGGAAATCATAAACTGCATTTGCAAACTAACGTTTGGCGGCAGAGCATAGAGAACTGGCCAAAAGCCCATCATGCAAGTAGGAGCCTTTCCAATGGCACTGCTAGGCTTTGCAGCAGGCTCCTGGTGAAGAAGACGGAGCGGTGCCATCAGCTCCAGTAAGCTCTGTTAATGACTAACAGGACTTTATCTGCTTTGGATGGGATGTGAGAATGGCCTCCTCACCTCCAGATTCCACCACCGGCTTGCCAGGGACCCTTGGCCATGCTGTCTGACTTGCATTCTGCCTGAGATCCCCCAGTTATAAACAGGATAGCCTATTTCACAGCATCATGATGAAGGTGAAATTATGAAGGCCTCCAAGTAGCTCAGAGATTTGGGCCGTAGAAGGCCAAAGAACTCATGTTGTTATTTTCCTCAAGGGTACAATAAAAATTCTAAAAATATTCCCAGCCCAGCTGAGGCTGGAGGACCGTGACTAGTTGACATCACTTGGAGAACTCAATCCCACTGCTGAGCCCTAAAAAGAGACCCAGGGAGAGCAGTGTCCAAGGGAACCCTCCCACCATGCCTGTCCCTCCACCCCAAGCACCTCCTGGAGCTGTTTCTAGCAGTGAGACTGCATCTTTTCGTCCCCATCTGGTCACAGTCCACTATGAGAAGTTCAGGAGGAATGCAGGGCTTTGCAGGCAGTGAAAGCAGCACAGGTAACTTCCAAGTTTGCTCACTGCCAGCTCAGGAAGATCTGCAGCCAAAACCTGGACACAGGACACCCCAAATTCAGTGCTTCTCCAAGCCTTCGTTGCTTTGCTGTGGACACTTGGCCACCAGTGTGGCTTGGACTGAGACTGCCAACCTGATCCACATCAACCACCAAATACTCACCACATGCACAACCTTCAGATGGCTGAAGCCAGGTGAGAACTCTGGCATGACTGTAAATTCCACAACTTTGTGGCCATCCAAAAACCTGATCATTTTATAATCACTGTGAAATACCTACCACATCAACAAAAAGCAAAGGATTAGTTGTGTGGAGTTCTGAAAGTTGCTAGATTTTGTCTAGTGTAATTGTTCAAGCATCCTAAGCTGTCACTGACAGCTACTTCACTATTTCACTATTACTGAAAAACACAACATCATTGACCATTGGGACCATCAGGTCACACCACCTGACAAATACCTGATCTAATACAACTCATTCCTACAATCTACTTGTAAGGGTTTCTTCTTTTTTTCCCCCAGTATTTTTTCTATATCAATATTATTAGATCTAAAGCCAAGTCCAAAAGTATGACTATTTCTTCTTAACATGCCGCACCAGGTTATTATATTCTGTCAGGACATGTTAAGACAGGCTGAGTTATGTTAAGAAGTGACACATCTGTAACAGGTCAGGCATTCAAAGCTGGTCCTTTCTGGCAAGGTGAATTAAGGAGTATACCACCTCATTCAATTTTTTCCTTTGGGAAGATGAAAGCTAATTAAGATATGCTAAGCTTGGTCAATTTTTCTCAAAGACAGACCTCCATAATTATTTGGACCTTATTTAAAAGGAAAAGAATATGCTTTGGTATTATTATTTACCCAAGAACTGTGTGCTAGCCATAAAGTTTGGATCTAGTAGTTAAATTCTGTCATGTTCAGATTTGTTTTGAGCCAAGGTTTTCAGCTTGAGCCTAATGCAAAGCGTTACACCTCTGGGAAGGATTTAGTCTCTTGCTTCTTCTTTAAGTACTGCCTGATGCAACATGCTACTCCTGGTCATAGGAAAGAACAGCAGCTGCACGACACTCCCTTTTCTTGCCCCAAATCCATGTAGCTGTTTCATCTACATCTCCCCGCAACCTCCTTATTTAAATTTCCCATCTGTCTCCATAGTTAAAAAGCCTCCGTGGGCCTTGTAGGAGGTTTTGTACCTCTGTGCTGTACATCACAGACTGGAAATGTTGCAGGAGGGGAGTTCAAGAAGCAGTATTTGCTGTGTCCAGTTGCATCTGCTCAAATTTGGCTTATTAAAACCAGTTGAGTATCAACGTTTCCCATCTGTGTTTTCCCCTGTAAAACTTGCTAGCGGCTAGTTACTAAACTTAGTCATGAGAAATGATGCATGGGGGCATCTGGAAAAAATATCATGTGATCACGTAATTAACAAGTACACCATAATGAACTGGCCTGAAGGGTCAGAATTAAGCTTGGAGGGAGATCTTTAATTCTCATATTTTCAGCATTCAGGGTGTTTGGCTTAACATGCTGAGTGTATCTTTGGCATGCTTTGTTTTATAGAGAGACAGAGATCTGATCAGGCAAGTCCACTGTCCCTGAAGCTCTTGGTAGTCTAGAGTCCACACATGAGCTGATCTGCTTTAAAGCTGCACACGTGCAAGTGAAACACATGCACCAGAAGTGCTTTCACAAATAGTAGTCTTAGGGGAGGCTAAAGGGACACCATATGAGCAAGCACCCCAGCTCAAGAAACATACTAATAGCACCTTTTTCACAGGTTCCAGACCCACCCAAATCCACCCTGTGACCTAAAGGACATGAGAGGTCAGCAGTGAGGTCCTGTCCGTACCTGGAGTCAGCTCCACTTCAGGTGATCACCAAATCCTTACCTGCAGCACTGCCCACCGCCTGGGTAGGCACTGCTGCCTGTGATTTGCCCTAACGAATTTACTTGGGCTTCAGGTGCAACACTGAACAAAACAGAAAAAGCATACAGCTTTCTCAGCACCCACTTAATTCAGCTGCTGTGATTTCTGTGTATTGACCTGACCTAAATTATTTAACGAGAGAAGTTTATTAGAAGAAGCAGTACATATGCTTGCCCTGTTCTTATTCTTCCCCAGGCATATGCTTATGGTCATGGTTTGTTGGGGTGGTGGGGGGAAAGCTGCTGCTTTTTGTTTGGTTTGGGTTTTTTTTCAGGCTGATGCATTTTGTGATGACTACAAAAGATATTTAATTGGTGAGATGGAAAAAAACCCACTGAAATGTCCCATTGGCTGCAGGGCCAGCTGGCAGGGTGTGGGACCTAGGCAGGCAGGATTGACCCCACTCTTCTCCCCTTCTCAGCCAGGCCCATGAAGGTGCCATCTTGCTGCTGGCCATGCCAGGGCACAGGATGGTTGACACCATGGTGTGGGGAGCTACGGCTGCACTGGTGCTCTGTGGCACATGGGCTGGGTGCAAGTGGGAGGGGGCTGCTGGGACAGAAGAGCAGCAATATCTCCTCCATACAGGAGGAGGGGAGCTGGGGGTCAGCACTGGTGTTATAGGGTCTCAGCCCTGATGATCTGGAGGAACGTCGTCAGCCCCACGGCATCAGGCGCAGACCCTCACAACCACAGGCAGCAAGTACGAGATATGAAATCTTGACATTTTCTCCCAAAACCTCTTCTAGTGGTCTTTCCACCCATCCCAAACCACTATTCCCTTCCCCCAGAGTGCTAGTCATGGCAGGATTGTTGCTTAGCGTAGCATTTGTTAGCTTTACTGCAACTCTCTTTGGAGGATTAGATATTTTACCACCAGTCTTTATGTTGTCAGCTGCTCTATCTAAAAGCGGTGCCTGGGATTTGACTTTTAAAAGCTCTGGTGGCAATGCCTCCATGAGGGTTTGCACATGTGCTGCTTCTGAAGTCCATCTGTTGCCCTCAGCGTAGCTGGGCTGGGCTCCACTGCTGTTCACTCAAAAGGATCAAGAGAAACGAGGGAAGATGTGATGACTCATCTGGACCTGTTCTTCAGCAGGAGGTAGGAAAGATGCAAGTGGGAAACTGCTAGGTATGCTTCCTCCAAAATCTAACTGCACATGGGAAAATGGGCTGGCAGAGCATGGATTGTTATGTCCTGTAGAACTAGCAGGACTAACAGCCCTGGTGCTAGCCAAACACAGAATGATAGAAAACAGGGCTGGAATGGCTCAGACAACATCTTGTCCACCCCATTTCCACAAGGCACCATCTACTGTTTGCCTAGTCAGCTCTTCAAAGCCTCCCACAATAGAGATATTGCTGCTTTCCCAGGCAACCTACTCCACTGCTTTATCTGCCATTACTATCGGGACGTTTTGTCCTAATGCCAAACCTAAATCTCTCTCTGTACAACTTAAGGCCATTATTTCTTTCCCTCATCACAGCAGGCAGGGAAAAAAAAAATTGTATTCCTGTTCTCCTTACTGTGGCTTTTTGTGTGTTTAGAGATCATTGTCATGTCTGCCTTAATTCTCTTGGTTAAGTCCAGTTCTTTCACTCTTTCCTCACCCGCTGTGTTTTCCACCCCCTCTGCTCTCTATCTGACTGTAACGAGTTGGCTCAGACGTCTCTTGGAAGTGTGGTGAAACCACATCCAAAAGAGGACCCAGCAGTCTTCCGACTGGTGGTTGTCCTTCTTGAACCATATACTATTTTCCAGACCCACTTTTCCCATTAGCCATTTCAAATCCTGCTTTTCAGATGTGTGTAGAGCCCCTTCCAGCTCATCCTCATCTGCAGATTTAATAATTCCCTATCCCATCCACCAAGCAAGTAATTAAAACACGGTATTACACGAGATCCAGAGCACCCACTAAATAAACCTTTACAGTTTGACAGCAAATCATTGAAAACTTATCTTTAGATCAGCTTATCCCTTTTCAGCTAGACTATCTTCTGGTTTGTGTGGCTCAATGCCTATAGTAGACTGACATCCTACTCTTGCCACAGTTTGTACAGTCAAAGCAGTAGTAGTGGAGCAACATGAGAGTAACCCTTTCCAAGGGGGTCACTCTAGGTGCACCCTTCGAAGAGGTGGATTTTTCCCTTGCAGGAGCTCTCAGCACAGGAACACGGCTATAGATGGCTGAGCTCTACTTCTAGTAACCGCAGTAAATGAAAGACCAGGCTCCACAGTGTATTTAAGAAGGGAAAGCTTTCTGGAGCCATTAAGTTACTAACATCCATGTACGTAGACCTGAAAGAAAGGTGCTGAATTGATGGATGTACTTGTCGTATTTATGGTTTGTAGCAGGGTGATGAATGTGCTTTGTGGTTTATAATGCGATGCTCATTTAACTCTCCTTTTTAAGATCAGGTTGATTTATAGAAGCCAGCATTACTATTGCGTTTCAGTAGGGTGACAGGGATAATACTATAGCGCAGAGGTTTGTCAATTAGTCTTGTATGACAAAGCCAGGCTCCAAACAGAGGCCTCTGATTGGGAAGATTTAACCCTGGCAAAAATGGATTCCTTTTAAAGACATCTCTGGTGCTGGACTGACCCACTGATTTATATCCTCACCCAGCGTTTTGTGGAAGCCTTAATTTATGGGGCTAAAACTTCGTCTGTCTCAGTGAGTCAAGCCGCAAAGGTGTGCTCCAGCATACAGCGCATCCGCGGCCGCTGCTGACCACCGTAACAGATGTCAGGTCTTGCAACCCAGCTGTAGACAGCACACCTCAGCACAGTCCCTGCCCTACTTTTCCAATGATGGCTAATGGTTTGGAGTACATTCATTGTTATTATCCATGGAGAAGCACTTGATTTTCTGAAGTCAGGGGGTCAGCATGCACTAGAAAGGGAGGGATGCAAAATCCTGTAATAGTACTAATGAGAGCTTTGATTTACCAGCCTTAACACACATCAGCATCCGTGCTTTCAACCTCTGCCCAGCCATGGACTCTCTTCTGACTCTTTTAGCAAGTTTCATCCTCCCATCAGCCTTATCTTTCCCCTCTTTTTAAAGCTAATGGAAGTACTTGCTCACACAAGTAATTAGCACTTGGACAGTGCTCTCAAACCACCACGCATGTATGAATTTTAAGCTTTTTCACCCTGGTAGGGAAAATGGCAGAAAAATAAGCTTACATGTAACACAAAATAACATTATACTATTTCTGGTAGGATCTTCCATATTCATTTAGCTCAAAATGCTTTGCAATGTTACTGGAAATGCAGTCAGTTACCAAGCTAAATATAACAAAACATCAGAGGTGGAGGCAAGAAATTTAGAAAAGTGAAAATGTGTGCAGACAGAGAAGCCAAGGTGTCCCATTTAAATCAGCCAACATACCTAGTTATTCTTCGTTTGCTTTCTCAAACTCTTTGGACTATGTTTACTGCTGCAGCTTTTATGACGGCTTCCCTTTGGGAGTCCATTACACTCTCGATTTAGTGCCTGGGACAGAGACATTTTAAGCAACGGGATTGTGTGAGAAACAAAGAACTGGGTGCACAGCTGCCTGCTGCTGGATGGGGGGGTCCGGAGGTCAGGCTGCAGGAGTGCAAAGCAGGGGCAGCTTCGTTTTGGGAAGGGAGGGAGCAGAGGTGGCCAGAGCTGCTGTCAGGGATGGGGACGGAGAGGCGTCTGCTGATGGGACAGAGCTGGTACGGGGCTGGTGGCATAAAGATGTGGTCGGGTTTGGGGAGGAACCTCATCTCTTGGCTCAAACAAAACCAAACTCTTGTGATTTGGGATGTTTTTGAAGGCTGGTGGGAGCACCTCAGTTCCAGCACCTCCTGAGATAGTGCCGGAAAAATGCCTCCTATCAGTGGAAAATGCTCACAATAAAGCATCTGTTAGCGGTGATGTGGCAGTCAGGCTCTGTCACAAGAAAGGCCACAGACAGCCTATATATTGCTCTGATGTGGGTCTCCTGCTGGTTAGTTCTCACTGCTATTTTTAGGCTGAGGCACTTTATGCCTTCAACTTTCCCCTTTTTCTTTTTCTTTTTTTTTTTTTTTCCCCCACCATCAAATGGCCATGAACTCTCTCACAGTCGGCAGAAATTTGTATCCTTCAGCAGTAATAGATCCGTCAAGAATAGGCTGACATAACTGAATGCAGAAATGCATATTTGAGATGCTGTTCATTTTAATAAACTACACTGCATGAATGGAATAGATATTGAATTTAACACATACTGGCATGAAATAATTCTTACTAAGTGGTGTCTGGAGTCAGTTTTCAATCTAATTTCGCCTTTGTAGATTTTGTTATAAATAGATTTTATAAAGATCAGCAAATTAATTTTTTTAGCATGTAGCAGGTTTTCCCTATGATGAAGAGGACAAGTCCGGTTAAGCATCCACCCGTACACTTAAGGGACTGAGATTGTTTGTTGGCCCCAATAAGCTGAAACTCATCTGAATGCACCTCATCAGAGAAAAAATCGAATTTTTCAGAGGTCCAGCAGGCTTTTGGAAAGCTAAGGCTTGTGTCAAGGTTAATTAGGAGATAACTTTGGAAGAGCACCAAGGTAGCTGGCCCGACAAGGAAGAGAGTGCCGTCGGGCTGGCCCTCACCCAGCCCTGCTGAGGCTCCAAGAGGCTGGATGCAGTCGGGCAGGCTCCATCGCATGCTCTGGGGCGAGCTGGTGAGACGGATGGCTTTGCTAAGGTGGCAGGCAGCTCTCCACAGCAACCCCTCTCAACGCTTCTGCCCTTTCTCCCCACTGCACCCTTCAAAATGGGGCTCCAGCAGGAGGGTAAGACCTCCAAAAAGACATGGTTTCTTTCTCCAGCTATGATTATTATTATTATTATTATTCAAGCTATGAAGTGTACAGTTAAAAAGCCAAGAGGAACATCATGATTATCCAGCCTGCCTGCGACAGGCAGTGGGAACAGAGGTGGCGTTTGTCCTCATCATCAGCCTTCGGAGAGGACAGAAGAGATGCTGTCCTCGGGCACGCAGCCTGTGCGCAGATGAACATGTTTGGTGGATATTTCCTATTAAAACAAATAGGAGGACGACAATAATATGTCACAGTCATTAAAAAAAGATATTGATTTCCCCAAAGGCTTTACTACAGGACTTCAGCCCAGAGTAGCTTACACCTTATGCCACATGGCTGTCATCTGTCATTTCACCCCCTCGTTGGAGGAGACCTGACTGAGCAAGCCCCTCTTTCTGACTGCTGCTTTCACAACGAAATCTGAGCCAGCCTTCTTCTCCCTGACAACATGCTGAATTCAGCCCAGCCTCTTAGCAGCTAGAGCTATTGCCATCTGATGGATGGTTGGTCTCAGTCCAGTTCCTTGCTGGAGGAAAAAACCAGCACACCTCACCAGGTTCTGGCAGAGCCCCCAGCATGGAGCAGTGTGGGGGGCACCCCATCATCCCCTGAAAGCTGTACCTCTACGTCGAGGCCACGGCAGGGATGCATTGCCCCACGATACGTCCCTGGAGAGGGCCAAGCACACTCCAGCTCTGCCCACCAGCAGATACCTCCAGCTGCCTCTTCCCATGAAGAATATGGACACCTTGGGCTTAATCCACAGGTCGTGGGACTTAACCTTCCAGTCAAGGCAAAGCCTTGACAGGTCTGAGCAGACTCGAGTGGAAAAAGGACTCTCCGCTGCTCCAAGTTCTTGCAGCTCCAAACCAACCACAGAGCTGTGGTGAGTAGCAGAGACCAAGCTGCAGGCATGTTGTCACATAACTCCTGTACAGACTGTTTATTGCCTGCTTGATGCCAGTCCTTGTCAGCATCAATATCCCAGTTTCTCTTGCTACAAACAAAGGTTAAGTGAGCCCAATTAGTCTAGTAAGGTAATATCAATAATGCTACTAATTACAGCAATTGCATTATGGATCATTAGTTAGTGATTATGACTTTGTCAAGTGCTTGGCAATTTTATGCAAGAATCACTCACAATGTGTCATAGAAAAGAAATATCTTCTTGGCATTGTTAGTTTCCAGTCTGTATAAATGATCTTAAAAGTTCGGGTGAAGACTGCCAGAAGCTTCTTAGGAAAAGAGATGTCTGTCTAGTATTTGCAGTTCCACAACACAAAACATGAAGAGGGTGATGGTAAGTGGGGGTGGAGGGCTCCTACCATATGCAAATGAAAATTAATTGAGTCCTGAAGAGTTTAAGAAAACAGGATCTCATACAAATAAAATGGCCCCAGTTTGTGTGAGGTATTGACACATTTTTCTAATAAGAGGCATTATTATCCCTACTGCCTCCCTGGAGAGTCTTGGCATGTCTTATTTTATTTGAATAAATAATTAATTTAGTTTAATTAAGATCATCCAACAGCCTGGAGACAGGTTTTACTAATTCAAGATTCGGGGGGGGGTTCTAAGTATGTAGATGGTAACCACGGAGACTGATTTTTTTTTTAAATTAAATTGGAGGTGGTTGAAAGCTCTCTCCATCCAGAATTTTCCTCTGCCTGTAGCTCTGCTGTCACAGCAGTGGCGACCAAAGACACTACGTTCCAGAACACAAACGGAGGGAACCCTCGCTGTCACCCCTTCTTTGGTCACAAAAAAGTGAGCTCCAAGTGTCTAGATCACATTGAGGAACTTTTTGCTGACTTAACAGCTTTTCCAGGGCTTTTCCCAAGACCCTCTCCACCTGATCATAACCCACTTTTTCAAACCCTTGCTTAGGTGAGTACTAAAATCATTCCAACCCAACTTTCATGAAAAATAAAAGAAAACTTGAATTTAAAGGCAAAGAAGAGGCCATTAAGATCCACTAATCTCACTCTTGCACATGACAGACCATAAATTTCACCCTCCACTTCTTGCACCAATATGTAGTAGGATTAAAATGCCTCTTCTAGAAAAGGTCCTTGTCTGGATGATGATAAGCTTCCTCAGCTCATCATCCCACTAACAACTTCAAGGACTCTTTAGAATTTTGAAGGCTCTTATGAAGGTCTGGAAGCCTTATGAAGCTAGAGTAAACAGCTGGAAGCTAGATTTATCCACAGACAACCCCAGGGTGCTGGAATATTCCTGGAACATGTAGGTATCTTGTCTACACAAGTCTTGACCTCTACCTTGTGCTCTTCACTGTCCTTCTGGACCTGCCGTAGGAGTCAAAGTGGCAAAATAACCAAGGTGAAAGTTCAACACCAAGAATGCTATAACCTACCATTACTCATGAGATTTTCAGAAAAGGGGAAAAATCTTTCTTGACAGTTCCAGCCTTAAGAGTGAAATTTATGGCTAAACCTTTGCCAAGCTGCATGGCTAGACAAGTGGTTCAAAAAGTAAGTAAAATCCAGGGACCTCAAAGAACATGAGATGGTAAATCTGAGATGAACATGACTGTAGAAAAGAGGTACCCAGAAAATGCAACATCCCAGACCAATTTCTGCTACTTTCTGTCAGAACGAATCTGAATAGACACTGGCACTCTGTTAGCTATAAAGCTGTAATACAAGCAATGATATATTTGCACTGCTTCTGTTGGGGTTAGAGCAAGCCAAAGCAGTAGGTGTGAAATCCAGCTCCTCACATGTGTTGAACACCACAGTGAAAACTGAGAAGACAAGGGCTTGACCTCATTTACCACTGCATAACCCCTCCGACTTAGGAAGATGGCTCAGGCAAAGCTGAAAGCAATATTCCGTCCATAATCACGTGAGATATTTAACAGACAAAGCAGATGCTTAGTAAGATTTTAAATGACTCATTGGAGGAAACCTTAAGCAAGAGACAAGATATACACAAGCACATTAAACAGGACAGCATCTTGTTTTTTCCTGTTCCCTTTTTAATGTACAAGCAAGCAACCAAAGAGAAAAAAAATCCTTAAACTATTGTAATAAGGTAGCTCCTGTCTACATCATAGGAATACCAGCTGGAAAAAGACAGATAATTCACCTCCATTTTCATTTGACAGGATCAGAAGAATTGTGATGGTGTGCAACTTTGGGTCACAAGAGTAAAATCTGCACTGTTTGTTCTCCACGGTCAGCATTGATTTACCTTCACTTGAACTGAGAGGTTATTTAAGCAGTAATTTCAGCTTCCTGCAACTCAAAAGCAATAAATGGATTCTCTCGTGCATTTGAGACATTTTTACTAAGCACATTCATGGGGAGACAACTGTTGATTATACTCCAAAGGCATCTGAAATAATAATTATGATAACAAAATGTCACAAGAAAAGCATGCCTCCTAATGACTTTCTAGCACACCTGCTACTTGTTTCTCTTTTATCTCCCTGACGTGCTCATAAATATCCACCTTCCTCCTCTTCCTTCTTAGGGCTCCAGGAAGAGAGGTGGCAGGGTGGGGAGAAGGGAGTGAGGTGCAGGCAGCGAGGCTGTTCATGACACCCCTGGTGACTGGCCCTTGTCACTCATTACTGTGTGTTGAGCAACTTCATGGCAATGGGAGGTGCTGTTGTACAAAAGCATTGGGAGTTCATTCTTTTTTCCCATGACACCACTTGGCCTGTCCTGAAGACCCTGAATCCAGTACATTGCTTGGTTGTGCTTTAAGTGGTCCAAGAAGCCCAGTCCAGATTTGAAGTCACTGTTTTCCCCTGCCTTCAAGGATACAGCAGGGACCACAGCCTAGTCCTGTGCATCAACATGTCCAAGTCCATGACAGGTGTCTGGAGAGCACTGTTACCTACCAGTTGCTTTGTGGTTCGTGCAACCTGATTTCTGCCAGTCCCATTGCCAGGGGACATGGGAGGGCTCATCTACATGGTCCATGAGCATGCACCAAGGAGACATGGCACCAAAAATTCCCATCCAAGCAATAGGGACATGTTTTAGTGGGGGACTTGGTAGTGTTAGGTTAACAGTTGGACACGGTGATCTTAAGGGTCTTTTCCAACCTATATGACTTTATGATTCTACAATACAGCCCAAGGCACAAGGAGCAGCCTTTATGCAGGCAGGGACAGACCCTTGCTAGCTGGGCTGCACCGCTTCCACGACCTAACCCCCGGAGACACTTTGTGCTACACAGATGTAGGGAGCTCAAATAAATGCTGGATCTGAGAGAAGGAAAGAGACTCTCTTCACTCCACTGCACACTTTATGCACACCCCACTACCACCATCAGGCACAACAGTGTCTGAGCACTGCACAAGTGTAGGATCCCCTTCCACCTACTCCCTCTAGTCCAAAAACTATGCCTTTCTCCAGGAAAGTCAAAATGTGCCTCATGTAGCTGAGACAGGGCTGTGAAAATTCACAGAGTTGCCATTCCGTCTCCAGCACCAGGACTATGCACCACACCACTAAAGGAGGAGGTGCAGCTGACTGATTCTTGCTTCCTCAGTGCATTCATTCCTGAGCAAAGCATCCCTTGCTCATACTGCACTAGAACTAGTTCCCTGGCTAAATAAAACACTGCAGGCTGCAGAGCTGTCATTTTGGCACTGCTCACCAGCACTAAATTCAATTTTGAAAAGGAGAAAACAAAAGGGAAGAACATATCTGTTGGTTCTTGGCATTAATCAGTGAAAATTACTTCACTTCAGTGGCACCAAATGAATGTAACGGTGATTGAAATGCAATGGCCAGCAGGCTGACCACCTCAAACTCAATAGCAATATAGTCTTTGTGCCAATTTAAGAATTATTTGTATTTTTCTCGGGGGTTTTTCATATGTATAATTACATTTGCATATAAGACCTCCATAATATGCCAAGCCAACAGCTCTCAAGACCGCAGTCCTCTGTTTTTAAACAAAACAGATTCAATCCAAGGAACAGATGCTGCCCTCTCAGGGAGTCTCATCCTGTCCATCAGAGATGCTGCTACTCTAGATTGTGATATAGTTACTGACCAGCACTAGTACAGGTGCTAGGGTAGTTCAAGCAAAGACGTTTATCCCCATGTTTGTATTTTACCACCTCTGGCCTTTAATCAGGAGCAACCAGCCTATGGTTCTTAAGCCAAGACTCAAAAGTAATTCAAGTCCAGCTCAAATGTAGGATCTATCCCACAACAGAGGCATGCCAGTGCAGGAGCTGCAGGTAATCCATATCCCCAGCTGTGATGGAAAGTGGATTAAACCACTATAGCCCCATCCTTGTGTCTGAGTTAGACCAGTCCCCTCTCATCGTGCAGAAATAGGACTCCTGGCCAGGCTTTGTCAATCCCTGCCTGTAAACATCTTCTAGCATTTCTCTCAGGTTTGGCTCAGTTGTCTGCTGACTCTTGGCCAGAGAAAGATGTTGACATGATTTTGTAGGGTCAGGAAAACTGGACACATCTATACCATAGGTAGTATTAAGTGGCCAGAAGTATTCCTAAAGAAGAAGGTCCCTTGGAGGCAAGGAAACTGCCCGGTCACCTGTCCTGCCTAGCTCTTGGCCACAGTGTCAAAACTGCTCATACATGAGATGCTAGTGTTTCTTTCCGCGACTAAAGAGTCCACAAAGCACAGAACCCAAACACAGAGGTCTTCATGTAGCCCAGCCTGTGACGAAGAGCAGTGCTGGCCTCACCAGGTCACTGGTTCCTCTCCTTCGCGCCCATTCGGCTGCAGCCTTTGGGGACTTGATCCAGCACAGCTCACTGGTTCACACCAAGCCAGCCTGGGCCAAGTCACCTCTTCTCAGAACAGAGCTGGGTGTAGCATGAATGCTGTGTCTAAAATCAGGAAACAAGGACCCAAGGGCTGACCAGCGTGACTACCGATGCAACAGTCTCCTTTCATAAAAACTTACCGATAAGTGCAACTGGCTCTTGGTCACCTCCAGTCTCCCCTGGATTTGAGCCATGAGACTGTTTTGGTTTTCATTCTTAATTCCCCAAACCCAACCTATCTTGCAGTGAATCTGCTTTTGAGATTTCTTGCTTGGCAGAATGAGAAAACTGGCTTGTTAAAATGTCCAGATGGGGAGGGCTAACTGCACTGAGCATCTCCTGTATCTGTAATTCAGGCACAGAACGGAGGGTGCAACCACAGGGCATGGCAAAGCATGCTGATTATTCTGTCAGGAACTACTTAAGCTGGCAAATTTTAAGCTCTTACTTCTGATCATGAAATGCCTGCAAACACATCAAGATTTTAGCACCTGCACTCATTATTCAGAATTATTTGATGAGCGTTTTGTGCAAACATGTTTAACTGCACGTGAATCATCCACAAATCATTTGGTGTGACCTTCATTCAAGAATACAACATTCACAGACTGCCAAGGGACCTGTCAACCACACCACTCTTTTTTTTAGCCTTGATTTCTTCAGGCTGAAAAGGGGGAACCATTCCCAGGAAGAAGGATCAGAGGAGAAGACAAGCGTATGCCCTCAGATTGTGAAGGCAGGGTAAAAATTTAGAAATATTTTCATCCCTTCCTGACTAAAGGATCAAGAGAGGCGTAAGGCTGATCAATGGGCTGTTTGGAAAACTTTGCCTCCCAATTTTCTCCTCTTGGTCTCAAAAAGTAATTGCACTTGCATACATGAGGGTGATCTTCTTTGCAGTCGAATATCTCTTTCTCTTTGCCTTTCATATCTACTAATTGCTTTAGCTCTGGGGTTCTGGCTAGAGGTATTAAATGGCCTGCAGTGTCATGCAGTCCTCTTTGTAACACAGCTCCCACAGATGCACCCACTCTCCTCCCCTCTATTTGCCTTTTTTAATTTTGCTCTCTTTCTCCTGCAGCCAGGAAAGGAGGAAAGAACCACCTGTGACAGACGCCAGTGATATTGCTTGATAAAAGGTGCTCCTACACCATAGTGATGGGTGAGAGAAACCTGGAGAAAATCGAATTTGACTGACAGCATCAGTGCTGGATCTCTCACCTGGGGTACTGGCATGATAGTGCTAAAGGTCCCATCTCTAACACAATAATATTTCATATACCTGCCAAGCACGCTGATTTGAATGTATTCATCTCCCACTTTCTGTCACCACCTATCATGGTTCATCACAGTCACTGTTGCATTATTAATAATCCTTCCTCTGTGTGTATGGGTATGTTTGTAGCCCAGATGGAAAAGAGCTCCACCTGATCAACAGCAATCTCAGTGGAGGGCACCGTCTGGGGATTTGGGAAAAATTCACAAAAAGTCTGCCCTGCTATGTCAGTTTGAGGAACAGTCTACTGCTAGTTAAAGCGTCCTATCCAGCTGGCCATGCACAATACAAGTGAAGGATGAGGTGACAGGGAAGAGAACAAGGGTTTACACATTTAAATGGCACTTGTCGGGAAGCTATCCTGTTAAGATCAGTATGTGAAGAGTGTGTGGTTGAATGGGGATTTTACCCCAAAACTCTGCAGAAAACCAGACAGATAACAGCTTTCCCCTGCCAAAGTGGTCACTGGGAGGACATCATGCAACATTTTAGTGAGCTGTCAGGATTGTCAATAGGATGACATTATCCCATGATTTCTGACTAGTGAGGTGGGAAAACTTATGTCTGGTGGCAGAGCAGAGCAATAAAGTACTTCAGCCATTAGTCATGGCTGCTGTCGGAAAAACAAGACTAGCCAGAAGACCATCAGCATGAAAAGAAATGTTAGGGGCACTGACACATAATCCCTACTTCAGAAAATACTGGGAAAGAGCATTAAGAGCCCTGTGTATCCCTTAACACTGGAAATGGCTGTTGGCTCTCTAGGACACAGGGACGTGACCACTGATGTTTCCAGTGAAGACTCACATGCTAATAAACTTCTCTAACCCGTGTTTTGCCAGAGGACAAGCTCTCTTTCAAAGAACCATACATGTTCCATCACCATCTTCCTTTGAAGACAGAATTGCAAACAAAACTGAATCGCAGCTCCCAAAAGTGAAAGCCCAGCCCACGTTTTACTCTGCATGAGGTATCTATGGCACATTAGAAGGCTGTAATTTTATCTTTAGGGCCCAGCTGTCAAAACGGCAGGTTCTTCATCCTTGGCAGAATTGCCCCGGGACTCACATCACAGCAGATTTGCAGCTTTACCTCTCCTTTGTTCACTATTTTCCCAAGCAGAAGGAGTTTCATGGCCAATGAATAATGGAACCATCGCTTTCCAAAGAACAAAACATGATGGTTGCTACCTTGCTTAAGAAAAGACAAGGCCAAGATAAATGTGAGAGCTGAATCCACGCTTCAGCTCTCAACCCAGATCCCAGTTACTCTGGAGAGTGCTCCAGAGCCACGTGCTGGGCTTGGCATGTATTTATTTCTTTGACAGAGGACTCATCTCACCAGTCTGACAGTAACGTCTGATTCTCACCAGTGCTTCGCAAACCAGCATGTACGTCACCACCATCCCTCCCATCCGTGCCTTGGGGTATTTCCCATTCTGCGCCCACCCTTCCACCCTCGCTCTTCGGCTGCCGAAACACGGCTCCGCTGCCCCTGCAGCCATCCTCCGCGCTGGCAGCACGCCGCAGCGCGAGCTCGGCAGCGGTGGAACCCAGCGCTGGTGTCCCTCGTGTTGTTGCAGCACCCTGTCCCTGATGCATCAGAGGAAAGGCAAGAGAAGAGTCACTGGATAAATAATAGTGCTCAAGATAACTGTGGACTCTGGCAAATAAGTCCTGCCTGGTTAAAGAAGGGTGTCCCTTGCCACCCCCCTCACGGCTCTGCTGGAGCTGACAGCCCTGAGGCACAGGGTGCACCCATTCATGGCGTAGGGCAGCCGTGAAGGTGAGTTTTTGTTAAGATCCCATCCCAGGAATGAGAGAAGATGAATTGAGGCTCGCGTTCCCTTCAAATACCTCCACACAGAGGCAGAAACCCATCACAAAAAAGCGGTGCGCAGGGGTGGGCATGTTTAAACTCACTCCAGCTGCCTGCCATGCTCTGAAGGAGATGTCCATCCTGCCTCAGAAGCAGGATTTCTGAGGTTTTGCCCCCAAGCATGTGATTCTATACCTGCCCTTTTTGCTTTACCTCAGGTAGCCACAAATGTTGTAAGGGGCTGTGAAATTAGGCTGGCCTCTTTAAAATCCGGCCACAGCCTTTACCTCTACAACCTCGGGCAGAGGGACAATAAATTCCATGGATAAACTACATGCAGTATTTTTTAAAGAAAAAAGATTTCTTTTGATCAGCTCTAAAGCTGCTGCCCTTTAATTTCAGTGAGTGACCCCTTGTTCCCATGTCGTGGGACAGAGTTTAAAAAAAAAAAAAGAAAAGAAAGAAAGAAAGGAGCAATCAATTTCACTTTCCATCTTTAATCATTGTGAATGTTTCAGACAAGTCTCCCTCTAACTAGTCATCATTTCTGGCTAAAGTGTCTCTGCGATCTCTCATCATCTATAAATTCAGTGACACTTCTATCTTCATTGACCTTCTCTGGACCTTTCAATATCTCCTACATTTTTCTTCACCTGACAAACAACAATTTCTGACCCACCATCGGCTCAATCTTTCCTGTCCTCCTCTGGAAGGGAGCCGGCTGCATTATTCAGCCAGTCCCTGACTATTGCTTCCTTTCTGCTTATTTAAAAGTAGATACTAGAGTCCCTGTTTTCAAAGCAAAGTCCTTTGTTTTAGGCAGATTGTCAGTGCAAGAACAAGTTTATAAAATCTCTAAAAAAAAAGAAAAAACAGGAAAAAGTTTTCAAAAAGTGAGTTATTCCCTCATTTCTACTACTAACATACATGCAGAGCGGCAACCTGATATTGCTGTTGACAAGCCTGGAGAGAACAACAGGAGCACTTTTCATTGCTATGGCATCAACTTGCTTTGGAAGCTGCTCATAGTTTAGCTCTTTTGAGCTTATTTGCCCTTAAAGGAAGCTGTAGGTTTTGGGTTGGGCACAATATGGGTCATAGAAAACACAGTATCTGTTGCCGGCAGAGATTGTAAGCACATTGCTCTGTGTATTCTTATGCCTTATCGTCCCTCTCTATAAAATAGTCAACGATGCTGTTGACCTGCTTTGGAAAAACATTGATGGCTGCTAATGAAAAGCTTGAGGAAAGAGCTGGCTGTTATCTCACTGGCTTTCCCTTAGCTTTGGACCGAGGGGCATATGGAAGAGCCACATCTCCAGAATATTACATCTTCCAGAAGCCCAGCCTTCTCCCTCTTCTCCCCAGGATTCATTCAGCAACAAAACATTTCATGTTGCAGACACTAAAATGTCAGTGCTGGCTGTGGAGATGGCACCTACTGAAACCCATCGGCGTCACTCGTACACCACAGCTGCTTTTGCAGGCTGTCTGCAAAGTTGCTCAGTGCTGCAACGCTAGACTTGCTTTCTTTTGAAATTTGCTGCAGAGCCCTGGGAGCAAGGCACTTACTTATTTTTTTTCCACAAAACCTGAGATGCTGAAAAGCAGCTAGAGGCTTCTGTCAATCCTTCCCCTCCATCTCCTCGCTACGGCTTCCTGCTTCCCACAATACTACTGTACTAACACGCAAATTAACCCGGCTTAACTAGTTTCTGCTGCCAGCCCTCCACAGGACAGGTCTCAGTGCAGGGATGAAATGAGAAAAGAAAGTTTCTTTGGTATGCCTGACACTCGGAAAAGTGGCTGAAAGCAATGATTATCAGGTGTTGTGATGGCAAAGGCCAGGAACAGTGACGTCCTGGAAATCCAGTGCCATACCCTTTTCATTCTGTGAACCACTGACCTTGAGTAGAAAATAATCTGCTATTGAGCAACATTACGACGGAGTACATGCAACGTGGGCACCTCTGCTGATATTTGCCTGTCTTTGTTTTACTATTTATATCTGTAATTGTCCTGGAGAGAGAAATTAATTACAGCCTGTCTCCCTATCCAGAGATTCTGTTCATATTACAAACCCCCGAAAGCGCAACTCAAGCACTTTCTGATTATCAGTGAAACTCTCAAACTGGAATACAAGCTTCTTAATTAATTTCTCCCTCTTTTTGAGTGATTTCACGATGTTTACAAAAAAAAAAAAAAAACCACAGAGAAGATGAAGAAGAAAGCAGCAGTGAGAGATCGAGAGCAGAAAACAATTTTCTTCCGTTTAAAAGATAATTGCAGGGGAGAAGCTGGAGGTAGATGCTGGCAGGAGATTTCAAGCATCATGTGTGGCATTTCTCCTTCTCTAGAACAATAATGGAAGTTGGACTATAAAAACTGAGCATCCCATTTGCACGGCCCTTCACTTCCCCAAGGCTCTCAGGGTGTTTTAGTCCATCTTCCATTTGCTGAAAAATCAGACATTTTGATCCAGATTTTCTAAGGAAACAGGATTCACACAACTACGCTCTTTATGCAGAGGTGTTAATGCACATGTGTCTGCCCGTTCAGTTGTTTGCCTTTCCTTCCCTCACTCCCTTGAGCTCACTGTACAATTTTAGCTGAATTTCGCTGGCATGACAGGCATAAATGAACGTTTTCATTTTAAAAAAGGAGGATGTCCGGGTAGAGGACAAAGTCTCTGTGTCCCAAATGATGGAAAGTCTACAGGCTGAACTCACAGCTTATTAGACTCAAGACAGCCCACATGGATGAGAAGCCTTATAAATGCCCCAACCACAAGAAAGATTTCAATTGGACTGACAATCAACCGTGAGACAAAAATGTATTGAAACCAGGCCTCATTAGTTCCATTCATCATCAACTATTCACTTCTTTCCTCCTGTGTCTCTTACAGGCTCCCAGCAGGTTTTCACCACCTCTTGGGCCATCAGCAGCGTCCCCTCTGGGCACTGACCCCACTCCCTCTTTTCTGTCCGTAACGAGGAATGGGGATGGGGAAGGAGATAACTGCCACTTCTGCCCCCACCACGTCCACTTGCACCTCTGGCTACTTAGGCAGAGCAGAAGCTGTTTTCCGTTTTTTTCTTGTAATGATATAAATAGAGGAAACTATTCTTTGCTCCCACCTTCCTTTAAACTGCCCGTAAGGGAGAGGATAATTGTTTTCTTTGCAACTACTACCTCACAGGTGACTTCCCTCTTACCAGGTTACTACTAATCTGCTAATCCACTGCCACTCACAAGGACGAAACCTTGTCAAGACCCAAGGACAGCGATGGAGATCATCAAGGGCCATTTGTGGACCGCACAGCCAGCACGGGGGCAGGGGAGCACCACCACCAAAACTCGAGCACACACAGCTGGGGATGCTGGCAAAGGCAGCAGTCCTTGATCCGCACTTGACCATCAAGGTTGTGGATGGGAGGCAACACAGCAAAGGCAGTGCCAACAGCCAGGGGAACCTGCTTACGGCTGCTGGGCTGGCTAAGTAGGTTAGTTTAAGCTGTATCACTATCTCTTGCTGGAGGGTTCACCACTTGACTGCTTGCTTTGGAGGGGAAGCGTGCGATGGAGTGCCTCCTAAGGGGTTCCTGTACAAAGCCCCTGCTCAGCACTCAGATAAGCAGCTTGTATCTGAAGGCAGTGTTTCTTTCTGAGTTAATTCCTCTCCCTTAGAGGTTACGGAGGGATTTGAGCAGTTCATTCTCTGAAGAAAGCGAGGAGGATTCTCTCCCCATGGCGATACATGTGGGAACCCCGAAGGAGACTGGGTGCTTCCTATCATGCCCCTGTCTGATCTTTAAGTCAGCGAGAGCTGTGCAGCTACAGCTAAGGGAAATTCAGCCACCAGTTTTGGAAGGGAGGGCCAAGCTCACTGTTAATTAAAGTAGGAAGGGTAATTGTTTCTGTTCAGATAGTGTAGATAGGACCCCACATGAGATCATGGCCTCGCTGGAAGGTGGATTAGGAAGAAAACAAACAAGCATGTTGGGAAGACCATTTGGGAAAAGCAAAGATTGCTCACTACCAGCATTTCCTAGCAGACTGTCTACAGAGTAGGTCAAGAGACCCACAGGCATGTCAGAAGAAACCAGATGCATCAGTATTATAAGCCATCTCCTTAGTTGGTGGAAAACTCATTGGATCTGCACTTGTTAACCTTGCTTTCTGACGGAAACAAGGCTAATAAAAAAGGCTAACAAAACCATCAAGTTCCAGTCCCCCTGCCTTCACATGAGTGACTTCTGAACAGGCTGATTGTGATACCAGCCAGGTTGGACAAAAAGCGTCAGAGACTGTTATGTCCCAACAAGTCAGTGAACAAAAGCTGTCTGAGTGGTGGAGAGAGACTCTTGAATAGCACAGCTGAAAAAAAGCTTTCAAGAGTGAGCTCAGCTCTCACAGACATGAGAGGATCCATAAGGAAGAGACACCTGAGGACACCCCGACCATAAGACCTTGAGATGGCACTTATCACCCCACAAAGCACAACCCCCAAGGACAACGTGCTGCGTTGGTGCTCGCACCTCCTGGTGCCTTTCCTCCTGCCCGGTCCCTTCTGTCCCCTGCCTCCTGGAGACCCCTCTTTTGAGCACAGGGACAAAGTCTCAGCACGTGCCCATCCATGCCACCCTGCTGAACCTAGAGGAAAAACTGCATAAAAGAAGGAGAAAGAAAGGAGAAGAGGAAGGGTAGGAGGCAGCTACTCAGAAAAACTAGATGAGACCCAGAAGGCCCACTTGACAGCTACTGAAAAGGAACGAGCATCGCATTGCACCGCAGTAAAACTGTACTCAGCTTTCCTCACAGACGTTTCTGACAGATGTGTTCAATACCCCGTGTCTCACTTCATTTGGCTCCCCTCTCATCTGTTAGCAAGGGATTTTGATTCACGCAAGCACGAGCAGATGCGCACCCTTTCGTGTCTGCTGGTGCTTTTCGCCCAGCCCTGGGAGCCTGAGGCTGGACAGACCTTTGAGAACAGACATCAAAAGAAGGAGGCCATACCACAGCTTCTTAGCTGACCAACTGATCTGCGAGCTGCCTTACACTGAAATGCAGCTTACAGCACTGCAGCCTTCATTGCAGGACTAATTGTCTTAACCTAAATGACACTGGGCAGGGAAGGCAAAGCTGGCTTTTATAAAAAGAAAATACTGTGATGAATGCTCCAGCAGCAGCGTTACTGGGCGAGACAACGAGGGCTGCCCAAGCATAGTGGAAAACATAATGGGATGAAATCATTCATGTATCACTTGTCCTCTTTGAGTTGGCATGGAAGAACAATCCATCTTTCTTCTCTGATCCCACCTTGAGCTGGCAAATAGGAGGAAGAAAGCATCTTCTGCTAAGCAGTGTGATCTGATAAGGACTAGAGCAATGCAATAAACATGGAGCCACACAGTGAGCTTTTTAGAGCCTGCTTTTCAGTGCAGAAAGGCACTTGAAGGCAAACCTCACGGAGTTCCATAGACCTGACAATGCAGCTATTTGAATGCAATGTGTGATGTTGTCTGTAATCTGCAGTGTGGCTGACTAGTGCAGTATGTGTCACATTCAAATGCATTACATTGCACTGCTAATTGACTCTTAATTTCTCTCTGATGGGTGGTCAAATGAAGTAAAATCCAGCTTTATATAAGATTACTGACAAAAATGCTGTCATGAGTTATTCTATACATTAAGTAAGCTGGGTTGAAGTGGACACAAATCAGCCCTATGATCAAAGCCTTTAGGTTTCAAAACTTTATTTAACCTTGTTTCCTAGCAAGTCCATGCTTTCACATCAATAATAAACTGTTATAGTGAGGCCCTCAAGGAGCAGCAATCAGGCTTGAAATCACAGACAATGATTTTTTCCTTTTTGGTACATATTGTACACTGAGAAGTCTTCAACTTGCCATGCATGTTGCTCCTTCACATTTCAACACTCACTACTCCAGTGTGACTCCTCAACCCCTGTCTAGTTTTGGGGTTTGTTTCCCACAGTCAACCTGGCGTCCTGTTTGATAAGGCACCGTGGCTTAGACCTGTCATCTCTTACCATGCACAATGAGATTTCCCTTCCTTCCTGCAACACTATTGCACGTGCCAGCATTGTCTGCTTGACTGTATGAATTTGGAAAGACCGCCACGGGCGCTGAGGTATGCAGAACCTCAGAAAATTTGTCTGTGTTCTCTTAGCCCATTAGGAGGTTTTAAGTGATGTGCAAGATGGCAGACCCCCAAAGTTATTAACCCTCTGACACCCACTGAAATGGATGGTATTTAAGCAGCTAAAACCCAATAAGGACCAAAAACACTATCCTTTTGCAATTTATAAAGCCTTTCATATGCTTACTCATGATGTGGGCTACCAGACTCTGTCCTAGACTCTCACCTAGTACAAATCAATGCCCTGCTGGTTTGCACAACCGAAGACATGAGCCAATGAATCAACAGCTTGTTTTTCTTAATCTAAACTCTCAGTTAGAATAAGGACTCTACACAGACACCTGCCTGCGTCTTTTGTAAAGCTTTGAAATACTAAATCAAAACTCCTTCTGAATTCAACGCTTCCCTTGTCTCCTCTTTTCCCTTTGAGTAGAGCAGCAACATAATACAGCATCGTCCCGCAGCAGGAAGAGTTTGTGGTTAGCAGCTGGATAAGCCTCCAGTAGCAGCAAATTAAGGGGTCCAGGGCCTGAAGCAGAGAGAAATAGTTTGGCTTTTGAACACAGTCCAGCTTTGTTTTATCAACAACGATTTTTACTAAGCTCATCTGAAGCAGCGCAGGCATCGACGAAGTAGTTCGACCACTGGTTTGATCCTGAGGCACTGACACAGGCAAAGCTGGGGATGCATCTCAGAGATACCAGCCTGCCAGTTTACCCTCAGGACTGGTCTTTCCCACCATCCACATTGCGAGCCTTCAGATGGGACTGACATGGGTGCTCCGTGTACACCAGGCGAGTTACCATGCCGTAGGGGGAAGATGCAGAGGCTGTTTGTGGGGCCAAGAGTGCTGCCAGTCCTCCCCCAAGCCACTCCTGCACAGCAGCACAAACCTCAGCGATATCCACAGCCACGGGAGGTGAGGATGTGGTGCCAGCCTGAGGCTGCTCAAGGGAAAGCGCACTGGAGACCTCCAAACGGTGGGAGGCATGGGCAAAGCTGGGCTGAGAAACATGGGCTATCATGGGAGTCCTCACAGTTCTGAAGTGATGGTCTGCATGAGGGCAACCTCACCGGTTAACCCTGGAAACACTGGGGATGCCACCGGGCCAGCAGGATCGGTGTGGTGCAAAATGCGATAGGGGCTTCTTTTTGCTCATGACATTGTCACGAGATGTGAGATTCTTCTGGACCAGCACTCTCTGGAGCCAGAAATCTGGCAGACAAGTATCGTGCAAACCTCTCACGCCTCTCTGCACCCAGAGTCACTATCAGATACACCAGACGTTGCTGTTTCTGCATGACACTTCTCCCTTTGCGGCTTGGTCCATGCGGCTCAGTTCTCAGCTACCTCATCCCCTGTTCAGTTCAAACCTGGTGGTATCTGCACAGCAGTGACAGTACTCCTAATTTTGCTCTGCTCCCAGCTATTTTAATTCTGAGCAGAGATTGCAACAAACTATTGCCTGTGCCTTCCTCCCTTTCGTTTCCCCTGCAAAAACAGGTTATGTTGCAACAGGAAAACATTCCGCCTCAATTTGAAGATCAGCTTCTTGTCATAAAGGGAGTAACTGTGGTCACAAGGCAGCTCCCAGGGCCCCGGTTCAGCAGTCAGTCTCTGATCAGCGAAGCATTTAAGCACATGTTTACCTGTAGCCTGATGATTATATCCCTTACACTTTCCAGAGCCATGCTTTTCTGCCTCTGGTTTATGGACCCCTAAAGGCTCATGAACTACTTCTAAGGGGGCCTGAAAGGTACTTAAGAAGAGCAAGCTTCTCACCAAGAGGCTTGTTTGCTATGGAGAAGGTCCAGGCTCCTGCTCAGGGAATGAAGAGACCAAGGACCACTGCCTGAAAGTAAAACACATCTGACTAAGCCAGGCCATGGGCTTTAACAACTTGGGATGCAACCTCACCCAAAGGGCTGACATCCCAACATCTCTAGGTTTGTCTTCATGGTATCTTGCAAACCAACGCTAACTTGCTCTGGAGCCAATCTGACAGGATGAAATCAGCTCCAGACCCAACACGGAGCAGCGGTGGTGAGCACAGGGCTGAGTCCGAGCTAAGACACTGTGCTGAGGGATGGGCTTTAGCACAAGCCTCCAGTGTGGGGCTTGTGTCAGCTGGTTTGGAGCAAAAGCAGAACATACTGATGTCTGCCTGCAAAATATCTTACTAGACTGAAAGCTGTGGAAAGCTTGGTGTTTCTTATCTTCTCTGCCATCTGGACAGAAATGACATGAACTGCTCATTTTTGCCGGGACAAAGTTGTATCAGATCCTTTTCTCACAATGCTGGTCATGAAAAGGCACCTGATTTCAGCCCAGAGGGTATTGTGCCCACTTCTGCTCTTGCTTCCTCCTTGCATGCAATCCCAGCAAAATAGCCTGCGAGTGGTGAGCTAACCTGGACCCATCCAATCTTACTAAGTAAATGTCCCATGTCTGCCCTTTATCGATCCATCTACAAATGTGCATATGGAAGTAGGTAATTCGTGCTGAGATTTACTAAAAATATGTCTAACTCACCTTGCATTTTAACTGGCCATTCAAATTACTTTCAGAAATCTATTATGTGCACTATCATTTTTATTTTCAGCACAAGGGGGATTTTTTTTCCCAGCCAGTCAAGTTACTGTCTACTTTTATAGAATAAATTGCTATAAATTAAGTTAGCAGCAGTATAAACAGAGGTAAAAGATCCCTGTCTCTGTAGTGGCAGCTGACAGCATTATGGAAATGTAGAATGTCTATTTCTGAGTTTATTCTGATGCTGATGAGTTTGCACTGATGTTCGCCTCTCTCATTTCTCATTTTATCACCTCTAATGCAGTGATTTTCCCTCCACAAGCTTCTCCTTCCTGAGGTTTGACTTAGTCAAATAAATCCTAAAGGCTATTTTAAAAATGAGCTATAGGGAAATGCTTCAAGTTGGCATAGTGGGTAACTCTTAGCCTTTTGTTTGAATAACAAAACTTTGTTTTGAAATAATAAAAGTTGCTGCAATTGAATACATTCAGGCCAATAAAAGTATAATCCATTTTCCCCTTGAAATATGCTCATAATAAAAGAGAGCATGTATTTTTGCTTTAAGTCCATTTCAAACTTCCAACCCCTACTGCAGGACAGCACAGAGAAAGTTAAGTAGGAGAGAGAATAAGGAAGTGAAAGTTTGCAGCCCTAAAAGTGTGAGTGTCTGAGTGTGCAAATACATAAAATAGTGTCCTTTTCTTTTTTACTTACTACTTTTCCACAGCTCTGGATGTGTAAAGAAGGCTTTAAAAATGGGTGGAATAGCACCGATTTGGGGGATTCCTTCCACCACCAAATTGTAATAGGGACACTTGTGGGAATAAGAATTAATCCCTTATCTTGTGAAAGATTCCAGATGCACCAACCCAACCTCCAATATCAATACAAAAAAAAAATATCCATAGTTTCACAGGTTACATAGGAAGTGACCTTGGAAGAGTCTCTATCCAGGAACATGTTTGACAACCCTTTGTTTAGAAGCCTCCATCTGCATTTTACTGAGCATGGCAGCATTTTTTTGATTTTTTGAGAGTTTGGTAGAGGTGGTTTTGAAATCTATGACAAGAGCCATGTCCTTTCCAGTAGGTTTGAACACACTTACCTTGATCTACCTCCAGACCTAAAACTCCATTGAAAGGAGCTCTTCTAGGAGGAATAAAAGTGTGGGTTGTTTTTTGGGTTTTTTTTCTATTAAAAGAAGCAAGCCAGAAGAATCACAATAACCTTTCCCTCTTCCCCCTGCCCTAGAGCTCAGCTTGTCATTGAAACACGCAGGGAAGGAGTTATTGAACCCCCAGAGACCAGATCCTGACTACCAGAGGAAACTTTCTCCTGGTTTTGGCACTGACATCTGAATGGTTCCTGGAGACTGCTCAAGTTCAGTGAGGTTTCTTGGGAAAGCAGGCGAAACACTTGACACCACTGGCCAGGCTGCTTTCCTGACTGTGCACCCATCCGTCAGGCTGCTACGGAGCCTCAGTGTCTAATGGTTGTAGCTGGGAAACTGCCTGGGAATTACTCCTTTTTATGGGAAATTCCAGAATTGGGAAACTTGAGGATTGTTCCAAACCAAAATTATTCTGAATTTTGTAATCCTTTGGGGTATTTCTCTTCTCTTAGCATTTTGCTTTTAGCATTTTATTGAGCAAAACTAACCGCAATGGTGGAACAACAGCAAACAGCACCATTAACAAGATTCCTACTAGCCAGTTTCAACCCTGAGCCATGGAGTCAACCTCTGCTGGTTCCAGACACAGTCTCTGCTCTTAGCTAAAGCTAAGTTAGTTACCTTGCATTACCTTGGCAGCATATAACATACCATAAGAATGCAGCCATTAGCATGTGTATATACCAGTGTCTGCAAGCTACAAACTGGGGCAATCCTGGAGAAAAATATGAACTCTGGAGAAAAAAATAAGAGAATCATCCCTTAAAGCCCAGACTTCGTGGAGGCACCAAATGGAGAACATAAATCTCTTGCTGAGAAAGGGGCAAGTACTTTCTCAGGAGGTATAGCTGCCTTTGCATACCCTGCAAATCTGGGAACTGTGGCTACAAGGAGCACCCCAGAGCATGCAGCTGTGACCAGGAGTTCAGGGCAAGAGGAGACCAGAAATGGCTCTGCTGCCATCTGGTGACTTTTGTAGCTGTTTGAGCTTAAGGAAAGATGCTGTAAATCTTGGCAGGTAGTACTAGCTTAGCAGCCCAGGATAATACGCACTTAAACTGTGAACTTAGCTGTGGTAAAGAGAGGAATACGGTGAAAAATTCAGTGCTGGATGTCTTCAGAACATAATGAACATAATGTTGTGTGGATCCACGTTCAGCCCAAAAGATATTGCTGAGACATTACTGCTGGCAATGACTGGAGCAGGAACATTTAAGAAATGCTGCAGTTGACATTTATGTGATCATTTGTCTCCCAGGAGCATTTCTTGACAAGTTCTCAGAATCCAAATTCGACTTCTGTTCTGGAACATGGGAGGGCTCTGCTTTCCCGAATGGCAGTGTTTAAATAAAATGCATTGTCAACTACAGCAATTACACTAGGGTTAACACAGAAATTTCCACCCTTGTTTAGAGCTGTGCTCCTGGACTCTGAGAAACATGAAAGCAGGGACTTCCACTGCCTCCTTTTGTCATATGGAAGAAAGCTTCCTTTTACCAGTCTTTTTCCTCTCCACTAAACTCTCCTTTCTTTTTGTTTCATAAAAAAACAGCAACTAGTGGTCACATCTTCTTCTGCACTGTACCTTATATAGTGTACATTTCCCATCCCTTCTGTTCTTCATCTCTTCACTAATGTTTCAATCTTTCTTTATATGGCAGTTTTTCCATGCACAGACTCATCCTGGTGGTCTGACTCAACCACCCTCTCCGCCTGCTTTGGAGGTGATCTAAATTGAACTGAAAACTCCTGCTGAAGGCATAGCATTGATTTCTATAATAGCACTGCAATATCCCACATCCCATACTTGGTGCATTTTGCTTCTCTTTAACCACTAATTTTGTCCATCCACAGCAACTATTCATTTGCTGAATATGCTGAAAATATGCAAACACACTTAATAGAAAAGGAAGAACGTCTGCTGCTTTTCTCCTTGTTTGATCTTAGACGCTGTCCTCATCCTCCCACCTATCAGAGCTTATAATTTACCAGTGCTATTTCCAGGACAAATGTATCTAAAGAGTCCTAAATTTCAGCTCGGTAATAGGATTGCTAAATCCAAATACAGAATGATCCAAATAAATATATAGAGGTTTTAGCCCAGCCTCACTCATTTTACTAGAACACTGCTGTGGGGGTGTTTTGAGCTGTGCTAATTTGCAAATTTCTTGGTAATAATCATCTTTTCTTCAGGTTCCTTCAACTGGAAACTAATGCATTTCAAGGAGGAAAATGTGAAGAAAATGGCAACAACTGAAATAGACTCAGTGGGGGAGGTTTTCAGATTTGCTTTTTATTTGGTCATTTATTTCTTCAGAAAAAGCAAGCAGCTCAACTAAATAAAAAAGAAAACTCCTTGCTTATGAAATCTAGCAGACAATACAATGGTCTCTCAAGTGAAGTGGTAAAAGCTTCCATTACCTGAGACATTTAACCGTGAATTGAATTTAGGACCATAAAACATTCCATTCTTTCTGTGCTCCAAGTGCAGCACCAGTACTCAATAGCCTTACCAGGCTGCTACTGTTAAAAAGAGAAATGAGTTACGACTGGGATGTACACTGATACAATCTCTCCGCTTCTCTCTATGTAAGTACACTAAGTATCGTATCCTTCATAGAAATGAACAACAGCTTTTTTTCTTGTTTGGGACTCCCCTGGTCTGCAACCTTAACTACGAAACATCAAATCCTTCCCCAGGCTTCTCACCAAAATAAATGTGGGGCACAGAGGCCTGTGTGCCTTATGTGGGAGCAGCACTTCTTGGGAGAACAATTTATCCTCCCTTGTATAGTGTACAAGGGATCAGTACACAGCTCGGGCAGGTGGTGAGGATTTGAGGGTCACTGGGGGGGCTGGTCAAAACTGCTTCTCAGACTGTCACAGCTTCAGCATCCCCAGACAATGTTGAAAACCCTCAACTTCCATCTAGACAGCAATTAAAGGAAGAAAAGAAGAAATTTCAAAATATTGTTGCATGCTTGCAGTGAGCTATACGCTGAAGGAGCTTCCACTCTGATCCATCTCAGAGCACCTCACCTTCTTCCGTAGGTTTCTGATGCGAATTGCACAGAAAATGTTCTCATTGCAAGGTTACCCCATGTTTTTACATACGCTTCAGACCAATACTGTCTTCACACAAAAAAATTAAGCTCAGCTTTATGACTCCTTTGTCTGCTTGGTGCAAAGTACAGTTAAAATTCATTTTATAGAGACCTTCCACTCCTACATCTTTCCCAGCATTAGCTCAGTCATGGCCCAGACTGCAGACTTCCCAGTTAGATAGTTCTCTTGTACCATGTTGCAATGCCACAGGTCCTCATCTCTAGGTTCTCTTGTAACCCAGAAAACTGAGCTTGAGTTAATATTTATTTCAGCTCGTGGCACAGTGAAAGGTGAGGCTTCTTTAAGCAAGTTTATTAACAAACACTAGTACAACCACACAAAAAGTCACTGTATTCCTGACCGGCTATATTTACTCCAAGGCCAAGCTGCTTTTAGATAGCTGGGGAAACATGGGTTGGTGGCTCCATGTAGTACAGTTCCTCTTTCCTTTGAGCGACAATTCCCAGAAAGTCTCAGCACTCCAAGATTTTCCCCCCATGATGTGTGCCCCTGCACACATAAGCCAAATGACCAGGACAAATATCCTCTCTCTAATAAATGTTATAACCATCTCCCATGTTCCTACTTCTCTAATTTCATCCTGTATTCCATCTGCAAATGCTGCAAGTCTTGTGATCTATCTGGCACAATATAGCAAATGGTTAATTTTTATTTAAGACAGTTAAAACTGGTACCCACCTAAATATAAATCCAGTATTATCTCAGACAGATGTGGATCAAGCAGGCAGCCAACCAGTTCATGGAGAGTGGTAAAAGGAGCATCTGCATTTACGCAGCAAAAGGGTCATAGCTGCATGTTCAGCATCCAATGGCACCTTGACTATCAGGAGAAAAAGTAGTGTAGGGAGGAAAAGAGAGAAAGAAGAGAAGAAAGATGGTAGACTCCTGCAGTAGCTAGGGCACGTTGGAGACACAAAGCAAGACGAACTCAGCTCCAGACCCCACATGACCAGCACCCCAAAGCCTCCAGCATGATGGTGGTGGCCCACCCTGCAAGGCAGTATGACAGAGTGCTACCTACCTGAGACAACAGTCCCTCCTCCACATTACATGTGCTGCAATCACAGAGTAAATGTAGAGCTGAGCAGGCTCTGTCCTGGTCCCCAAAAGGCTGGGAATAAGCTGTATATGTTCCTTGTTTGCCATATCCCCCTGTGACTACAGGGGAAATTATAATGCAGGCTGACTCTTGCTGGTTTTTTAACATCTTATCAGAAAGTTGTATCCAAAGGTTTTAAGAAAGTACTCAACTCTTCTATCCTCACAAACAAAACCAACAACAACAACAACAACAAAGGGAGAAGTATTTCCTCTAGAGAGAGGCAAGTATTAGAGTCACTGTATAAGACTTTGGTGAGACCTCTGAGCAAACTGTGTCCATTACCAGTCACACAGCTTCAGGGAAGAATTCAATGTGAGCAAGCAAAGAGCAAGGCTGCGGGCATGGGGAGAGGAAGGAGGAGGCCACCAGCTAGGAGTGAACTAGGAGAGCATGCCTTGTTTAGCCTAGCAAAATGAGAACTGAGAGGAGGTATGACGGCTTTCTATAAATACATCAGAGCAAAAACAGCAACAAGAGACAATAATTATATTAGCTAAAAGAAAATGTTGGCACAGGAACAAATGGATGCAAGCTAACTATGAATACATTTAAGCTGGTAATCAGGAGATGGTTTCTAACCATCAGACAAAGGAAATTCTAGAACAGCCTCCCAGTGAGTGTTGTGGGGGGATGAGACTTGATTGCTTTTAAGATAAAGATCGATCAGTTTACAATAGGGATTGAATGACAGCAGGCCTGCAATAGCAGGGAACAGCACTTGATGACCCAGATCATCTTGTCTAGTCCCATGATCCTGAAAGCACTGCAAAGTACCTGCTGTGTGGATGGCTGCAACATAAAAAGTGTCCTGCAACACTACCAATTTCCCCTGACACATACCACTCTGCAGTGCATGCAGGTGTACAAGGCACCTTTTGTTATTCCTCACCCAGTCCCACCACCAGCGCATCTTCTTACTGCCCCTGCCATGCCTCCAAACTTTGGGAGTCTGGAGCCCTTTCCACACGTCACCTCTTGTCCACATTTTTGCAGCAGCTCCACAGATCACAGCACACCACAGTCATGAAGTTAGCATTAGCCCAACTGGCATCCCAAGAGTTTTGCAGGCAGCACTATCCTGTTGCCAGGCTCTGCAAACTCCACTGTGACTCTGCAGCTGTCCAGAGAACAACAAATTCTTCTGCTTTTCCCAAATGTTCTGATCTCCAGCTATGACATCTGTAGCCAGAAGCAGAACCAATATGCAGCCTTGGTCCACAGAAACAGTCGTGACCCATCTACATTATTTGAAGAGAAATTTTAGCAATACAATAATTTCTGCTACCCTGTGCAGGACAGATGCTGAAGCTGTGGTTCTGTCATAAACAGAAAACTGCAGGAATGAAGCAGCCCAGAGTTACAGGCTTTTTTGTACAGGTGAAAGATCATGCCACTCTGTCTAAAAAGAGAGGGGCAGGTCAGTCTGGCCTGTACAGAAGAGGGCTGTAATAGAGAGAGTCAAAGTATGAGAGGAGGAAATTAGATTACCAGATCCAAGGAAAAAAGGAAAATGTAAACCAAGAATACAGATAGGGCTATGTCCTGGTTTTGGCTGGGACAGAGTTAATCTTCTTCTTAGTAGCTGGTACAGTGTGTTTTGGATTTAGTGTGAGAATAATGTTGATAACAGACTGATGTTCTAGTTGTTCCTAAGGAGCCCTTATCCCAAGTTAAGGATTTTTCAGTTTCCCATGCTCTGCCAGCAAGAGCTGGGGGGGAGCATGGCCAGGGCAGCTGACCCGAACTAGCCAAAGGGATATTCCATACCACAGAATGTCATGCTCAGTATATAAACTGGGGGGAGTTGGCAGGAGGGGTGGATCACTGCTTGGGCATCGGTCAGCGGGTGGTGAGAAACTGCATTGTGCATCACTTTTCTCGGTTTTTGTTTTGTTTTTTTGTTTGGGTTTTTTTTTTTGTTATATTCCTTTTCATTACTATTCTTCTTATTACTGTTGTTATTATATTTTATTATTATTATTGTTAGTATTATATTTTATTTTACTTTAGTTATTTAATCATTCCTATCTCAACCCATGAGTTTTACTTCTTTTTTTTCGATTCTCCTCCCCATCCCACTGGGAGGGGGGAGGAGTGAGTGACTGGCTGTGTGGTGCTTAGTTGCTGGCTGGGGTTAAACCGCGATGAGCTGAATGCCTGACGTTTTATGGGACCAGGGCTGTGAGGAATTGTGGTCAGCAGAGACCAGCAAGGTCCCCAGGGAGCAGGCGTGGAGGGAGAGCTGAGCACTGAAAGCAGTGGTATAGGCCTTGTATGGCTTTGTGAAACTCAGGTTAAAACAATTCTACCTCCCTGGCAGGTGGTGAGGAGGAGGAGATAAAAATCAGTGAAAAGAGGCAAATCCGATGCTGACCGACTGTCTGCATTTAGCCTTTCTTCTATGCATATCGCTCCGGTACCGTCCCTTTCCCTTTGCCCGAGCACATCCAGGAGCACGCTCTTCCTCTCCGGACCCCACTAATCCTGCTGTAACACACAGTACTGTTTCCCCACCAGAAGGATGAGGACAGGATAGATACCAGACAAGGATAGATGGTGGATATAATGTGGGGAAAGCAAGACCATACTGGGTGGCTTCATGGGTGGTAAGCCCTTAGCACACAACTCATCTTGCATTAAGCATAAGAAAGTATACACACGTCCTAAAACGTTCTGCACTGGCAAGAGCATTTCATACAATATGTATCTCACTGCCAAAAAGACACCTGAGGGAACACATCATGTACCCTTTCACAGTTTCTCTCCCTGGCATGTAGGCAAAAGAATACAAGATGCTTTCAACAAAAGGAATAAGCAATATTCTCACAATAGTCTGAGAGTGACTGAAGCTGCACTTCAGGTCTTAAAAACTATAGGGACTGTTTGATTTTCCGATTCCCTCCCTACGACCTCTTATATTCAAGAACACAAAGAAACAATTCTGTCCAGTACTAAGGATTTGAAGGGTTTGTGACTCTCTTAAATTTGCTATCGGCATCCTGACATTTTCCCCACCTGACCTGTATAATCTAGGTGTACATTCTAAAGAGATCCCTGAATTTTCTAGAAAAAGGAAAGGCTAAGGTGTTTGAAAGCACCCAGTAAATGCCAGTGGTTTGTGCTGGCTGGTTCCCTTTATTAGCTCTGAAGAATGGGAATGATTGAAGTGAGTTTTTCTGAGCATTTCTGCACTGATGAAAAGTACAGTAGGAGGGACTACATGTTGTTGTTGTTGTTACTATTACAATTACTATTATTATTATCATTATGATTGTTCTGTGGGAGGAAAGGAGCACGGATAGATCGCACCAGGGGAAGTCTGAATGATTGGTGCTTCAGTGGCTTTATGTGCAAGTATCCTGCTACACACTCATTTTGCAAATTCACCTGCAAATTCATTCTCTATCCTCCACACACAATCACTGACACAATCTAATACCTACGAACCATCCAGCACTAAAACCATTAAACTGCAGGGGAGCTAGAATCCTTTCTCATTCTAGGGTGCAGAATATTAAACATAGCATCCCTACACATTTACTAGCTGTCATTATCAAATGCTTGCCATCATCAGGCTAACTTGGGCTCTCAATTTTCAAAGCAATCCATATCCCTGTTCCTTCAGGCTGCACCTAGCCTCTCCCACCCACGCTAATGGCTTATTCTGCCTTGCTCCCATTCTGCCTCCACCTGACCCATAGGCCAAGCGCTCCCAGGAGTTAACTGATATTTCCATACAGTCCATAATGAGCAAGAAAGCTGAAGACTGTATAATCCTGGTGACAGGAGCCGTGTTTTTGTTGTACTGTGCATTGCCAAATGGGGTATGGATCCATCACTGGGACTCCTAGAAACATCATCAATAATCGGAGGTAAAGAGTAAGTCTTGGTGAGTTCAACTCTGGCAAGGTCCTGGTCATAAATTTGCAGAGGCACTTGTCCGCCTGGGTAAATCCTCCCTGGGTTATGACTTGGAGGGCAAGGAGTGATTTTAGAGTTTCACCAGGAGCAGGCACACATGGGTACATGCACAAGAACATCTGCACAGCCTAAGGGGTGGTGGGTTTTTACTCTGATGTGTTACAGCTGCTGCACTTGCAGACACTGATGTGTTCATAGAGGCTGTACCCCTCACTTTGGATCAAACTATACCCACACAGCATAACAGGCATAGGCCTCCATCTTCTTCTAATTCCTCTAGGGCCTACTATACCACAAATAATTATTTTCATCATTATGTACTTGTTAGGACACAAAAGCATCAGCAGGACCAGAAGGGGGATCTGTAAGCACTGGGGAACAGGCATGTCTGTGATGGGTCAGGTTTAACCTCAGGCATGTGGGAATTGTAGTCTGCAGACAGCATGTGACTGTGAGCAGCCTCTGACAGAGTCATGTGAGTGTCTGCCGGCATCTAAATGAAAAGAAGACTCCTGCATCAGTGGAGATGATGGGATTTAAGGTAAGAGTTAAATGAGGTTTGTTGAACAGGGACCTCCTGAGCAGTCAGAGTGAAGAAAGGCTAACCTGGTGGGAAGGCTGACCAGGCTGTCTCCTGAGCTTTTTTACCTCTGTCTTGAATCCTTTGCGGTAATGAATGAGCCCTTTAGAAGATGCTGGGGTAATGTGCCTTTCTCTTGCCTGCCAACTTTGGACAGTTGATTGGAAAGGGTGTGAGGGTTGCATGATGCCTTCACAGGCAGTAGCCCCAGTGTGCTGTTCAGACATGCGTATCTCGGCTCCGGCTGCTCCACCTGTGCAGTACAGCTACTCAGTTCCTCAGGCAATCAATCAGATAGACTTACAGGAGATGTGCCTGCTCATGTGCGTGCATGACTAATCTCATGAAAGTGCTGGGTCTGTAACTGCTTAATAACAAACAGGATTTCACCCCTTCCCATTGACCCACCATGGCAGGCACAAGCAGCCAACAATTAACCCATGCTGGAAGCCCAGCCAGCTCCGAGACTCATCTCTTAAAAGAAAGGGATAACGAGAGAGTGGAAGCTGTGCCACGACAGCACAGCACATGCACAAAGAGGAGGTTTTGCCAAAGACGGGGGGAAGGCGGGCACACGCTCTACACAAGGTGGTCGAGGGCAGAGCCGGGGCCCAGCGCAGGCACCCAGCGTCTGGCCCACGCATGTCTCCCACACCTCTGCAGGGGCACGTAACACCCGTGTAACCACCCTGGGGTGCCTGGGGACACGGTGGGTGGGCCCAGCTCCCGGTGCGAGCAGCAGTACGCTACGGCCCCTCACTCTGGCCTCAGCCCTGGGCCCGTACGCTTGCACCAGTGGGGGACTGGGCGGGCGAGGAGGCCCCAAGCCGGACCCCGGGGCCAAGCCTCTGGGTAAGCCCCGGCGCACGGTATTTCGAACCTCACCCGCGATACGAGCGGCGTGCCGTGGCGGGGAAAACTAAGTGCGTGGCGGCTGCCGCCCCAAGGCCGTGACAGCCCGGTGCGGGGTCCCGCTCCCACCGCGGGTAATGGCGCTCCCCTCCCGCCTCAGCCCCATCGATGCGCTCAGCAATCCCGCAGCCCGCCTTCTCCTCCGCCCCCCGCGGGTGTTCCCGTTGGACGTGCTCGGCGCTCGGCTCCCTGCCCCTGGCCCCGGCGCCGGGCGGGTCTCCCTTGTCTCCCTCTCCAAGATGGCGGCCGCGGGCGGCGGCGGCGCGGCGGGAAGCGGCAGTGCGGAGTGAGGCGGCGGCGGCACCTCCCCGCTTTGCGGCTCGGTTACCGGCGGGCCCTGTCGCCTCTCGGCGGTTTTACCGCCGGGGCAAGCTCCGGCCTGCTGCAGGGGCGGAGTCCGCGGGGCTGGAGTGAGGCCGGAGCCCGTTTGGGTGAGAGGACGCGCGGGCGGGAGCGGGGGCGGCCGAGCCCGCTTCAAACGGCGGCGGCGGGGCCCGGGCTCTGAGGGAATTGGCGCGCATGCGCGGGGCTGGGCCTTGGGGTGCCCCGGGGGGGGGGGGGTACACGACGGGTCCCGGCGCCGTGTCCGCCGAGGGGCCGGTGCCGACGTTTGCCCCCCCCTTCTCCTCCGTATTCCCGGCGGGACCCGCCTGCCCCTCACGGTTTTTCCTCCGGGTCGTTGGGAGCTCCGGCGGGGAAATGGGGCGAGGGAGCCCGGTCCTCCGGTTCCACCCGCCGCGGTCTGTCACCAGTGGGGTGTGCGGCCTCCCTTGGGGGACCGAAGCCCGGAGGTCCCGGTGGAGTCCCGGGAGGGGGGGGCTGCAGAAAAGCAACGCTTGGCCGCGATCCCGCGAGCATGTGCGGTAAGGAAGGGGAGACGTGCGGGGAGAGCTTCTCCGCTGAACCTGTGCGATTACTGCTGAAACCGCAGCATTTGAAGCAGGGGAACCTAACTAGGGTTTACAGGACAAGGCTAGTTAAGGATATGTGTTGTATTTGCAGGGTTAGAGGTCTAGTTGTAAGCCCCTTTAGGCGTTACCTACCAATCTTTACACCTGCCAAGCAAATAAGATGTTAAAAGAGGATAAAAGATATGTGTGTAGCTCTAAACGGATCTTAGTTTCTCCAAGCCATCCATTCATGAACAACTGTCGTCAGCTTTGTTTTGCTGAGCAGTATCTCGACGAGGCCCTTGTCCTCTTGAGCACAGTGCTTTGGTATCGTGCGTGTTCCCACCGAAGTCCATATGACAGCTGAACGTCATGAAACGTTGCCAAAATCTGGCTCAAGATTGTGAGCCCACAAGCGGCAGGATGCTCTTTTGTATTGCAAAGTGCAGTGCTCTAGTGCATACACATAGGCAGTGCTCTTGCTTGTAGACGTAAATTCTGCCTACAAATTGCTGTGCTTGCTACCAACAATGTGTGGTAGTCAGAATATTGACTTAAAACATTTTGTGGCAGATGGTTTCCCAAAACCTGAAGAAATAACATGTATTCCTATGAATTTAAACGGAAACATCTTCTGTGTACCTGCAAGTTTGATTTAGTTGGGACTTTGTTGTTTCACTTAAGTAACCACTATAGGATGAATATGTTGTACATTCTCAGCCAACTATTTATAAAACTGAGGTACGTGCAGGGATGTACAAGCACAAGTTCCCCTGCTCTCAAGGTATTCAAGTGTAACTTCAGTGTGGCAAGATTGCCATGACAGCTAGAATGAACAAGGTGCATGGTCTTTGTGGTTGAATGCTTACACACGTGTGCACATACACAGAAACACACAAAATCAGTTAGGTGCAATTGGTTTAATTGCTTATGAGCAGAAGGTTGATTTTTTTCATGTTAAGCTGGTTGCTGACTGAAGAACAAAAGCTGTTTACTCTGAGAGAACCAGGGTGCAGCTATTCCATAAGGGCACTGTCCTCCTATATGCCAGCAACTGTGGAACAGAATGACTCGGAGGAGGCCTGAAACCTGGGGGCTGACAGAGGTTGGGGTGCAGCGGAAGGCCTAGTGAAAAGGAGTGCTTGCTTCGGTTCCCTCTCCCAGGCTGGCATTCAGAATGGCTGCAGTGGTAGTATTGGGAAACACATCAGAAGGATGCACACCTTCACTATAAAATGTGTGATCCTTTAGTTAAAAAGATTTGAAATACTTCTTTTGTAGGACAATGATTTCTGCCTGGTTCCTTCTTTTCCTTCACTTCATCTGAGATTCAAGGGTTTGAAATCTCTCTTTAAACGTCCCACTCTGCTACAGTGGCTCCTGACAGAAAATGGCTTTTACACAAGTTTGGGTGCAGTTTTGTGTGTCATGAAGATCAAACTCAGCTGTCTTCTCATCCGTCCATTTTTGTAAATAAATTACTTCAGTGTCTTGGAGATTTTACAAGGAATAGGTGGTCTTTTATATCTTTAAAATAATAGAAGACCAACTTCCAATTTAATTTCAAAAAATTCTGTCAAGCCTGAAGAGTGAGCATGAACTGACCAGAAGGTAGATCCCTTTCCTTTCCCACTGTCTTCCAGAGAATCTTCACTTGGTTCAGAGGAAGTTTCCCATTTTACATCATGATTCTTCTTTATGGGAGGGTTATTTTCATTCTCTGTTTCTCAGACCTTTTCCTGTAGATGGGAACGGGGGAAGGAGCCCAGACGTGGCAACACATTCTCAGGCTCCTGCAGGACCACCATGGCTTATGATGACTCCAAGAAGAAAGAAGGTATGACTGCTTCATAATCTCAGAGGGAGTTGCCAAAAAAAAAGGGTACCCTCTGCAGCCTTTGCCAGGCCATGCAGTCAGAGTGGGAAAGGAAGCTAGTATGCTGTGGAGCCCTTAAATTTAACCTGGCCAAGTTGTTGGAGGATCCCAAGCCCTTGACTTCCAGGTGTAAAGTACTGGGATTAGAACCTGAGAGAAATGAGTGGTATTTCCTAATGCAAACACCTTGATTGGAAACTCTGCCACTGCAGCCTTTCTTCTCCCTGCCAGGTCAATGGAACGGGAGACCAGGGATAAGGATATGTTTAGTCATGGTAACATTTCTAGGTCCAGTTGTCTTTAGGAGAAATATACAAGGGTTAGAAATGAAATCTGGAGTGATTATGTTACAGCATTAGAGCACTGAGCCCCATCCCTGTGGTCAGAGAGTACAGACTGTTACCTTTTAGGCCCCTGTGCTTGTTGGGTTTTGTGCATCGCTCTGTGCCACCGTCCACTGTTATCTTATTTTGTGCATAGTCCACGTCTATCATTCCTTAATGGGGTATTTCATGTCTTCCTTTTTTCCCATTTCACGTAAATCTTAGAGTACCTAGAGAGTGACCGAAGTGTTGATGACGTGGGGCTGCCAACTGGCAGGATACAGCGAGAGAAAAAGCGCTCTTACAAGGATCTGCTGCAAGAGGAAGACGAGATAGCAACTCAGGTCAGGAAGCCCTCAGAGAAAAGGTTGAAGGTGTAAGGTTATGTGTAAAGCTAGTGATGGAATGGGATGGGTGGGTTTCTTGTTCTTTTTTATATAGAAATGCATGTAGAAGACAGCAAGAGCAGCTAATCGTGTCCTGTATTGTTCAGTAACTTTCCTGGGAAGAAGGAGGGTGTCAGTCCCAATTACAACTGATTCTGATTTTTCTGGCCTCAGAAAATAGGGTAGTAGGATGCTGTCCTAGTCTTGATGTAGAACCTTGCAAGTCACAAGATAGCATGAATAACTTTTTACACACACACACACAAAAAAATTTTCTTAGAATTTGTGGTTGTATAAATAGCCAGCAAAGGATGGATATAATGTTAACTGATGCACTGTTGTCTTCCTGATTCTGCAGACAGCCTGAAATGATAGCTCTTGAGAGGTATGGACTTGCCCTATTCACCTCTTTGGGGCCTTAACTCTGAAATCACGTAGTAACAACTTAAGTTTCTTCAAAACTTTCCTCTTTGAGCTAAAATTTCTGCTGTTAGCTCAAAGGTGACTATCTTGTGTGATTTTTTTTTTTTTTTTAATCTGGAAAAGAAGTTCTAGTTTAAAATGAAAATCATCTTCTACCATGCAGATGGAATTCTGTAGAGGAGCTTCATTTTCAGACCATAAATTGGTCAAGAGACAAATAATAATTGGATGACATAACATATTAAGGACAATTTTTTGGCCCATCATTATAATTGTCACCTCTTTGTACCTCCTTTCACTTTTATCTTTTTCAGCTTATTAAACATGAACTGCTCACCTTCATTTTCAAGGCTTGATAGCCTATGCATGCTTAGTTATTTCTTAGCTTTATTAAGAGGTAGATGTCTGCCTTTTATCAACTCATCAGCTGATCTCCAAGTGCTGGCTTTCATTGCCCATTTCTTAACACTTTCAAATGTGCTTTTTCAAGTTTTCTTGTGTATTGCTCCTCTCGCTTGGGGGGAGCTCCCTATAGAGATATGTCTTTCAATTTCCTTATAGCCATGTTGTGCTGCAATGCCTAAAGAAAGCTTGATGCCAGTTAGGTGGCTGATGTGCTGAAACCTGTTCTGACTAAGACCATTTTTTGTATTCTCCCACCTACCTGTACCATGCTTTTTGTCTCTTACCTTAAACCTACAGCGTGGGCTCCTGGGGACAGATACGTTTCCTTTGCTTGTTTTAGCACCTAGAATAATGATCCTGTTTCATACCTAGGGTTCCTTGGTGTTACAGTAATACAAATAACTCTTGATAACTCCTACAAATTATTATCTATGTCAATACTCCATGTGAATCTTGTATTATTTCCCTCTTGTTTCTCAGCAATTTTTTTCTTCTTATTCTAGGACAGTGATCTTTTTCCAGGGACAGAACCTCACAAAAAGAAGAGAAAGCACTCCTCAGATGAGTTCTGCTACAGAGGTAAGATAGTAATCAAGCATGGAAAAGGGCTAAGGGATCATGACTTTGAGGAAAGGATGCTGTAAAACCAGTGTCATCAATCTTTGTGGTTAGCACTTTATGGGGGGAGAATACATCAACCTGTCTTAGGACAAGTAATCAGAAGCCTGATGCTGATCAGCACCAGAGAGTAGAAGATTAGGGAATGATATTTTCAGAGTCTAGCTTACCAAGTTGCCATTGTTGAGGGTAGAGATCTTCCACCCTCTTTTGATTGACAAGTTGTAGTTTTCTAACCCATGCCTTCCCTTTTGGCATTTGCATTTCATTTTTCCCTATTACATTACAAACTGTAATTTTACTTGCAGATAGTATTACTTTCTCTGAATTTATAAAAGTAGAATGCATCAGGGTGAAAAAGAAATGCTTTTGGGTTCAGTTTAAATACAGAAACATTATTCTCACAATTAATAAGCTGGCTAGAGAATGACAATTCTGCTCATAAAACCTTAACAGGTTTAAGATTTATTTTTGGCCCAATGAAAAGAGAAAGCCCAGTTGAAATGTTATCAGAATCTGTTTTCAGAATGAAAAAGCTTGTATTTTCAATTCATTGGTCTCACCTTGGCTAAAAATGGCATGAAAACCTTGCACTTGAGATGTAATTTCAGGCTCAGTAAGATACTTTTTCATCAAAATATGTTATTTCACAATGGAATAAAGAGTTTGACAAAACTTCAAGAACTTACCTGCTCTGTCTTCCTGCCTTGAATTATTTGACCATCTCGGGCATTACAGCTCCTGAATTGTATCAGTAAGGCTGTGCGAAGCTGGCTACAAGCTTCAGAGATCTTTTGTTTAAGCCAGGACGTAAATCTGTTAGCTGTAATCATAAGTCTTGCAGGATTCCCACTTCACTTCTTTGGGCTGGTGTAATGCTGTCTTTAAGGGAATCATCTTGATGTACATTTCTCTTGATCTTTTTCAGGTGTTTCGCCTTTGGATCTACCATCAAAGAAGAAGAAAAAAGCAGTTTCTAGCCCATCCTCAGCTGATACAACCATGGATTTACTCAAGGCTATCACCTCACCTTTGGCCACAAGCTCAAAGTCTTCAAAGAAGACCTCTGAAAAATCATCTTATTCTTCCTCTGGCCATTCTGAAAGCAAAAAGGAGCACCACAAGAAGAAGCTGAGTGGGAGCAGTGGGGAGCACTCAGTGGATGATGGCAGCTTCCACAAATCTAAAAAAATGAAACCTCTCTATGTGAACACAGAGACACTTACTCTTCGTGAACCTGATGGCTTGAAGATGAAGCTCATCCTTTCACCGAAAGAGAAAAGTAGTGCAGCAGATGATGATTCTTTCTCCTACTCTTCAGCACCAGCGGCTGCAAAGAAATCTTCAAAGAAATCGGCTCGAGATGAGCAAGGCTCATTCCTGCTGGGTCATGAACTACAGAGCTTCCTGAAGTCATCCCGGAAGAAGCACAAACCACCCCTGGACTCACATCCACCTTCTGAGAGTTTTGGTGCTGACACCTCCCTTTTTTCAGAGGGCCATGGGAGCGAGTATGAGATTTCAGGTGTGGAGGCACCGCCAGAATCTGGTTCCTCTTCTGGTGGGGAGTTGGAGGCTGGAGAGCTAGTGATAGATGACTCCTACCGGGAAATCAAAAAGAAGAAGAAGTCAAAAAAAAGTAAGAAAAAAAAAGACAAAGAGAAACACAGAGAGAAGAAGCACTCTAAGTCTAAAAAGAGTTCTGGGCACGGTCCTGTGGCAGTAGCTGAAGTGTCACCACCACCTCCTCCCAGTACCCCCTATGTTCTTCCTCCACCTCCTCCTGCTGCTTTTCACTCAGATGGTCAAGGTGAGAAGAGACGGAAAAAGGAAGACAAGGAGAAGGACAAAGCTGAGAAGTGGGAAAAGGAAAGAGAAAAAGAAAAGGAAAAGGAAAAGGAAAGAGAAAAAGAAAAGGAAAAGGAAAGAGAAAAGGAAAAGGAAAGAGAAAAAGAAAGAGAAAAGGAAAGAGAAAAAGAAAAGGAAAGAGAAAAGGAAAGAGAAAAAGAAAAGGAAAGAGAAAAGGAAAGAGAAAAAGAAAAGGAAAGAGAAAAGGAAAGAGAAAAAGAAAAGGAAAGAGAAAAGGAAAGAGAGAAAGAAAAGGAAAGAGAAAAGGAAAGAGAAAGAGAAAAAGTAAGGAAAAATTGGAGGGAAAATAGGAACTGGGTGGTGGGTAACGGTGAATTAGGCACTCCATTACAAAGGCATGTTAAATTGAAACAGAAGGATAACTAATACCAGGATCAGTGGTTTCAGTGAAGCATGTTTGGAAAAATGTGTCAGCCACTATGTCATTCTGGTTTTGTGGCACGGGCAGTCTTTAGCCAATGGAGGTTCTTTGAAAAGGTTATACTTAATTTGCTTGGTACAGGTTATATACCAAGCACAACTGCATCATTTTCTAAGGTAACCAGTTCCAGCTGTTGCCAGGCAGACTTTTGGACTAGTGATCTGGTCCATCATCACAGTTCTGGTAAAAAGGAATCAAGCTGTAACCTGAAAAGTGAAGATATTTACCTGTATACTCCTGTATTCAAATAAAATTCTAATTCTTATAGACTACCACATTCCCAGTTTTGTCCTGTACTCATAAATTCAGTTTTCCATGGTTAGTGTTTAAAAATGAGTGGGAGAAATGGTAGCTAGCATATGAATGAGTTTACAGGTGATAGAACTGTAGCTGTGTAAGTATATAAATGGGGAAAAGCAGTTTCTCTATGTTCAGAGAGACAAGAGTTGCTTTGTGTCAGGAAATGGGCAGATGTAGCCCAAATTTGTTCAGCCATTATTCTGTTCTATTTGGTAAGTTTTCTCTGATCATAGCTCAGCAACTGCTTATGCCTCTGCTGTCAGCGTACTTATACTGTCTATTTTCCTGCCAATTTGAAGTGTTTGTAAGGATGCAAGGAATGGAACAAAACATTGTGATGAGGACTGAATTGTTTTGACAGATCTGTAATATGTACTGTGAATAGTATGACAGATACATTTTATTATTATTTTAAGTTTTAAACCGGATATATTAACAAAGTTGTATGTTGATCCTAGATTTAGAATAGTGCGTTGTTGTAACTTATGAATGAAATGTGTTGATAGAGTTGCTGCAAGATAAGCCTTGTACCAAGACTAGTGCTGGCTGGTTCCTGTGCTTTCATAAACACTAAATTCAGCTAGAACATGTAAAACGCTGCTTTTTTAGGTGCCTGATCTAAGCACCACAGCTTTCTTTAAGTCTTCAATAAATGCCAAATTCTTATTAAATTCAAGTAGGTCTCATCGTAATTAAAAATCTTTGTTTCCTTTTCTTCTTCTGACTAGCCAAAGAAGAAAAACATGTCTGCCTATCAAGTGTTCTGTAAGGAATATCGTACAACTATTGTGTCTGAGCACCCTGGAATAGGTGAGAGAATAATCTAGCCTTCTCCTCTCTTGATTATACACCAGTCGGATCAATTAGCAGAATGTATTGTCTCTGTTTCATACCAACGTCTTAACTTTGACAGAATGTAAAGAATCTGCCAATTTTCTTTGAATAAGAGGTGACAAAGGGGACAGGAGTGGATTTCATTATTTGATTTTGTTGCATTTTAACCAAGCTGTGAATCTGGATAAAGAAATTTCTAGCTCGCTCTTTCTTTACTTAAAGAGTTACCTTCATTGTGTCACTTTCCTGTATACACACATGTGACTTTATATTCCCATCATCAAGCTTTTTTTTCATTATAAAGAGTAAAGGGAATGCACACTGGCAATCATTTTCAGGCCAGTATGGAGAGTTCCAGTTGTGGAATGGGTTGCTTCCTGAATGTGTATGCATGGGCTAGTAAATTTCCTGTTCTCTCCATGATTTTATGATTTCATTTGTTTTAAATATTTGTTTTAAACATTTTTCTTCTTTCCTTCTGCCAGATTTTGGAGAGCTAAGTAAAAAACTGGCGGAAGTGTGGAAGCAGCTACCTGAGAAGGATAAACTGGTGAGTGTGTGTGAGGCATTTTTAAAATGATTTCTGTAAACTAGGTGCTTAGGTCAGAACGTGCTGGCAGCATTGCCACCATACCTTGAAAAATGCTACCTGTGTCGCCAAAGTATGTAAAGATAGAAAGTATGGAAACCTTGCCCTTGCGATCATAAAAGCATCCATTTTCTTATGGTATTGCTTCACCAGTTAGCTACATAACATCATTCTGCCTCCGGGTCCTGGCATCAGGTAACAATTACCTAATGTTACGAATCTCTCTTTTCATACCATGGTAACTGCAGATCTGGAAACAGAAAGCTCAGTATCTCCAACACAAGCAAAATAAAGCAGAAGCCACCACTGTGAAGAGAAAGGCATCATCTTCAGATGGGGCACCAAAAATAAAAGGTAATTGTTGCACTTTATTTGCTCTGGTCTTTTTTCTTGGACAGGGAAGATAGTGTTGCCTGTGGAATAAGGAACAAAGGTCCTTTCCTGCTTCACACCCCTACCTGCTTTCTCACAAGGCTTGACATTTAAATCATCATATTACTCAAAAAGAATTTTACTGTGAGAGTGAGAATGATATCAGCATTATTCAGAAGTATTTCCTTGTCTAATTTGTAGAGTGGTATTGGTTTTAGCAGTTTAGGGATTTAAATGTAAAATAAGAAGAGGCAGCAGGGAAGTTCTAGTGGGATTAGTTTGCTGCTAGAGGAAAAAGGGTTGTTCTTGGCTTGGCATCTCTCTTTATCAAATCTCCCAAACCAAATCTCCCAGATTTCATTCAGCTGAGGCAGATGCTTTGTGCATGTAGAAGGAAAGTGTTGACTCCAAAGACCGCAGGACCAGGTCCACAGAACTATTTAAGTATCTCATGCCTTTGAGATTTGAACTTTACTAAGTAAATAAGCTTGTAAGTAAAAGAAAGAAAGAAGAGAATATGGAATTTTATTTGTGTGTTTCCAGCTTCTCCAACAGGAGTGATTTCCCCTCATAAGAAATCCCCCACCAGCACTGTGGTGGTGTCTTCCTCACCAGCCAAAGTCCCTGAGACGGATCCTATTGATGTAGCTGCACACTTACAGTTGCTGGGTGAATCTCTGAGCCTTATTGGTCACAGACTGCAGGAAACAGAGGTGAGTCTGTAAGCAGCGATGTCACAGGATCTCCACACAGGATTGGAGGGATTATTATTTTATTTTACTTAGAAGTTTAACCAATGCTTTTCTGTTAGGAAGAGAAATTGGAGATGGTGTGTTGTGTCTTCGATGCATTCCTGTTTGTTTTCAGTGAAATAAAAAGTCTTGTTTCTCAGTAAACAGTAGGCATCAAAGACAGACAGGTCCTTTGCAGCTCTAAGTCCTCAAAGGCAGTTCTTAGTTCAGCAAACTCTTCAGTCTTTTCTTACTATATGTTCACCTTGGATCTGGTACTTCCTTGCTGTCTTTGCCAGCAGTCTCTGGTCCAGTTTCTGTTACTGTCTCAAGACTTCTTAGAAAACCATCAGCCTTTACCAAGATGGTTTTTGCATGTCCTGTTGTTTTCTGGCAGTATCATATTGCCAGTGCTTTGGATAGGGACTAACATAGAAGATGTCAGATTTTAAGGGTTTCCTACTGTTAGATGATAGTGATTCTACGCACACATGCACGCGCACTTTCAGAACTCGGCCCAGCCTGTAAGCAGAGCACACATATTTGGCTCAAATAATATAATTGAATTTTATGGCTAGTGTGGTCATCTCATCCCACTATGCTTACTTGTTTTATCAGCAGTAAAATAAATGTTCTTGCATTTTGTTTCTGGTATGACCAATTGAGGTCATTCTTCAGAGGAACAACCAGAGTAAATTCTCCCCCTTTATAGAAAGGCACACAAGCAAATTCCCTTTCCTGAAAGTATGTCAATGGTTAAAGCAATTGTTACAGACTTAGCATTTCTTTAGACTTCAGTAATAAAACTGTTGTCTTTAGGACTCATGTAGTTAACGAAATAGATCATACGAAATGGCAAAGAAATTACATTTTAAAAAATTGTAGAATTAAGTGTTTTATGCAACTGACAATTTTCTGACCTTTTCTGTTGTTCCCTACTTTCTTCCTACACTAGTATGTTGCCTACTGAATTCTTAATTTTTTTGAGCCAGCAGTCTCTCTGTGAAGCACATGACACAGTTTTGTTACTGTGTAAATAATGAAAGTGGACTAGAGGAGCTCAAGAGTGAAGATACTGTATCTGCATGAGAATCAATACAGTTGTGAAAGAACCATAATTTCCCTACTCATCCCTATCAATTTTTTTTCTTTCCTTACTTCCAGGGAATGGTGGCTGTTTCAGGAAGTTTGTCAGTACTTCTAGATTCAATCATCTGTGCTTTGGGCCCATTAGCATGTCTGACCACACAACTACCTGAGTTGAATGGCTGCCCTAAGCACGTTTTGGTGAGTTCCTTGTGATTATTTCCATTCTAGCACTGTTGATTTCAGTGGAGTCCAGCCAGAGTTTTTTGATGAATCAGTCTTACGATGTGATGATAATTCCAGTGCAATAAGAAAATTGTCTTGGTCTTATATTGGAATATTTCTTGAAATTCTTTCAGATGTTACTGTTGTATGATATTTTGCAACTTTTTTTCTCCCAGTGGTAACTGGCCGAGTATTTGTAGTGTTGATTGCAGTGTGTGTAGGTCCTGTTTTAGTGACTGAATCAATCCATCTGAATCAAATCAAAGTGCCTGTACACATACCAGTATTTTTGAAAGTTTTTTCGGTAAAAATAAAAAGCACCTTCTATCTGCTCTGTATCACACAATCTGTTTTTCCTTTAGTAGCACAAAAAATAACTTGTGATCTCAGGTTTCCTAAAGTGATTGAGTACGGCCTTTTACATGTGGCTGTAACCTTCTCCAAGGAAAGAAAAATAGTCTCTGTTTTAAAGAACTGTGTAACTACAGGTTCTTTTTCACTTTAAACTACACTTAATATTGAGCTCTGGTTTAGCAATAGCTTGTGGCATCTCTGTAGCATGATGTGGACATAGATTAAGATGGCAGCAGCATAAAAGGAATCAGGAGTCATGCCTCCAACAGGAGACATGAATAAAGCAGTGAAGGAGAGGAGCAGAAATTAAAAATAAATATATAGTCTGCAAAAGTTAAGAGATTAAAAACAAATCTGGCAGAGACAACAACAAAAATGGGATATGAATAGGCATGTTATAATAGGGCAGCCCAAACATTGATTCATTTTGAGAACGGACTATTAACAATAAAGTTGACAGCTTAGACTGTGAGCTCCCACAAACTGGCTGCCTGCACAAAAGCTGAGTCAGTGGGGTGTTCCCATCCTAAGCCATGGAAAAACATCCTATGCTTTTTTTCCTTCTTGCTTGCCAAGTGCATTCAGAGCAATGACACCGTATGACTAATGGTGCATATATTTCAAACTTGATCAACTTATAAGGAGTAGTGGAGCTTTAGGTGGATTAAGGCACTTACCCTTCACTTCTGAAAACTGGTATTCAGACTTGATAATAAATAATTCTGATTTTTACCATCAGATGTGTAACGATAGTGGTGTTTTAAGACATGGATAAAATTGTTAGTGGTCGTGTTGCACATAGAATGCAATTTGTCCTTTCAGTCAGTAGATGGCATTGCTAAATTCTAGAATCACAACTGGTGCAGCTACAGCTCCTCTGTCTTCAGCAATTAAAAGGTGGCATTCCTAAGGCCTTCTTCAGCCATCCAGCCACAGGCTGGAGCTTACTGAAGTACTGCATTTGAAGAACATACAGATAATATACTGCTGGGTCTTGTTTTCTGATGTGCACAAGGACTCTTCCAGGATTCTGTTATGTTTTGCAGGAAAAACTGGAGGGCGCTTCTTTTTCCCATCTGGCACCCTATTAGTGGGTGTGTTTAAGGATTTTTCTCTTTACTTTTACACTACAGGATTTCATGAAGGACTTGTGAGTGTGAAGTCAAGTAATTTTTTTTTTTTATATGCTACAACTTTGATCACTTTGCTCAAGTCCTTCATCACTAGTCTTTCCTGTGGTTGAAGTGATATGGTCAGTGTGGCTTGTTTCAAATTCAGAGACAGAGTATGGAGTTCATAAGGAAGAGGTCACTTGAGGAAAGCCTCAAGCATTTTCCTTGTTTCCATGTGCTTATAAGTACTGAGGCTACCTTTATGTTTAGTTAACTTACATTTCCAAAAATGTGAAAATAAGCCTAGCAGTGGTGGTGATGACTAGGCAGATTTGGTTGTCTTATTAATGATAACTTGTAAGGCAAGTGAACCTGCTTAGTACCCTCGTCTGTGTCATTTTTTAAGGATTTTGAGTCATTACCTGACACTAAAAAACCACTGAATTTCTTTTCCCAGTCAAACACACTAGACAACATTGCCTACATCATGCCTGGACTTTGATGGGAAAGGATCCTGGGATGTACTCAACCTCTGCGTAACTGACTTGTGTACATATGCACTACACCGGCACTCTCAATGGGCTCCGTGTGTAGGGTTTTAAAGTTTTATATCTGTACAGTATATACATAGGATTGTAACTATTTGACTTTTGTTTTATGAAAAGTTGTGAAGTTAAGCTGAGAAAACCCTTTTGTGTTGGTGGGTGAAATGTCCTCCAATCTGAAAGTATTTTGTATGAAGAATTCAGAAAGCTTTTGAGATATTCGCCTTAAATTCAGATCCTTTGAAGGGGAAGCAGCCAGAGAATGGACTTCTCAGTATAAAGAAAAAAAACGTCGCCATGAGAAGGGTCATTGAAACAGGTGGCTCAGAGAGGTTGTTGACTCTCCATCCTTGGTGATAAACGGAATGATCAGCCTGCTCTAGTTGGACTTTCTTTAAGCAGCGGGATGGACCAGGTGACCTCCTGATATCCCTTCCAAATTTAAATATTCTGATATTCTACGAGCAGGTAGAGATGATGATATATTTTGGACCAAGGAATAGAACTGAACTCTTCACCAGCCCTGTTTCTAACTGATTTTCAGTTTAAAATCTACTGCGTGAGGGGAAAGCTGGATAGCTGATCAAAGATACAGAGGTCTTTGCCTCTTGGTCACTTCTTCCAACCCCCCCTCTTCAGTCAGTAATAACTGAAAGTTGTCAGCGTCAGCTGGCTGGTCTGGTAGCTGGCATTTGAAGTAAAGTGGAAGATGACAACAAATTTAATCTTTTCCTGTGGACTTGCACCCAAATCATCATTGGCACGATACATCAACCAACTGCATTGGCTTGAGAGAATGAACCTCCTGCTGATTTTTCCAGGGCATGGTCAGCCTGCTTTGATGGAGAGGAGTGCGGAAGCGGATGGGAAAATCTTGGATTGCTTCTGCCCATCTTGCACCTGTTTTGTGAACAGACAATTTTGGTTTCTGAGATCGCTCATCCCCCATCCCTTTCACCAGCAGTATCGAAAGAGCTGTGGTGCTGCTGTGAGGCAGTGACTAATGACCAGTTTGAAGCAGTTACGGCTGAGTAAGGCACATGTGGGTTGATTGGACCGATTCCCCTTCCTTCCAGCCACATACTTGGTGTTTGGTTTTCTGCTCCTCTAGAAGAGGAGCCGCAGGAGAGCACTTGATTCTCATATAAGCTTTTGTGTGTCTGTATGTACGTGTATGTGGTGTTCATATCGTATGTATTTAACTTTTACCAATATCTGTAACAGATTTTAATTTATCCTGTATATTTCTGTGTGTGTGTGTGTATGTATATATATATATACATAATTTAAAAGCAAAAATCCCTCCCTCCACCCAACAGTGTGTGGAAAATACCAATCAAGTTTGCCTCACCCCCACTTCCTGCAGGAATCAGCTATATGCGTAGTAGTAAGCATTGGCATTGTATGGGGAAACACCAGGAAGTTTTTAAGTGGCTGTAGAAACAGGCTACCTTGTGAAGGTAGGTAGAACAACTGAAATATAGTTTGACTCTAGCCTTTCCAGCCTTATAATGTAAAAATTTTAAAATGACAGAAGAGCACTTTTTTACTTCCAATCTGAAGTCTAGCTTGTGTTTTTCAGGGCAGTTGAAAGTGAGCTGTCCCTCATTGTGGTTGAGCCCCAAATCATACTTAAATTAAATCCTTAGGTGTGCAGGATGGTTTTTCTCCCCGTTCCTCTTCACCATGTATTCCCCAGCTGTGCCTGCACAAGGTAGTCTGTCTCTTATGGAGCTTTTCTCAGTGCACTGTTAGGTTTTTCTCGGTCAGTGGAGGAGGCAGAAGGTTCTCAGACCACCGTGCAAGTTCCCAACCCAAGCCTCAGACCAGAGCATACATGTTTTAACAACACATCACTAATCCCAGTGAGCCTGGAATTGGGAAGGGCCCAGGAGGGAGGCAGTCTCATCCTGCTTCGGATCCTGACCTGTACTAAAGCATCTGCTGCTGGGAGCGGCACAAAATCCGTGGCTCTTTCTAGCCCTTTACAATTGAGAGCATCGTGGTGAAGGGACAGATCTGCTCTCTAAGGAACAGAAGGGGATCAGCTTTAGCTTTGTCGTCTGTACAATGGAAAACTCTTGAAGAGTGAAAAACACACGCAACCCTGGTGTATTGTATTTTTATTAAAATTTGTACACTTTGTATAATCTGTATCTTGTGGTATTTGGTACTAGAGGGAAAACTTTGGCAAGACTTAGCAGTTTTTATATTTTTGTTATTTCTTTGCTGTTTGATCCAGATTACATTACAATTATACAGCAAAACTTTTTTGTACTGTACTTACAATATACTTTTTTTTAACATTTGGAGTATCGTCATTCATTTCTGGCATGCACCATGTTTTCTGCAGCTGTCGTTACTACTACTACCTAGCGTTTCTCAGCAAATTCTAAACTCCTTAAACTCGCTCGGTTTCTCCTCCCTGCCGCCTCGCCTCGGTTCGGGTCGGCGGCGTTCAGGTGAGAACAGCCCGGGGGGCTCGAGGCGAGCGTGTTAGCGCGGGATGTCAAGGCGTGACGGCGATTTGCGCCGGTCATCGACGCGTTCCCCTTTCCGCGGTCCGAGCGTTGGCCGATGGCTCGGGCCGGGAGGATGCTGCCGGACGCGGTGCCTTGCCGACCGGTCCGTACCCCCCTGTGCCAGAAGGGTCCGACACGGGGCTACGGAAAACTCCAAACCTCTCGCCCCGGGGTTTTCGGGTATTTGGGCCGAAGGCTGGGCGGCGGGTTTTTTTTCTCTCCCGAAGCGCACGGCGGTTGCGGAAAACGGGGAAACCTCTCGGTGGCGGTCGGTTCCTGCCAGCCGAGGCCGACGGGGCGGGCAGTGACACCGGCCCTGCCGCCGTCCCCGCCTCAGCCGCCCCCCCCCCACGGCCGGACCGGACCGGACCGGACCCTACGCCCCTCCCGGGCGGCGGCCGCTGGCGTCACAACGAAGCCCGGGCGGGGACCCGCCCCGGCCTGGCGCGCGCGCGGGTCACGTGATCGGCGGCGGCGGCGGCGTCAGCTGATCGCGACGCGGCGGCGGCGGCGGCGATGGACTTTCTGCTGGGGAACCCCTTCAGCTCCCCCGTAGGGCAGCGTATCGGTGAGACCCGCGGCCGCGCACCCCCGCGCCCTTGCTCGCCCGCCCGTCCGCCCTCCCCCCCGCGCCCCCGGGGGCGCTCGCCCGCTCGTTCGCCGGACCCCTTCCTCCGGGAAGCGGTGGCTCCCGCCTCCGCGGCGGGACGGAGACGGCGTCGACCAATGAGAGGAGAGTTCCGCTCTGACTGACGGGCGCTGGCGACCAATAGCGGGCGCGTAGCCCGAGGCGGTGCCGTCGGCGACCCCACCAGCCAATCAGGGCGCGAGGGGGTCTTGAGGTGGCGAGGCGAAGTTTCCTCACTTAAAGGGGCCGCGGACGTGTGGTTCGAACCACGCCCTCCGGTTGAGCCGAGGTCCGTGATTGGCTTGGGGCCATTCCCGCCCGCACCTTTTTGGGGGCTTCGCGGGAGGGGCGGGGTCCTACCGGGGTGGGAGGGGGGGCACAGGGGGAGTTGCTGATTGGCTGGGTTCCAGCTGCAGCGGCCTATCGCGTCCTGGGCGGGAAGGGGCCAAGCTCTCCCTGAGGTGACAGGGCGGCGGGGGGCGGCCATCACTGAGCTGGAGGCAGTGGGGGAGGACATGGGCTTGGGGCTGCCTGGCCCCGGGGCGTCGTGGCTCACCTAGTCTGATCAGTGCTCCCCACCTGAAGGACGAGCGCCCTGGGCACCCCGGGGGTGGCTGCCCGCCCTGAACTTCCCGGCACGGAGGTCTGGGACAAGCAGGACCTGGCAGGGCCATGCCCTGGCTCTGTGGAGAGCACCTCCCCTGCACCACAGGCCTTCTCACAGGGCCGAGTACCAGCTCTGGCAACGAAATCAACGTCAGGAGTGTAGCGTCCGCTCTGTGACCTTGCAGGCCTGCAGACATGCAGTCTCTCTTAGTCCCTGTGCTCAGGTCAACTAGATGAACGCAGGAGAAGGACACAGTCTGAGGAAGTGGAGCAAAGAGATGTTAAAATTAGAAAGAACAAGACCAGCTACACTGGTCTCAAAACAGAGATGCAGTTCTTAAAATACTTAGAATAAAGATTCTTTTCTTCGCATGTTGTATTGTCTAAGTGCCTTCAAGTCGTGCTTGAAGGTTGCTGTTGCCCATTTAAACTCCAGCTCGTTCAACAGCTGTTTGTAAGTTTATGCACTTGCTCAGTCTTGCTTTTCTGTCACTTGTGCAGACCTTTGTTCTTGGCTGCGAACATCTGGTCCCTGATTCAGTAGTTTTGGGTGTGCTTGCATGGGGGGATAGGCTGCTGTGGCAGGGGTGGGAAGGGAGCAAGCAGCTGGTTTAGGTAATGCTTTTATAAGCACCGCTTATTTTAGAGGCTACCCAAAGCACTGTCCGAATGATGTGGGTCAGGGGCACTGCCATGTGCCACTCTCTAGTGTTGGGTGAGATTAGGTGAGAGGCGCTACAGCAAGGTGGGAGAAGGATCACCAGGGAAGGTTTTCTGTAACAAAAACTTCTGGATGATCTTTGACGTGTCCCCAGAGGCATGTCACAGGTTTCATCACACTTTCCAGGAGAAGCCATCTCCTGCCCTTTCCAGAATGAATGCTCTTTGATTCCCTCAGTGAGTGCATCAGATACATTTCTGTGTTTGGGTAGCGGCAATCTGAAGTTATCTTTAGATGTCACAGATCGCTTCTTGCCCTCCGGATCTTCTGATCAGTATAGTAACCAGATTGTAAATGGGTTCCCTCTGGGCTTTGCTTAGATTAAAGAAGGGAATTTTAAGTAACAAACCAACAGAAAAGAAGAGGGAAAAAATATTTCAAGAGTGCTGTTAAACAGGAGTTTAGAGTCCTTAGTACCAGAGGTGTGACAGTGGAGAGATCTTAATGACTGGGGTTGATTTGGGTTATGGGAGTCCAAAGGGGTGGAGTAATTGCAGCATATGAGAAAGGAACTCACTGTGGAGGACTTAAAAGGGCTGGTGGCTGAAAATAGGAATGTTTTCTCCTTTTGAACATTGCCTATCAACATCCTGGGGACATGGATAAATGGTATCTTCCCTGTTTAATTTGAGACGCGAACATGACTTACCCAAACTTGTTTGGTAGGTCTGTGGCAGCTGCATGTTGAACCCATGAGCCTGATCACCAAACCTGCATAGTGCTGCTGCTTTGGGCTGTCTGCCGAAAGCTAATATTGCATTCTTGTAAATTACTTGGGCAAAGTCATGTATGCCTGATACAGCTTATAAAGTCTAAAATAGCTTTAAATGAAGGCTAAGGAAAAAAAAAATCCTCGGTGGCACACTGCAGCGACATTCCCAGATTCCTTCATTAATGTTAATCTAGTAAATCCCATTTATTTTGCTGACAAGGAATAATCTCAGTGATCCGTCACAGAATGAGTCAGTTGCAGAGGAGTAGGTTTTATAGCTTCTCACTCTCAGTGCTGAGATTTAGTCACAAAAGTTGCCTCTGTCCTGTTTTTGGACCATGATGTCTCTTCCCAAGTAAGATGAATACAGACTTGTTTGTTTGGTTTTTGGGGTATTTGTTTTTGTTGTATGTTGTTTGTTTTTTTTAAACGCAGTACTTCTGACCAGTGGGAAAATTTCCAAAGAGTGCTGAAGCATCATAGTTTGGATTCCCCTCTCAAAAGGAAATCCGTGGCACCTCCATCTAGGAGCTAAGAGAATCTTCAAAATGGAAAATCTAATTTCAAGGAGGTGCTCTGAGTGAGAGAACGGAGAGGAAACCACCACTGCTCTCTCCTGACCCTGGAATTCTGCAATAACTAGTAATTATAGCAATACTGAAAGGGACAGAGACGGGTTATTTCAGTGAGGGCAGGCAAGGGAGAGAAGTAACGGTGTAGCACAGAGATTAAGAGAGTTTTTTATGGTTGGGGGTTGGTTTAAGCATGAGAACCAGGAAAAGCTGAGACTGTAAAGAGGAGCAGGTAAGAGAGGCTCATGGGTAAGGAAGAGGGGCAGATACAACACAATATGCCAGAAAAATCCCCACAGCTATTTGGATCCTACCTTGCAGGTGTCCCTGCACCCCTCTGTGAGCTGGGACCTTAGGAGCCGGTGGGTAGTAGTCATCAGCTGTTGTCAGTAACACTCTCCTGTCAGAGCCAGATGGGTCCCTGCAAGGCAGTGCTTCTCAAAAAGGTGTTGCCTTGTCTTCTGTGCCTGCTGTGTCTGGAGGAGAAGGGGCAAAGGCAGCAGTTGAAGAGTCATTTGATCCCTAAGAGTTTGAGCTGATTCAAAGGAAAGGAGCAGGAGGAGTTCAGAGACCCACAGCACTATGTCAGCACAAGTCTGTGTCCATCGCCATCCTTGAATTGGAGCTGTATCTCTCTTCTCTCTAGAAAGCGCCTTGTCCCCTCCGTCTTTGGGAGAAGCAATACAGCTAAATGGTGGAGTCCTGACTGAGCTGGTGCTGAAGTTTCCTCAAGGGAAGCGAAAGCGTGAGGCTTAGCAAGGAGACTTTGTGCAGGATGCTAATTTGGGCCAGGGGGGTTATGAATTGAAGGGGGGTTGGGAGAAAGGACTGTTGTGTTGCTTTCTGCTGAACTTACGCTGTCTCATGCAACAAAATGCTGGTGCCCTCAAACACATGTTGAAATGGGTGAGAAGGTGCTTGATGCTTTGCTGAGGAATTTAAAGCCAGCAGGACTGAGCACTGTAGGGAAATGCTGGTTAAGGACTTGACTTGGAGGACGGGCACGCAGTCTCTTGATGAGCTATGGCAGAGCACCTCATGGGCAAAGGGTTTCTGAATGGCACCTGGCTGGTTATGGGTGCTTCAGATCTGTGATGGGGAGCAGAGGGGACAGGAGCCTGCTCAGTATCTTCTGTCCCTAGCTCCTGTACAGCCCTGCGCTATTGACTGTACTGCTGGTGTGCTGCTCCAGGGATGGCTGGGTGGGATCGCCAGGCCCACAGTGGGCTTTCCCCTGCCACGAGGGCAGAGACAATAAACTTGAAAAGAAGCAAAGCTGCAAAGTTGACTCATAGCACGAAGCAATGTACAGCTCCATTGTGTCAGTTATGCCAAGCTCAGGGTTCTTTCTTATCTGATGATTCCAGATAACTTTTATAACCTAGTTGCTGTCAGCAGGAGCACATCAAATGCCAGGCAGGAAAAGAGCCAATGCTCTGGTTCAACCCATACCACCGTCCTCAGCAGTTCTGGGTCGATCCGAGCAATTTGTGAGGCAGCAGGCTGGAATCAGACAAACCCCAGTGCTGTCACACCCGGGAAGCCGGACTGGCTGCCAAAACAATGTGGCTTTGAAGCAGCCCCGTGAAGGGCCTCCTGTACATTCAACAGTCAGTTGGTTTCGCACTTGGAGGGAGACAGCATTCGTACATTCACCGATAACCTCCGCCGGGGGGAATTGTCCGCAGCAGGTCAGGCTCAGCTCATTAGCACGCAGAAGTAGATGCTGCCTGATGAGCCCAGCCAGGCAGAGCGCTGGGTGGGCGGCCGTGCCCTGCCTCCTGTGCTTGCTGTTTTTAGGGACTTGTCACAGTCCCCAGCCATCCCAGGCTCAGATTTCGTGAGGGGCAGACAGCTCGTGCTAATTACGGCTCGTGAAACGGGGCCAGCCACCCTGATCCTTCATGTGACTAATGAATAGACTTTGTTTCCTTCCCTCCTGCAGGCTTTAGTAAAAGGGTAAAGTTCAGGATTTCGGAGAAAACTCCCAACATATCTTACTAGGCTTGGACAGTCCCTCAGTGCTTGGAAGGAAGCAAGGAGGATTAAAGGGGCATTAGCTCCAGCTGTCCCAAGGCCAGCTAGGCCAGGCCGTAATGTGTACTGGGTAAACTCAAGTGCTTTGTCCTTGGAAATGCATCATGGTCACGTTCCTGTTTTCTATATGCCCTAATACTGCTCTTCCAGCTTTGTATTTTTTGAACCTATGTTGCATTTATGGCAGGTTTGCTGCTTTCCTGCAGCCCTTCATTGACCAGCGTGTGAACAGGGGTGATGGTAGCAGGATGACCACAGCGTTGTGGGATAACAGCAGGGCAGTGTATGTCACTTCTGAGGAAGCCTCATTTTCCTGTAAGTGGCCAGCCAGGTGAAGGAGCACGCACAGTTTGTTTGCATTCCTACCTGAACAGCAAACCTGCTGCTCGACCTTGGCAGGATTGGTGTGTTTGGAGGAGAAGGGGGTGGGGGGGGAGCAGGTTACAGAGTGCCACCAAACATAGGGAAGCAAGGGAAGGGTATTTGCAGACTCAGTTCATGTTTGTGTACAGGGAAAATGAGGATGAGGAGGGTTGGGGAGACTTGAACAGCAAGGACTTGATGGTTAAAGGCAGTTTTCATTTCATTCTTGGTTCCTTCTGTAGCTCAGAGCTTCCCAGCAGGCTCAGCCCTGTTCCTGAGTTGTGGTTTTCTTCAGGGGTGAGAAGGGTGGATGTGGACTTCCCTTCAGTGTAGTAACCCTGTGTGATTGTTTTGTGTGCTTCATTGCCAGAGGCAGAAAACAGTGTGGAGAAACTTCTGGCTAGGCTGGGGTTCAAACCAAGTTGTCTCATGAGCAGGGGATGCTGGAGGACAGTGCAAGCAAAGGGTGACTTTGTGACCATGTGTGCCAAATCCATCAGACCGACCTGAGTTGCAATCTGCCTGCCGGCAAGGCTGGCCAAGTGGTGTCCCAGAGCAGGAGGGAACCTCATTCAATGGTATATGCCCTGGTGCACCAGACATGCTTCCCTGTAGCCCACTGCCCTGGATATATTTTCCACTACATCACCCAATGTGATGCTGCCTCCTGTGCCTCACTGAGGAAGCTTAGATCTGCAAGAGACGAGGATTCCTATATAAAATTAATACTCAAAGTGACAAAAGTTCACCTGAATCAAGGGGCCTTCAGGATATTACAGTAGTAGACAGACCTTCGGAAAGGTGGAAGAGGATCAAGAACGTTCTGCCACTCTCCTTCCCTTCTTTGTCCTCTTCCATCTGTCTGTGGCCACAATGTAATTAGCGTAATCACAGTGTAATCAATACATTCTGCAGTCAAAAGAAAAGGTGGTGGCTGGGTTGCAATAAGATGCAGATAGGTAGCTTCACGCTGTGGTGTGTAATCTGTGAGAGGGACACGTGTATAAGAGGCTGCATTGCACAGTGCTGTGAATAGCTCTCTGCCTGACCCTTAAAAACAGGACATCCCAAAACATGATGGATGTGCTTACCCAGGCAGGAGTTAAAAAATCTTCTTTTTCCTGCGTTATGGCTCTATGCCATTACTGCGTGAATGGGCATTTCATTCCCACAGAGGGATCATTAGCTGCTGGGTCAAAAGCAGAAAAGGCAGCTCTGCAGAGAAAGGGCCTCTCCAAAGGGGTAGAGGACCTACAGCAGCAAGGGCCAGCTCCAGATTTTGCAGGCACAGCAGTTTTAAAAATGCAGGCACTTCTCTAAGTACCTTGTTGGGTCTGAGCTCTTCTGAACACTTGGTAGGTGCTAAACCGGTCTGGCTAGTTTTAATTCTCTTGCCGCAGCGCTACGTCAGGCATTTTATGGGATGGGAGAGCTGGGAAGGATGGTTCTTGTCCGCTGCTTGCCATCTGCTGCGTCTCTGCGTTTCCCTATGGTCTGGAAAGTGCCTGGGCCCTGCCTGCCCCACTGGCAGTTCTCTTTCTCCCAGCCGCTGGTGGTGTCCCTGAAGGCATCAGTCGGTCGGCACGGCTAGGACTAAGACATGGCTGATTATAGGGTGGAGACACTCTGCTCTCAGTAATAGCTGCTCATTTCCCAAATCTCTGCCTTGAATAACATCAAGGCTGACTGAGGAATTCCTAATTAAAGGGGACACAATCAAAGCCGAAACAATATTGCTTCGACTTCAGTCTGCAGTCCACTTCAGTCCATACTCCCCAGAGGCCAGAAGTTCAGGGGAGAGATGTAAATGTTAAACAAGAAAGAGCCCTGCTTCGGCTGTTTATGTTCACTTGTTTGTTTTTGTAGGGCCCATGTAAAAAGAAGGGGGTTGACTCTTTTGTCTCCTTAATTTGATGCAAACCAAGAGTGGTGCCACTGACATTAGATCCGTGTCAGTGTGAGCAGACCAAACTCATGGTTTCTAGCCCTGCAGCAACAAAACAAATAAACCCCCTTTTCTCCAGCTGTGGAGCTGAAGTCATGCTGAGCCCCCTTCCTTCGTGTGCAGGACACCAGAGATTGCACAGTGTGTGTTTGTGTATTGGTAGCTTGGGTGGCATGGGCAAAACTGAGCAACCTCGTGTCCCAGCGCGGGCCAGCCATGTGCTTTGCAGTGGTGACACCTAGTGGGGAGCTCTTGGTGGCCTGGACTTTGCAGCTGGATTCTCCTCCTTGCGTTTTGCGGTGGAAGCCAGGGAGAAGGTGGCTGGGCTCTGGGGTGTCCTGACAGCTGAACAGCAGCAGCCCATGAGAGTGCCAGAGCTGCTCTTAGCCTTGCCATGTCTTGGTTTCTCTTTTCCAGAGAGAGCTACTGATGGGTCCCTGCGGAGTGAGGACTGGGCTCTCAACATGGAGATCTGCGACATCATTAACGAGACTGAAGAAGGGTAAGGGAGCTGGCAAGGGTACACATCCAGCAGCAGGTCCCAGCACACCCTGTAACACTACATCCCTAGACTGCAGTGGTAGCACTGCACTGGTGAAGGTAATAAGCTAGGCTTCCCAACAGTCCCTTAGATGAAACTCTGCTAGGAGACCTAGAGACACAGCAAAGCTGTCAGAGCATCTGTTAGATGCTTCCCAGTAATCTTTGTGAGTGCTGGGAGCCATTCAAACAGGCCTTCAGGGTCCCCAGGGAACCTCGATTCAAGCCAGGCTGCCTCCCATCTCCCAAAGGCATATTTGCAATTCTTCCACTTCGGTTTATTCCTCCTTCATACCCCTCTCGTTCTCTCCCCTGGGAATGTAAAAATCTGCAGGCTGGTGACTGAGGAGAGAGGAGAATTTCAGGCTGCTATTCAGTCCTCTGACTGTGCAAGTCCTGCTGGGGTTCACTTCTCAGGTATTTTCATGTACGGTCACTCAGACATGTGGTGGGGGAGCCCTTGTCTCCCTCTCCCTGCGGGGAGACATTCAGAAATCTGCCAGACTTGTTAACTCTGGACCTGGGGATTTGCCAGTGAATTCAAGGGGGACTGCTCCTTCTCACAGTGAAGATGTCAAGAGCAGCATGTAAAAAAGAAGGTGCTACATGGAATAAAAATTGTAGGTTTCACTCCTGCTGTCCTACCCCACAGTGATGCTGACAGAGGATTAGCGAGCCCAGTTTGCAGCTTCACAGTTTTATGAAAACAAAGTCAAACATCTCTACTCACAGATTTGTCACCACTTCTTTTCCATGCTATCCCCACGGTGCAAATACATCTGTCTCTGCCCACAGCGCTCAGTCTTGAGCTGTGGCCGCTTGGTGTTTCAGTTCTGGGTGCCAGATAACACAGCTGTACCCTCCTGGCATGGCAGGCTCTCCCATTGCCCTGCTAATGCCCATCCATTGCAGCCGTGCTGCCCCACGGGCCAATACACTCCTGCCCTCCTCATTGCCTCAGTTCTCCACCCCACTCTTCTCCAGCACTGCTGCTCTTCCAGCCTGGCTGCTCTTCACATGCTCTGCCAGAGCATGTTGGTTCATTTGTGCCCTCTCACAACACCATGGTGGGCTGAGACCGCAGTACTTCTCCACTCTGAGAATGGTTAAGGAGACCGTGCCATGCTGCTGCTCTCTTGCCCACCTGCAATATAGGCAAGATTTTGCCACTGCATCTCCCCTGCTGCTTTTTAGCCTATTTTCCTCAAGGGAAATGTTGTTAAACAGCTTCTCTCTGAGCAACACAAGGATTGCTGCAGCTTGCTCTCTCCTTCCTGTTTCTAACCCATGCCAAGCTTTTTTGTGATCTCCTCCTCTTCAGTCTCTCTGCCATGGGATTTTGCTCTACTCCCAAGTAGTGCATTTCTAGCATTGCTTTTACTCTGCTTTCTGTTGTGTCCTGTACACCTTGAGTTGCTGCAGACATCAGCACAGGGGCCTCCAATTTCATTAACAGCATTCATTAGCAGGACCCCACGCCTCTTGCAGAACCACAGGCAAAAGCTGCTTTACCAGTCATTGCTTCAAGCTGCCCTGAAAACATAGTGGGGAAGGTCACTTGCTGAGTATGAGGCACCTAGAGCCAGTGGCCGTTTTGCTTTGCCTCTCTGTAGGTGGGTCTGAACCTTCTGATGATCTTTCTTCATCTGATTTCTGCTGCAGGCCCAAAGATGCCTTCCGAGCCATTAAGAAGAGAATTGTAGGGAATAAGAACTTCCATGAAGTTATGCTGGCTTTGACGGTGAGTGGTCAGGGCTCTTTCTCAGCTCTGTGATATCCTGCTGTAAAGCTGAGTCCCTGGCTGAAAAGATGCGGGTACCTAAAGCCAACAAGGTGAACACACATGGCAGAGAAGGCTATAGCTAATGCTTCATTGCCTTTGAAGGTCCTGGAAACATGCGTCAAAAACTGTGGCCATCGCTTCCATGTCCTTGTATCCAGCCAGGACTTTGTAGAAGGTGTCCTGGTGAGAACAATCCTGCCGAAGAACAATCCGCCTGCCATAGTGCATGACAAGGTGCTGACCCTCATCCAGGTGAGCTAAGAAGCGTGAGCATCTGTGCCAGTTCAGAGAGTGTTTGTCTTTAGGCATTTGTACAGAAGACTACTGTAAATGATGATGGGCTTTACTGTCTCCTTCTCCCCAGTCCTGGGCAGATGCCTTCCGCAGCTCACCGGACTTGACAGGTGTCGTCGCTGTCTATGAAGACCTGAGACGGAAGGGTCTGGAGTTCCCCATGACTGATCTGGACATGCTGTCACCCATCCACACACCACAGAGGGTATGGGAGCATTGCTGAAGAGAAGGGTGTTGGGCAGCTGTCATTCTGGAGCTATGGCGGGACTTCAGGAACTCTAGCTTGCATGTAGAGGGCTTTTGGGAAGTGAGAAGCTCCAGGACAGCCTCTTTGCTAGAAGAGTTATTGAAAGCAGATGGGGAGTTGTCATCAACATTTCTCTCCTAATTGCACTGCCCTGTCAGCTCTGAGTGTCTAACATCTCCTTCTCTCTGTCACTTCTCCTGCCTCTGTGTGTAGACTGTGTATAGCTCTGACTCCCAGTCTGGACAGAACTCACCTGTGGTCAACTGCCCTCAGCAGATAGAGTCCATCCTCCACCCTGTCACCCTGCCCACCGGGAGAGGCACATCCAGCGACGCGCCCATCACACCCACGCCAGAGCAGGTGAGTTGGACACGAGCCCCATGGTGCTGCTGATTCCCCCTGCGTTTGGGGGTTGTTGCACAAACACTGTTCTGGGACTGCTGTCTTGGTCCTTCCCCAGCCTCTGTCCCAAAGGAGCTGTTCCTCCAAAGCATAGTCCCTCGAGAGCTCCCCACAGCTCCATTGTGGTCACAGTGATGAGCTGGGATACCACAAACACAGAGTGGTTATGTTTTCCGAAGGCAGGGCTGCTTGCAGGTAGAGGGAAGATCTCCTGGCTATAGGGAGCTGGGGAACTGAGACACAGAGGTTTTGAGTGAGGTCTTTGTAGCACAGTAGAGCAAAAGCTTGCTCGGTAGATGCCTCCTTATCATCTTTGTTTATCTTGCCTCGCTGCTGACTTTGTATGAATCAACCCTGTCTGGCTATGTGGTTTCCAAAGGGCGTTCTCACTTGTTTCCCCATCCTCTTTCCTCCTTCCTCACCCCGACTTCATATGACACCATGTTCAGCACCAATCCTCCAGCTGTTGGTAGGTTGCATCCCCTTGCAGAACAGAGGCTAGAAGCTGTTCTCAGGAGGCTCTTTAGCAGCTTATAAAACCAGAGGGATAAAGCTTCAACTGCACACTTAGCCCAGGCTCACCTTTTGAATGGAAATTCATTTTTTTCGCCCTTTTACACCGCTTTGGAAATGAAACGATTTGAGTGGCTGCCACACAGGAGCTGCTAGCTGGGGAGAGATTTGAATCATAACAGCAGCCTGTGCTGGCTATTAAAAAATCAAGGCTAGGCTAGTGGCCAAAGATCTCAGGTAAGGATCTGGCACCTGTTACCTGCAAATGAACTTGATGGTAAGTAATGGAGCTTCCTTCTGCTGGGACCTCCCGAGAGCTGAACTGAGCGGTGACAAATGAGCTCCTCAGTGGCTGTTCCCTTCGGCTCTGTGAACAAATACACATGCGGTGCGCCGCCATTCAGAGCTACCTCAGCTGTCTGCCCAGTCTTCCCAGGCAGAGCTGTCACATGCCCTCCCTTTCGCAGATCGGGAAGCTGCGCAGTGAGCTGGAAGTGGTGAACGGGAACATGAAGGTCATGTCGGAGATGTTGACGGAGCTGGTGCCGTCCCAGGCTGAGCCTTCTGACCTGGAGCTGCTGCAAGTAAGGAACACGGGTGGGGTGGAGGGCTGGCACACGCAGCTCAATTTAGCAATGACTTGATGGACTGAGGCATGATGCATGCCAGGCGTGGGGAACAATTGCACTGGACAGTTTAGTGTGGGCCTTATCAGGGAGTGATGGGATAAGGGAGATACAGAGAAGGTGGAGTTTCAATGGCCAAGGGAAGTTGCACTATTGAGGCTGGAATCATCTCACATGGGGACTTGTAGTCCTCGAGGGCCTTTCTGGGTGATGTGTTAGCAAGAGTCATACAATTATTGTCTGTAAAGCTCACTCAGTTTACCTCTCACACCAATATCTGTTGCCCACCAACCCTATCAGCAATGATAGACCCCAGTAGCCTCTGGGGTCTGTCTGTCCCAGTCAGACTTCCAAATCTGTGAGTGCTCAGCCTTAGCCTGACCTTCATGGTAACTTCCCCTTGCTGTGGGCAGGAGCTGAATCGGACATGCAGAGCCATGCAGCAGCGTGTGCTGGAGCTGATTCCCCGTATCCTCCATGAACAACTCACTGAGGAGCTGCTCCTCATCAATGACAACCTCAACAATGTGTTTCTACGCCATGAAAGGTACCTCTCCTCCTTTCTCTGCCCTGCTCTTCCACAAGAGTTTACTGCACTTTGAAGGCCTTCTGTCCCACCCTTTTGGTCTGCCCATGAGTATAGTGTTCAAGATGTGTCATCCATCTTTGAGAACAAAGCCTGTTCTCAGTTTTTGCTGATTTATTCCTGTCCCTTCAAAACTGCTGTGTAAATTATTGATGGAATATAAAGATGTCCCTCAGCATAATCCAGAAAAAGGAGGAGGGAACGGCATGGAAAGAGCTGGTTTTCTAGCTCTGAGGCAGACGGGGGCAGAAAGGACTTGCACAGGTGGGGTCTGCACACCTTTTTTTTTAATTCCATTTCATCAAACCCATCTCTTATGCTAGGATGAAGTCTGGAGAATTTAGTCCCTGTGTCTGTATGGAGAGCTGGGTTTGAACCATTTTGGTTAGAAGTAGCTCTGGAGGGTCCCAAGAAGCTTCCTCACACCACCTCTCAGGAGACATCAGCTCTGTCGGCCTTGTTGTGGTGTCTTTGGTCTTGAGGGGGAATTGGCCCTGAGCCGTGGTCCCCCTTTCCTAGTACATAGGAAAGGGCAGACTGTGCCAAACCTTATAAGAAGTCTCTTGGGCTGTGGGTGAATAAGCACATGCTACTGAAACACATCCTGTCATCTTTCTTGCAGGTTCGAGCGCCTTCGGACAGGACAGCCTGTTAAGGTAACTCAGAGTAACTGCCCCTCTGTGCAGCTCGGTTTCCATCCTGCAGTGTCCTGCTGAATTGGAGAGATGTTCAGTCTGCCCCACTTACAAGCTGTAGGCTTTGCTTCCCCAGCCCAGCTGCACCAGGCCATACTGGTGTGCAGGACACTCCAGTTCCCACTGCTAGCCTCTCCCCTGCTGCCAGTGGGAGCCTTCCTCTCACCCAAAGAGCAAGAGCAGACCAGCAGCAGTTACGGTTTTCCAGTATTGAACGCTGAGAGGATCAATTCCCATATAAGCCTCCCTTTGTCCTCTGAGCACTGCCCTGTCCTCTGAACCAGCACCTACCCTACTTACCAACATCCAGCAGAGCTGGGAGGCTGGCTACCAAGGCAAATTCTGCCCTGGGACACTATTCCCAGCGAGGTCTCTGGTCACTGTCCCCCTTCTCACAAGGGGAGGGTTCACAACTGGTATCTTTCAATGGTTACAGAAGGGCTTCCCTCTCCAGTGTTAATGAGCTAGGACTGAAGGGTCAGGGTATCTGGGCTTCAGAAACTCTCCACCATCTTCCTTTCTTTTTCTCAAAAGGCACCAAATGAGGCAGAGAACAGCTTGATTGACCTGGGACCCAGTCCTCCTTCTGCAGTGAGACAGCCTGAAGTCACCAACAATCTCTCCTCTCAGCTGGCTGGAATGAGTATATTGCCATGTCGTTTTCCCCTCAGTCCTCCTGTGCTGCTCTGGGAATCCTTTCTCTGCCCTTGAATCGCCTCCCAAAATTATTTAGTGACATTCATAAAGTAACCTAGAGAAATAGGGTGTATTGTCAACTAATAAACTCATGAAGAAACTTGTATATGCCCCAAGGCACACAAGCATATGTCTCAGCATCCACACCTCATGTGCAGGAGGTGGACATGACTTAAGAAGGATGTCAGCATTAGGCTGTGGCTAAGGACTGGGTCTTCCAGCAGCATAGGGCAGAAATTTGCTCCCTCTGCAATTTCTAAGCAGCAGTGCAGTTGCCTCTCTTGCTGTGTGGTGTCAGGCTGACCACTGAGGTCTGGGAGAAGAAAAGCAGCTGAGCTGTGCTGCAAAGGCAGCCATGAGCATCTTGGGCTGAGGACCCAGGATTTGACAGGTTGTTTACTCAGAAAGCCTGAGAGATCCTGAGGGTTCTTCAAGACATACCAACAGCCTACATAGCATTGGCTGAAGCTCTCACTAGCTGTGAGCATGTTCAGTACAGCTTGGATGCAGCTATAGAAAATTGGCAAGACTGTTTTTACAAACAAGCCAGTTGAGATATTTTTTCAAGTCAGGGTTTTTTCAGATGATGCCTGAGTCATGAAAGTCCGCTCATCTGTCTCAGAGGTGCTTGCCCAGAAGCACAGGTTATCTTCTTCCACAGGTTATGGAGCAGTTCCCTCTGAGTTGTCTTAAATGGTCAGGAACATGTAGCCTTCAGCATCAGTGCAGTAAATTGATGCTACTGCTGCTGCCTCAGATTGAGCTAAAAATATCTGCTGAGCAGGCGAAGAAACTGCTTCTGTTACTTCACCCACAACACTGCACAAATGCACAGACTGTGCTGCAGCTGACGGGCAGCATAGAGGAGTGGGCCTAGAGCAGTTTAGCTTGTTCTGATGCTAGCTTTCCACTTAGCACCCTCCAAGCCCACAGCCTTCCGTTTACTGCCCTGTGCTGCCTGCTCACCCTGCTTTCTCTCCCACAGACCTGGGCTCAAGCAGCGTAAGTGCGGGGCTGCACACCCTCGACACCTCTGGCAAGCTAGAAGAAGAGTTTGACATGTTTGCCCTGACCCGTGGCAGCTCACTGGCTGACCAGCGCAGAGAGTGAGTGTAGCAGCCCACTCTGTCCTGTCCTGTCTTCTTGCAAAGCGGGGAGGGCTCAGGGCAACTGGGGCTGTGACCCCAACCAGCAGCAGTTCCTGGGAGACAGTAGGATGCAATAGAAATGCACTTTTCTGACACAGTGTTTGTGGGATGATCTCTGTGTTCCCAGTCCTTCTTCCTGCTGCCGTTGTCTCCCCTTCACAGTGTTCTCCCGGGCATGGGCAGAAGGAAGCAGTCTCTTGCATGTGGGGACTGTGGTGCCACATGTGCTGGGGAAATGCAGTGTCTGGAGATGAAGGTGTGGAATGGGACTGGCTGAGATTTCTTGTCTGCCTCTGAACTCGTGTAGCCTGACTGGGGTGATGTTAAATTTGGGAATTGCTGAATATCGATGCAGCGTAATGGACAGAGTATTGAACTGGAGTGCAGGAAGTATGCAGTCAGTTGTGACTTGCAAGGCAGGGCACTGCTCTGTGCCTCAGCTTCCCTGTTGGTAAGCAGGACTGATGTTTCTTCCTCCATAGTGTGCTTGAGACGTCCTGGTGTAAAGCACTAAGAGTTGGGTCTCCATAGTACTGGCTGAACTGGGCCTCTTCTCTACTACAAAGAGTGGATTCCTGAATCCATGTTCTGGGAGGAGACAACAAGAGCTGTGCTGACCAGATCCCTTTGGCTGGAGAGACTGTGGCTGATCTCATGCTGTTTTGCCTGTCAGAGTCATCCACTGTTCTCCACCGGTTACCAAGCAGTAGAGCTCACAGGCACGTGGCTGCCTCCAGCCCTCAAAGACCTGTGTTCCTGACCTCCATCCACTGGAGTGCCTTGTTCTGCAGCTGGGCAGTACCAAGTTAAGGTCTCTTAAGGTTGTCTGCTTTCATTCCTCTGCCTCAGACTGCTTCTGGTAAAAGTGGTGGGAAAACCCATGGCCTACACACAGCTTCATGTGTTTTGCCCGTGGGTTTCCCCACCACTTTTACTGTGGGGTGTACTGCCTGAGGACAGGGGCAGTCCAGACAAAAACAGTGGTGCTGACACCCGAGCCACTGGAATGTGCTCAGTGCTGGAGGCTGGGGGAGATCTGGGCAGGGGTGGAATCGTATCCTCTCCACTGTGGCGCAATCTTTAACAGACTGCAGCTTGTGATCTCCGCCCAAGTAACGAGACATCTTCTATTTATTCCTCACTGCCCTCCATCTGCCCGCACTTGCACTCCTGCCAGGTAGCCTCTACTCTCACTGTCTCAGGCTTCACATTTCACTCACCAGCCTCTGCTCTCAGTGTCTCCCTCCGCGTGAACAGACCCATTGCCCTGCTGCTCCTGGATGGGACGTGCTGGCAGGAGACACAGGCAGGGCTGCTGGGGTTTGTTCCTGACCCTCCCATGCTTCATGTCTGTCTCGGCGAAGCAGTGCTTGAAACACCTCAAGCCTTTTCTGCCATTCTTCCTCATCAGTGGCATGATAGCAGCATTGTACTTCATCCTTGATGCCATTGTCCACAGCGGCCCCTTCACTGATGAGCACTTCTTTGAGAAGTTTGAGCGCCGGTGGCCCAAGCCCCTGGCCCCCAACAAAAACAGCTCCACTTGATGGTCTGCTGGATCTGCGGAAAGGGGCCTGGGAGCAGCTGGAGAAGAGGCTTGCGGAGAGTTTCTGGGAGAGGCTTCGTTCTCCCAGCAAGGATGGACTGTTTTCCCCACTCTGCATGGATCAAATGGTGACGTGTGGCATTAGCATGTGTGGTAGCAGCCTAAAGGGGACACAAAAATGGGATGAGGGAGATTATGGGTGAGACGTGTGTCTGTGTGTGGAAGAGGTTGCTGTAATGGTGCATTTGGAGCCCTTGAAACAACACTAGGCTCTTCTGATCATCCAGTCTCACCTCCTATGTAGCATAGACCAGTGAGTCTCTGCCACCATCAGTTCTTGAGTGGTATCGGTTAAAGAGATGTTTTTGAGCTGTGTTTGTGTCTGTGAAGGTAGGTGAATATGTAGGGGCTTGTTACTCGAATCCTTTCTAAAATAGCTGTAGTCTTCTGGTCAGTCTGTGTTAGTTATCTCTCTTCTGTAGTCAAGCCCAGAGAAGATGAATGTCATGGTTGATTCACCTAGCTCTGTAAGTCTGTGTGTTAGCCTGTTGGATGGTTGTTTTCATATGATGCCTTGTCATCCTCTTGTCATGTGCCAGGCCTGTCCTGTGATGTCCCACAGTGATGTTGCAGTGAGGAGATTAGTCTGGTTTTTGGTGGGCTACATCTTTAATAGGGGTGCTGCACACCTTTTCTAGAAGCTCTTGGGAGAAGAATGACGAGAGATGAAAAGTGTTGTGGTCAGAAGCACTGAATATATGTTTAGGAGTTCCTGCTTTTCACTCTCAGGCATCTCATCAGCCTGTGTGTTATTTAACTTCATGCTTTCAGGGTAAAGTACGAAGATCCCCAAGCCTCCAAAGGACTCGCTGGTGCCCTGGATGCCCGGCAGCAGAACACAGGAACGGTAAGTGGCCACAGAGCTTTCAGTGCATCACCAGCAATGAAAGTATCCTCCTTGCTTACCAATGCAATAAATGTGCTGTCTGTTTGGGAAAAAAATCAAGTGTTTAACATGACTGATGATAACTCCCAGTTGCCACCAACCTGCATTTCCTACCTGAGCTATATACCTCATTCTTTAAACCCCAGCAGTGGGGAACTATGGAAAGTCTGGGGTTGACTCAGTCAGTAACAGGATGGCCTCCTTATATCTGCAGGGAAATTTCCACCTGGAAATGTATGTTTTATTCCTCTTCAGCAGGTTTGCGAGTCCAGTTGCCTTCTCTCTGCAATCAGAGAAGTAGGCCACCAGTACTAGTGTGTTCTTTCCCCCACCCTAAACCCACTGCCTCCCCTCTCCCTCACCCTCTGTGATAGCAGCTTTCAGTGCTGACTCTCTCTCGACCAGGGGGAGTCTGGTGCCTCCAGTGATGGAGCCCAACTGACTAAGTGGATGATGCGGCAAGGAATGGTGAGATCGTGGAGCGCCAGCAGGGAGGAAGGAGGCTGGGGCTGCTGAACTGAGGTGGTGCTGGCACAGCACGTGAGGATGCACAGCAGACATCAGCAGAGACTGCAAATTGAAATGGAGCAACCCTGGTCTGGGCCAGTAGTGAAGACCAGGGTTGGGAAGGAAGCAGGCAGAGTGTCAGTCCTTCCTCAAGTAAACATGTTTGTAGGAAGAAATCCTAGGAGCTCTGAGGCCAGGAGAGCATGTGCCACTCTTTGTGCTAGAGGATGGCCTGTTTTGGGGTGGGCGTCTGGGGCAGAGGCACTAGCTGGTGGCATCATGAGGAAGGCTGCCGCCATTCATTCCCCCTGCAGCCTCTCCTGCTCAGCATAAGCTGCCCCATTTGGAGGAAAACACATTCCAGCTTTTACTCTGTTCAAGGCCTCCTCCTCTAGCTAAAGTGTTTGAGCCTTCAGGCTGTTGAATTTGGTCTTTTGGCAGCAGGAATTCCTGCAATTCCATCCCCTCAGGCACACTGAGGCTTTGACACACTCCCAGGTCTGAAGCTTGTTAGCCTGTCTTCCTGAAATAACTACTGCCCAGACTGATGTCTGCTCTAGGAAGTTTCCCCACATGCTGTCCAGTTGGCTTGAATGCACTTCTACCCCAAAGAGTTCCTCTTTGGGTAGACAGAGCCACTTTGCTTTGAAACTTGCCTAATCTCACACATCCTCTTCCATCCCCATTCATCCATCTGCCAGCTGTGGTAACTATCTGAACTTGCTCCCTGGTTTGGGGAAATCTGCCTGTCCTCGGTAAGAAGGGGTTGCTCTTTTTCTTGGTCTTGCTATTTTCCTGAGAGCAAGGGAGCTATACATATTAGCAGACTAATAAATAAGTTCCCACAAATATGCTCTCACGCTTCTGATTGTGGATCCTCTAGCAAGGGCTGCTCCTTGCTCAGCTTTGTTCAGGAGCTCGTAAGTGGAGAAGAGGATCTGGGGTTTTGAATCAGGCTTGGTTGCCCTCAAGGTTATCTCTGTCCTTTAGGAAGGTGTCTCTTTGCTGCTTAAATTGGCCAGGGACATGAAGTCTTCTGAGCTAGCCTCATCCCTACTGGAAGCAAAATTTACCTTAATTGTGGAGGACTTTCTCTTTGATGGGTCTGTTTCTGTAGTTTGGTGAGATGTCAAATCCTGCTGTGCTCCATGATCCTACCAAGTAATCACTTCTTTCCTTCTTAATGTGGTGCCAAACCTGGCATGTCCAATATCTTCAGCATCGCAGACTTTGACATCAGACTGCCACTGGTTTGTAGAAGGGAGGAGGTGTGGAGAAAAGCATATCTCTTGTTCTCTGGCTGCCTACCACAAGCAGCCAATTTCCACCTAGTGAGTCCTCACCAAAACGGAAAGCCTGGTCCAGTCCTAATACCCCAAAGCCAACCACCAAACCCCAGATGCTTTTAATGGCACGTATTCTAGAAACTATACGTGTCTGGGTGCGGACGGGGCAGAGGAAGCAGGTGCGCGGTGGCAATGGTAGCTGGGAGAGCTTTGCGGTGGCACTGGCTGGATTTGGAAGGGCCTGAGCTGACTGAATGGTGGGGTGAGAGAGTTAGCTTTTGGGTTGGGCTTTCCTTTTGCAGAGTGGGTTTCCTGGAACATCCTCTCTTTTCTCGGCCTCATCCTTTTCTTTCCTTCTGTCCCAGGTGCCGGTTCCCCAAGCCAATTTCATGGAAGACATAGAAAAATGGCTCTCCACTGATGTGGTAAGTGAGGGGCTGCTTTCCTGGAGCCAGCAGTCCTGCCAAAGTTGCCTGCAGGGCTGGATTTCAGGCAGTGTACAACAGCGCTGGCACTGCTGAATGTGTGGCACAGGCTGCTTGGAGGGAGCAGGGGAGGAAAAGCCAAGGACACAGGGTTTGGGATACCACACCAGTATAATTAGCCTACTGGGAAGCATAGCTAATGAACTGAGGCTCAGGGCCACTCTGACATGTCTGTACTGTGGAATTGGGAGGAGCACTATCCTGTCTCCCTTCATGCAGACAAAGAATCACATCTGTGGAGGTGCCTTTGTCTACCTTGCTTCTAACTGTGCCCTCCTCCTCCTTCCCTAGGGAGAGTCAGAGGATGCAAAAGGTGTCACCAGCGAAGGTAAGACTTGCCAGCCAATCCCTTTCTCCAGCCATTCCTGGCAGCAGCTTGGCTCTTCCACGAACCTCCCTCCTTGCTAATGTTCTGCTCTTCTCTTTCTCCAGAGTTTGACAAGTTTCTGGAAGAGCGAGCAAAAGTTGCAGACCGGCTACCCACTTTGTCCAGCTCCTCAGCAGGGACGTCCGTCTCCCCTCCTGCTGCCAGCCATCATCGGAAGCAAGCAAAGGAAGATGATGCTATGTTTGCCTTGTGAATGCTATGGACTGGTGTGCTGTGGAGCAGGAGGCTGTTGTGTGCTGTTTTGCTTGCCTCCGACCAGGGGCCAGCAGGGGAAGGACTCTGTCCCCTTCCTCCACTCTCTTCCTGTTTTCCCTTTGAGTTGTTTTTATTTTTAAGCTGCTTTCAGATTTCAGATAATCTTTTTTGTGTTTAGGGATGTCACACAATAGACTTGTGAAGGGGGTTTTCAAAGCTGCTAGAGAACGCGGGAGTTCAGTGGGGTGGGATTTTTTGGTACAGTGTGGGCAAAGCGGAAGAAGCTCCCCATCCTCCTCTCCAGTGAGGTAGTTAGAGATCTTGCCCAAGAAACAGGAGAGGCTGCACTCTGCTGCTGAAATCATTCCAGCCTGCCTCTTTCCTCGCCCCATCCCTAGAATGATTTCCAGCCCTCTGCCTGCCACTGCTAGACTGGAAAGCATGGGAATGGCAAAGCATTACAGTGGCAGAGGAGGAACACTAATGGTAGAGGGGCCCTGTTGCTCTAGTCTCTCTTGCACAAGTGCTTGTGGTATGTAACACCTTCCCACTCACAACCCCTTCTCTTCCTCTTCCTTTCCTCCCCCTCCCTATCAGTTTATCTAGAATCCTACCCACAGCCCAAATGTTTCCGTTGCATGACAGCCAGTTACCGATGGCCTCGGCTGCACACAGGGCTTGAGCTGCAAGCGGTACCCCAGGCTGAACGGGCTGTCTGCTACGGGGTAGGACGTGCCTTCAGCAAACTTTGCAGTTAATTTAATTCTCCCGTTATTATACTTTTCTCCCCCCTTTCCCCGATGCGATCCCACCTCCCTCTCTCACTTCCACTGATGCCTTCCACCACATCGTGCCGGTGGGGAGTCTTTCTGAGCCTCTGCTCAGGCGAACACTATAAGCTCCCTCAGGGTAGCTATGTGTGCTGGGGCCGAAGAGCTGTGTTCCCTAAAGCAGGAGGCCCTTGCCTTGACACTGTTATACTGGCAAGAACATGCTGTTGCTTGGGTAGCTGGTTCAGCTGGTGAGCACAGAGGTGAAGCGAGACATCAGTCATCTCATGCCAGCAAAAGCAGCCCTGCAGCAGCCAGCGGCTCCTGTGCACGTGGGGAGAAAAACCCTTCCGAGCAAACCGCACACGCTGCCCCATTGTAAAAGGCAGCCAGGGAGGAGGGTGCCAAGCCTGGGGCTCCTGCTGGTGGGATTTCCTGTTGAGTGTGGGAGAGTTGCCTTTTTTTTAATTGCACATTAAAGGAGCAAAGTCTTGAGCCTCCCTTGAAGATAGGCGTGCGTTCTCAGCGCCGGCGTGGGGAGGGGAGGACCCTGGGGGGGTGAGAAGAGGGGTGCAACAGTGCAGCCACATTTGCTCTCCACGAAAAGGCAAGGGCACTGTGGTGCTGAGACGAGGCACAGCGTGGGGGCTGAGGGGGCTGCGAGCCAAGGCAGGTGCTCGCTGCTTTTTGGCACGGTGTCCTGGGGAGGTGACTACAGCCCATCTCAAAATAGCAAAAGGGCGAGCTGCCGCCTCTCCCTTCCCTCTCTGCCTCGTGACCAGATCCGAATATTCACCTCGCAGCCCACAAATCACTTTAAGACACTCAAGAAATACAGTTGCTATGAAAGGGCTCTCTGGTATCCACAGGGCGTCTTCAGTTGTTCCCATGCCATCCCCTGGTGTCCAGCTGAGTGGGAACTGGGGGAAAGATTCTTGAAAGCAGATTGAACAGGTTGAAAGTGTCATCTGAGCCCTAGACTTGTAGGAAGGAGTTGAATTAGCCGAAGTTGTCCAAACCTCAGCACCTCCCTCTCCCCTTGCCTGCGCTGCAGTCTCAGCTGTACCAAGCTCAGGCAGAGACTGGAGGGTAAAAGCTGTGAGCAAAGCTGGTCTGCAGCTGGTGGCAGCGGGGCTGGAAAAAGCAGGGTGCTGGGTTTCCTCCTCTGTAAGCAGTTGTGGGACGGGAGGAGGCTTTGTGTCTTCTTCAGCTTTCCAAGACGGACAGCACACACTATCCTTGGACGGGTTGTCCCTTGGAAAAATGAATCGCCACTTCCAATTCCATTGCATTCCCAGTGCTTCTGGGAGGAACTGGGGGAGGCCCCCCTCCTTTCTGAATATATATCTGTTATATATTTAATAGAACCCTCTTTGAGCAGCAGTCCTCAAACCAGGGAGCGCATGCTATCTTCTGGAGGTGGTGGGGAGGGGAAAGCCCAGCCTAACAAGCCTAAAAGCCGCCCATCCTGCCCCATCTTGCTGACGAGTCCACGAGTGGCTCTGCTGGAGGTTGCCTGAAGCAAAACGATCACGGCTTCATCCCTGAGCTACTCCCCCTCCCACAGCCAGCTCTGCAGCAGGGCTTCACCGTGCCGCGGGACCCCACGCTCCTCACCTAAGAAGGGCTTAGACTGAACGAAGTGTGCAAAGCACTTTCTGAAGAGCGCAACCCAAGAGCCGCAGGTTTCTGCCTTACCAAATGCATGAGGGTTTCATGCGGCAAACACGGGTAAACGCTGGGGAGTGGTGCAGCTGCAGGCGCTATCACAAGTCCATTTTTACCACACTCGCAGCTTCCTGAAATAGCCACCTTTTCTTTTTTTTTTTTCATTTCCAAAGCATCCTTTTCCCAGCAGATGCTAGAAGTGAAACCTGGGTGGAGAGGCTGGATGTGCCCACGCAGCGCTGGCTCTGGTCTCTGCTGTCACCCCTGCAGCAAGTCCAAGAGCCGACCTGGGCCCCCTGGAGACCACCTTCCCCCCCACCCCAGCCAAAGCACGCAGAGCTTGCACCAAAGGCTCTGTGCTGGGCATGTGGCCCACAGGACGACATTCGAAATCAAGGGACCACGAGGTACAGGCCAGCGCAGCGTCCCCCCCGGGCAAGGGCAGGTCCCTCCTGCGAGACAGGACTCTGAGCTGAGACACGAGGGTCTGACAGCCCCCGCAGCTTCCATCCTGCGAGTCTCGACAGAAAAACAGAACAAGGAGGAAAGGCAAAAGGGACAAATGCTGAGCTTCCCCTCCTGGAGCACTTAAAGGATAGGAAGCAAGAGCAGAGGCACAGTGGAGCCCAGGCTGGTGGGTTTTGGAATTGTGGGACCAGAAGGGCCTCTGGAGCAAGGGGTCCGATGCCCAAACCCTCTTGCCGGTGCCTGGACTTGGGCTGCCTGGCTCTGCCGGGAAGGGAGGACTTCTGGTGTCAGGTCAGCATTCATGAAGGACACCAGTCTGTTCACACCAGTGAAGTTTTGAACACCAGTTTGTGCCTCAGCGCGCACTTAAAGCTCTTGGTGCCGTCAGCTCCCTAGGTGCATTGCCTGCAGCTTCCCTTCAAAGAGAAATGAAGCCATCCCCAAATGTATACCCCAAGCACAGGGAGCTGAGGCTCCTGTTTGCTGCCCCTGGGATGCCCTGAGCCCACCTCAGGGTAAGGACCCCTTCTCCACCCTCACCTTGTTTTCCTTCTCCCCAGACAGCTGGCACAGGAGCTGGCAAAGCCAAGAAGGAACCGTCCCCAAGGGGAATTGGCTCATCACTATTTTCATCACGGGGCGAACAGGTGGGAAGGGTTTTTGGTGGCTGTCAAGTGGGGTCAGTTTGAAGCAATGACCAACAGGTGAAAATTCAAAGTGCTGTTTGTGGCGAGCGTGTCCCCTGCCCACCATGCAGCCAGCCATGGTCGCGGTGCTCTTCACCGCGGGCCACCCAGCGCAGAGATTCATCCTACAGGGATGACGTATCTTTTTTTTTCAAGCAACTGAAAATATGAAGAATGGGGACGAGGGCATGGAATCTTTCCATGCCGAAATTAGTACCGTCATACTCGTTATAGATTATACCAGTAATAGCTTGAATAATTTTGCAAGGTTTCTTTTGAGGAGGAACTTGGAAAAAAAAAGCGTGCCAGGTCTGCAAGGGATCATTTTAAGTAGAAGCCAGGTGTTTTGCATGGGTAAAAACTGCTTTATGATTGCGAAAAAATAAAATGACACCGCTATAAAGAATTCCTTTAAATGCCTTTCCCTTTTTAAAAGTGTTTTCTAACGTTGCTATTTTAAAAAGAACGAACGCTGCCTGCTGGCTTCTGACCACCAGATGGCTGTGGTCCCTCGCACACTCAGCCTGAGCTCCACCAACTGCAGAGGACAACCTCTCTTAGCAGGCTATGCAACCCCGGGTAACAAAACAAAACCAAGTTTTTCCTTATTCGAAGTATTATGCTGCAACCCAGCAGCATGGACGCACAGAGCGACAGCTCCAGAGCATGTATTCAAGCGTTGCGACTGCACGGGGGCCGGGAAGGAGCGCTTGCGCTGTGTCTAAACCTCCATTAATAACCACACTGGGAACAGGATCCTGACCTGGACGGACATTTTGCATGACCCAGAACAGTTGTTTCTATGTCAGCTGAAGAAAGGCGTAACTTCCTTGTACTGGGTCAGAGTTGTTCCACATCTCTAAAAATCAAATATATGCTAAAAGTTAATGAAAATTTCCATGATGTTTGGGTTGTGTGGTTCTTGGCATGCCAGCATCGCATTCGTAGAGACAAAAAAATACATGCTTCTCTTTATCTACTACTAACCTTCAAAAAGTATATAAATTTTTTTCTTAAGAGCATTTGACAAAAATACCTCCTGATTTCCTGCAACATCATCTCACAGAAGTGTCCTGTGCTGGTATACTGGGAAGGCTGTTCTCCATCCCACAGGACTTTCATGTTGCTCTGCCATGTCAAAACTTCCTCAAAGACTATTTTGGATAACAAAATTCCCCTTTCCTTCACAAAACAAGAATAAAGCCACTTCTTCCCTTTGTATCACTGTTAGTGGTGCTGCTTAGGGCAGATGGAGATGCTGGGAAGGGACGGATGGCGGGGACCTGGTGGGCAGCAGAGGGGGGGCTGTGAGGAAGGAAAACATTCCTGCAGGTGACTCATTTTTATCTGTGTGGGGGCATAAGCAAACGGAAGCACAAGAAGAGAGGAAAGAGACCAAAAAAAGGAAGGAGAATAGGAAAATGTGCAAACACATGAGAGGAAAAGTAGGTGTCCCAATCACCGGTGCAACACATGGAGTTGTACTGGCAGCCAGCCTGGGTTTTTTCCTGTTTCTCCTGAAGATATTTCACAAACCACGCAGACGGAGGTGACTTCTTGCACCAGGGTGATGCCAAGGTGGTTGGTAGCCCTGAGGAGATTTCTCTTTTGTCGATTTGCCTGCTCTCCCCCCAGCTTTCAGGGCACCCAGCTCTGCCGTGTGTTGGGCGAACAAGTGTCCCTGTTGCTTTGTGTCAGGGACTGGTGAAACCTGGGCGAGGGAACGGGGACTCAGGGGCACGGGCTCACAAGCAAGAGCTTCCTCTTCCCCATCTGCCATCGTCCTTGCAAAATTTTCTGTGTGTGAGGGGAAGCGCAGTGGGTTCGGACTGTGTGAGCAGATTCGCTTCCCTTTCCCGGTGGGGTCACCAGCAGTCAGAGGGATGGAGATGGGTGAGGGGGGGACGGGATCGCTCCCCGTGAGTAGGAGAAGTTTGCTGCAGCGCTGTCTCCAGCAGCTCCAGGGGAGATGGGCTCTGCAGCAGGGCTTTTCTCCAGGGGGGATCAGTAATTCCCTCCTGGCACAGAAAAGCCGCACGTGCCGGTCTCCAGACACTGCTTTCCTGGCTGATCTCGGCAAAAAAGCGTGGATCAGGCACAAGGTGAATTTGACGGTGGGGTAAGGCAAGGACACGGCTTTCCTGCAGCTTTCGGGGAGGCTCTTTCACCGGCATAGAGAAGCAGGAAAATCTGTGTTTAGAAAAATTGCTGCGAGGCACTTCAGTGGTATTTTTAGCTCCTTGACCAAAAAAAAAAAAAAAGGGGGCCTTAAATACCAGACCGGTCTCAGCAGGATATAGGTGACAAATTCTCTGAGCTCCTTTGCACAGTTTAAGTCCAAATAGAAAAAAAAAAAAAGAAAAAAGAAAAAAAGCCAGGGTGTGGGTGATCTGCTGCCAGCAGTGACCCTCTGCCTGTCCCCACTTGCCTCCAGGCAGGGACGTGTTTTGTGCAGCGACTCACACCATCAACCACCAGCTCCGGCAGAGCGATAAGGGGGATGCTCACCCCGTTCCAAGCACCTTTGGTCCCTCTCGCCTCTGCCAGACCTCAGCTTTCATTCCGATCTCATGTTGCCCAGGTGCTCTTGTTAATGATTATTTAGCTTACGAGCTGCAGCCACAACCCTGAGGTCCTGCTGTGCCAGGCACTGCGCAGGGGAAGGGGGGTCTCTGCCACACAGAGCCGACAGCCCCAGCTCCCCGGGATGCTAGGGAAGATCTCCCCAAAATGGGGGATTGCGCTAGCGGCTGCAGTCCGTAAGTACCGTGGTACCTGGGGCTCTCCAACACTGAGCCCACTCTGCCCCTAAATGAAGGGCTTTGAAGAAATATCTGCCCTTGCTAATCCTTCTTTGGCATATTTCTTTTTGCTGGCATGTAGCCGTCACCCTTTCAAAACAGATAGCAGCTCGGTGGGGTAAATATAGTCTTGCCTGCCTGCCCTGGAGCGATCTTTGGTAATGAGTGAAGAAAAAGGGAGCGGGGAGTTGGGGACACAAGCTCTGTCACAGACACCCAGTGTGGCCTTGGGTAAGTCACTTAAATTCGGCACGCCCTGCATGCCAGCCTCTAAAATAAACTCATTCCCACAGCCTGTATCTCCCGGATTTGGTGTTTTCCACCAGCACAGGTGAAGCTGGGTGCCCACCCAGCCCCCCAGAGAGCAGTGTTCCCCTGCCTTCATACCCCCTGTATGGAGCAGGGACCGTCCCCATCCCGGGACAGATGGTCCCAACATCCTCCATGTCCCCAGGTCAGCGAGGTGTGCAGCTTTCCCAGCCCAGCACACCAGTTTTTCCGACCTTTCCCAGCCCGCCTGGTGCAGCTGCAGAGGGCTGGAAAAACACAGCTGGATGGGGAAACATTTTGTGGCTGCCAGCGATGCCGTACGTCCCGCCAGGACACCCCGCTCTTGGGTGAGCCCCCAAAACCCTGCACCCTGCTAATGCTGGCTCGTCCCTTCCCGAGCGTGGGCATCCTGCTGAGTCAGGGTCAAGCCGGGACGGCACGTATTGCTGAGTCAAGGTTTCGGGCGGTGGCGGAGGGGCTCTTTTGCTGAGTCACGGCGCAGCAGGGTCCACGTGAGGCTGTTTATTAAGGGGTGGTTTCCTGCACGCCGCCCTGAGATTGCAGCTGCTGCTTTTGGCTTCGGTCCCGCTTTTCAGGACAATCGGAGAAATCTCCAGAAACAGCCCCGACTGCCCGCGACCTGTCGGCTGCACAGCCCCGTGTAGGAGGGGGACACGTGTGTCCTGTACCCCAGGGGCAGGGAACCGCGCAGGGGTGGTTTGGAAACCTTGAGGGGGGGGTGTCTGGGTCTCACTCTCTTTGCAAAACTCGGTTTCCAGCTCCATCTCCTCCCCTCCCCTGAGAAAGGGCTGTGAGCTGTGGCACAAGGTCCTCGTTGTTGTGTATGTGTGATTTTCAAATCCACATTTTCACAGTTTGTCCTGTCTCGCAGTCAGGGCACGCTTTGTTTTACATGGTTGTAGCACTGAAACAAAGGAGGAGGCACGGACTGAAACATTTGCACAAACGGGATTTTAACTCGCTAACTCTGCCCTACTCCCCTCCACACCTCCCTTTTGCTCCCAAAGTAAATGCCCAGCAGGACACGGGGTCAATCCCTACCAGCACCAAGACTCTAAGGAGTGTGGTGGGCTCTACGCACCCTCCCCCAAAATTTCAGCCCTGTGTACCCGTAACCTGGAGACCTGCTTCACATTTTAGGTCGCTGCCTGACCCTGGGTCTCTGGTCACAAAGCAGGCAAGTGCCTTGCAGGGTGCTTGCTCTGTTCTCGCTCCTCTCCCACCTGTATCTTTGATCTAGACTTGGATTGTTTGATGTTGAGGGCATCAAGCACACTCAGTTCTGCCAGGGCCGGGCTGGGCCGGGCAATGTACCTTTGATAAACACAGATTAACCCACAGAGTATCCCTGTATACTCCAGCACTGACTCCCTTCTTCAGCATGTCACTTTAAGCAGTTATCGCAACTTCTTTTTTTTTTTTTTCCCCCTGCCATTACACAGCAAATCCTGGTTACTGAGTCAACTTTCGCGGCTGCATTTTGCTGTGTCATGGTCCAGCCAACCCCATTAACCCCTCTGAGCTGGCAAAGGTTGGCTTTCACTGGGTGGTGCCTTCCCTGCCGAGCCGAGCCGAGCCGCCAGCAGCTGCCTGCCAGAGCCCAGTGTGGAAAAAAGCACTTCCCACACCAGTTCAGAAGAGCTGACTTCGCACTCCGTGACTGCCTGTGAAACCAGGCATTTCTGACCATAAATCTATTGGCAGAACGGGCTGTTAAGTGTTCTGAGAAAGGAGAAAGAGAGGAGAAAATCCCTCACTTCCCTATCCCTGATTAAAACACTGTCCCCTCAGTAACTTTCTGTTGTTAATTATTCATCTAACCCGTTTCTTGATTAAGCATTTTCCAGGGGCTGGGCTGTGCAGATGGAGGCATTTAAGCCCAGCAGGAACCGTTACAAATATCTTGCCTGAGGCTACTTGATTCATCTTTGCTAGAAATCTGGGCAGTTTTAGCGGTGCCCATGCACATCGCGCTCACAGCGAGTTGCTCTGGCATCACCTAGCCGCTGGTCGCTGGAAGAGCAGGAGACGACAGGACTTCTGGCAGGCACGGTGGAGACCACAGGTCTGACACTTTGATGAGATCCAAGCGAAAATCTCCTAGTGACCTGGATGTGGGCTGGATTTTGCTTTCCTGTGGCCCACTATGCCCAGAGAGAGTTGCTCTGGGAGCCAGTTTGTTCCTTTTGCTAAATTCCCAAATTTAGCAAATTCCCCGTGCATCGTCCTCAAGTGTCGACTTCCCAAGTTCTCTTCTAGAAAGAGATGGTCCCTCGCAGATCTCTGCCAGCACGTTGGCACACTCGGCGTCTTTAACCTCCCCACAGCACATAGCAACAGCACAGCAGAAGCAATACAAAAGTCCTCCCTGCAGAGCACTGGATGGGGCCAGAAATGCCCCAGGTCAGGGATGCAAAGATGATGACACCACACTTTCAGTTCTTCTTCCATCTTGCTGAAGGGCATTTGGACCTTTCCGGAGACCTAGGCCTGGTCTTACAGCTGCTCCATCCCAAGTAACCCTGACCAGCTAGAGATCAGACAGCATAAATCGGTTATGGGGCACAGCTTGCTTGCCTGCACCTATGGAAAAGCTCACAGCGGAGCTGAACTGCAGTAGGGACCTTCTCTCTTGTGACCAGCCCAGGAGAAGGTCAAGCCCCAAGATCCAGAAGGAGGTACATTGGCTCCATGTCCTGCGGCAGTGTGGTTACGAGCCCAGACTTCTTCCTGGGAAGAAGTAGCCTACCTGGAATGGCAGCGACATGACTAGACATCCCCTCTCTCTTCCCCCCCTGGTCTCACATCCACACCTACCACAACCCTGGATGAAAAGGAAGGAGGAGGACCTTTTGGATAAATCCTTTAGACTGCCTCCAAGCATGCAACCTCTTGGAAGAAGGCAGGGGACAAAAGCACTGGCCTGAAAGCAACCAGAAAGTCCCTGGGGAGGAACTGGGTGCATTACCAGAGCTGCAGAATGGAGGTGAAAGCAGAGGCAGGACTTGAGGGTTGGATTTTTTTCATATTATTTCATAAAATGAATCATATTATTAATTTTCGTATTCTCATATATTTCCTACTTCCCTCCACCGGTACTACAGGTCCAAACCGTGCTCCAGCTTCCCGTGTCAGAACAGGACTCACTGAAAAGGACAGAAAATGTGAGCTTTAAGGAGCGATGCCAGAAGGAAACGCTCATTTTGGGGCCATCCCCGTGGCAAAATGGCATCAATGTTTTCAGGAGGGACTGGCCATGCAGCCCTACGCTCCCCTGGGCTCCCCACAGGAGCCCTTTCTCAGAGGACGTTTGGGGTTTTGTCACACTTACTTCAAAGATTCACACATCCCGAGATATATTTATTTTACTTTACAGAAAAATAAGCAAGCCAGCAGCAAGTTGTCTGCAATGGCACGGGGTAAGAGTGGAACGTGACAGCTTTTGCTAGCATGCACTGTTGCTTTAAAAGACAAAAGCAAGGCAGGAAAAGTCTGGCTGAGTCAGGGTGGAAGCGCTGAGTAATCCTTCCTGAGTGCTGCACCGCACGCCAGATGTCTGCCCGAGTCAAAAAGCAAGCATGGAAGCATATTTCCTCCAGGACATCTTTCTAACCTACAGCAACAAACCCAGCTGTGGCCAGATGTAGGTGCAGTGACAGGGAGACACGCGGCTTGGATGGCAGCACCCACCAGGAGAATGCCAGAGTGGACTCGCTCGAGGGGACAGACGGACAGAAGATGCCACAGTCCTTCCCCCTTCCTCCCCAGGCTCTGCCTCCCTACCACCCCGCACACGACTGCACCACGGGGCTTTTTCACCCCCCCAGCAGCAGGGGAATGGTGGGTTTAAGTGCCTTGTTCTCCGAGTTGAGCACAAAACACGTGCTTTTCCAAAGTACTGCTGGCCAATGCATCATCCGTCCTGGCTAGCCCTGCTTCCAGCACAGCTACAGTTGGAAAAGAAGGGCCCCACTTCATCTGTTGGCTGCCTCCTTGACCACTTCACCGGACAAAACAGCAGAGCAGCCAGCTACTGGCAGAAGCACCTTGTCCAGCTCTCTTTTCCCAAATCAGAGAAATTACTTGCTTTTGAAAGTCTCTGCAGACTTCCTCGGTTTCCCCCAAGTCCTGGATCACATCTTTTCAGTCCACCAGCTACCCTAGCCTTCTGGGCATTTAAGAGATGGAGTGCTATTCTCCTAACTTGCCCTGCACACAGCTGTGGTAACAGCAGGCGCCAGTTGCCACACAAATCAGTATTTTTTCCATGCACAAAGGAGCGTGGAAAAGATTTCCAGTGTGGGCACGCTTGTGCTGGCTCTATGCAGAGAGAGGGTTTATTCCCCACTGCCCAGCACTGTGCCAGGGCAGTTCTGGCACTTGCAGACCAGAGCTGGTGCATGCATGGACCACAGCAGCCGGATTACCCCCGATGACCGGGACTGGTACATAGCCCAGGGTCCCTGCTGTGGTCCCTGCCGTGAAGGGATACGCTCGTAACCTGTAGTGCCAAGCTCCCCATCCCATGGCCAGCAAGGACCACGTTAACCTGAAAGACTCTCTGAAGACACGCACAGTCATGGGAAAGAAAATGTTAATATCTGAGTCGTGCTGGAGCAGACGAGGGCAGGTGCTGTATTAGCTCCCCAGGCAGGGTGCAGCGGGGAAACAGGCTGGGGTGTAAGAAGAGGAGGTTGCCCACCCTACCCCAGGCACTAGCCCTGTAAACCCACCTCCTTCTCCAACCCCGCTGCCCCCAGCACAAGGAGCACCTCTTGCAGCATCTGGGCTCTGCCTGCCACGGGCACTGCGCCGAAAGGGTTACGGAACCAGGCAGCCTTGAAGGAGAAGTCGCTGGACATCCTCTTGTTTGTGCTTAGTAATCAAGACATATCAGGTGGCTTCTTTCTGGACCCTTGGGGCTGCAGGCGAGGAGAGGGCGACAGCCGTGCTGGGAAGGGAAGTGCGGTGGTGTTGCAAGAAGTTTGTGCTCACACTGAGGTCAGCAGTTTGGCTGCTCACGTGGCCTGGCAGTATAAAGCTGGATGCGGGAGCTGGGCTGCCCAGCTCAAGAGCTTCACCGTACTGGGAGCAGAAGGGAAGGAGGAAAGCACGAGCAAGCAAAAACAACAGGGAAGCGGAGGAGTGAAACGACGGGGAGAAACATGGAAACTTCCCAGACACACAGCTCCGAAAGGTGAGAGCGGGATGGGAACGAGAGGGAATTTTTTTTTTTGCCAGAAGAGTATTGTGTTTCTCCCCTTGCCTTTAGGCATGCTGTTCCTGTTTCTGCTCTGCAGGGAACGGCATGCTCCTGCTCTCACCTCTGGATGGAGTCTGTCAGTCTTCCTCGCTCCGGAGAGCGTTTGGGATGCTAGTGCTCCCCACTTCCCACCTGTGGCTCTCGGGAATGCTCTGCTCCTTTTCCTGCCATCCCAGGCTCCCCCTTTTTTCCTAGAGAGCCAAGATCTGTTTTGCCAGAGGAGAGCGACAGCACTGACGTCTGTTTTGCTGCTCTTCCCCTGCAGGTCCAAGGACCTGTCAGAACTGATGAAGGAAGCTACCAAGGAGGTGCACGAGCAGGCGGAGAACACGCCGTTCATGAGGAATTTCCAGAAGGGGCAGGTGTCACTCCACGAGTTTAAGGTATTTCATAGCAGCGTTGCTCGGGGATGGGATTTCCTCAGCAGGAAATACACTATTAGATCAGACAGGCTGCACAGGGACTAAAGCGGGGAGGATGGGGATGGCACAAGGAAGGAGTTTTGCATTACAGCTGTCTGGTGTCAGCATCTCCTCTGCAAAACATCCTCCTCATCAAACTCCAGCACCTTAAGATCTTTCCGGCCCCTCTTGCAAAAGGCAGGGCAGGACTGTGCATATCACCATGGGCAGCCAAGTTGAAACAGGATAAAAAGACTAAGAGTGTGATGGGATTAATGCAATTGCTTTTCTCTTTCTTCATAAATGTCTGCATGTTAATTATTGGCAATGATAGCTAATGGGGATATGACTATGTGCAGATACTTGAGCGGCTGAAATGCCAAAAAGAGGGAGAATACTAAATTTACAACACTCTAAGCAGCTACAGCTAGAAATAATGATGGAATAGGGAGAAAATGAGGATGTGGGATCATCTCTGGGACTGAAATTTGCAGTGTTTCTGTTGTCACTTGGGTTATACCAGAGCTGAGATTGTGAACAATAATAACTCAAAGGCAGACTGAGCTTGAGCAAGCCATGTCTGCCACTAACAGGTAGGAGCCTGTTGCTTTTCTTAAGATAAAAGACAAACATTTGCAGACATTAGTTTGCACCTAACCTGGCTAGATACGTGATTCCTGGGATCTGAGCCACATAACAACACCATGAGCAAAAACAGAGCACACACCTGGGCCAGAAATTCCTGGGAGGCTATAGGATGTGACGTATGGGCTTGCAAATAACAGCTAGTGATCCAACCTGTGGTTTAATTACTTTGTTGTTGAATTGTTCCTTGGCAAATAAATCCACAAGAGTAGGAAAAAGACTACTTATTTCTGACAGGTCACATTCAGGATATTCAGTCAAGCATAAATTTAATCTCAGGTGCTGACTTCCTGGTGTTAGAAATGCAGCATTGGTTAGGCAGTGAACTTTGAGACAGGCTGGCAATAACTTAAAAAGTCAGGCCTTCAGGAATACAGCTCACTTTCTTAGAAGATAGTTACATGCCGTCAGGGGCAGTGAGATGTGTCATGGGTTTTAAAAAAATGACAGTTTTCAAAAGCCACATTTCCCATTAAACCACTACCTGCCTCTGAAAACATCCAGTCAAGTTATATTTTCTTCATTGGTTAGGCAATGTTCCCATATTTTGTTCCTTTTCCAGTAAGCTGGATAACATGGTACTGTTTAAAAACCTCTTTTTTTGTTTACTCTCTTGGCAAACCTATGTATGTGTCCTGACACTTGACTCCCCAGACTCTGAGTATTTGTTTCCACAACCAAGCCACTGCCCATGTGCTTATCAAAGTCCTATTTGCTGGCAGAGTGGGGAAAAGTTGAAACGGCAACTCTTTTACTGCAGAACTGATTGCTTTGTGGGAGAGTAAACTGCTTTCTCTCCTGTCATCAGTGTAATCCCCCCCCAAACCTGACTCACCTGTACTGCAATACCTTCATGTTTTACCCTTTGCTGTTGATAAGGGATTCCAGTGTAAGGAAGGGGCGGGGTAGTTGTAAATATCAATATAGCCTCTGAAAACAGAATGCCCAGGGAAAGAAAGAACACAGCTAGATTGTCTTACGCCACGTGGAAAAGCTGGCAGATAGAAGAAAGTATCGCGTAAGCTGGGAAAAACAACAATAACAATGGTTTCAAAATAGAGAGGAGAACACACATCCTCGCAGCGCTCCTTCACAAAGGCATCTTTTAGAGGCAGGCTGTGCTTCCCAGCCCCCTTTTATCTTGTCTCCTCGAGGCAACCAAGGAGGCAACCCCACTTGCAAGTCTGAATGAGGACAGCAGTGGTGCCTCAGTTCCCAGGATGGTGGGATGCCAACAGGATGAATATGTTGAAAAATAAACAGGGTGTGTCATCGTCTCACAAGGCCCCACAAAGGGAAGCCACATGTTGAAGCATTCAGATTTGAACAATGCACCAGAAAATATACCTTTGGGAATACCCTCTCTGTTGACCGAGGGAATGAGGAGAATAGACCAGGCATGATTTAATAGGGCTTCAGTTTCCATTACATCAAGCTGCAAGACCTTTAACTTGAAGGTGGAGGCAGCTGCTTTTAAGGGCAGGTAAGACCAACATCTGCTGGAAAGGGCTTAGATCTTACCTGATGCTGCCTCAAGCAGAAGGGGAAGGGCTAAACTGTGTCTCACTGCACCTTGCGACTCTGTTTTCCACATGGGAAACCTGCAACGTCACAGATGTGCGTGAGTCACACTGGGTGCGCCCATGAGTAACTTTTTTCATTAGTAGGATTTGTCCCCCAAACCTGAAGCAGACAGACAGATGCACCTGTAGCTCATCCTCTTCCTTCTCTTTCAGCTGGTTACGGCATCCTTGTACTTCATCTACTCTGCTCTGGAAGAAGAGATTGAACGTAACAAGGACAACCCAGTTTATGCCCCTGTGTATTTTCCGGCGGAGCTGCACCGGAAAGCTGCCCTGGAGGAGGACTTGGAGTACTTCTACGGCAGCAACTGGAGGGCAGAGATCCCGTGTCCTGAGGCTACTCAGAAATATGTTGAGAGGCTCCACTACGTAGGCAAGAACCAGCCAGAGCTCCTGGTGGCCCATGCCTACACTCGCTATTTGGGAGACCTGTCTGGGGGACAGGTGCTGAAGAAAATTGCCCAAAAGGCCCTCCAGCTGCCCGCCACTGGAGAAGGGCTGGCTTTCTTCACCTTCGATGGAGTCTCCAACGCCACCAAGTTCAAGCAGCTCTATCGCTCCCGCATGAATGCCCTCGAGATGGATCTTGCCACTAAGAAAAGAGTCTTGGAGGAGGCCAAGAAAGCATTCCTGCTAAATATACAGGTAACAACCAAACAGCCCTTCCTGTCCACACCCTCTCTGAAACAAGATAATAGCTACAGGGCAAAGGCAAAGCCGGTATTTCTGCCAGGGAGTTTATGGGAAGTTGTGGATTAGGGCAAGCCAGTCAGAGTTGGATGGCTACGCTTGTCCAAGCTGGGAGCCTAGTAAAAGGCTGGTCTCTGAAAAGCTCTTCTCCCTCCCTTAGGGTTTCAATTCAGTCTCTTCCATGTGGCATTATTCAGATATGAATGAGGGCTTATACTGGGAGTGGGGATCACCACCGATCTGTCCTACCGCTATAGTACAGCTCCACAGGTCCTCTGTGGGTGCTGACTAGATGCACAGCTACCTTGCTTTCCTTACCATCAGAAGATGGGCAATAGCCTTCTCCTGAGCTGGAAGCGTCAGGGAGAACCTGTAAAGTGAACAAGGAGTTTGAAAGACATGCTCTTGACCCCACAGGCAGATTATGTTCCATGCAAAAAGTGCCAGGAGACTTAGACTGAAGGCTTGTGTCTTCCTCTAGTCCTTAAAGTGCCTAGGGCAGGGGCAAGGGGTCTAGTGAAAGAAGAAGAGGAGGCCACATAATGAGACAGCGTTCCCTCTTCTCAGGTGTTTGAGGCGCTGCAGGAGCTGGTGTCTAAGGGCCAGGAGAATGGTCGCACCGTGCAGCCGAAGGCAGAGCTTCGCACAAGGAACGTTAACAAATCACATGAGCAAGGTACGACACTTCTAAGGGCAGGTGTTTAACATTGCCCCTTGTGGTTTTGTTCTCCTCCCTTCCTCTGTTCTTGTTTGTAAAAGCCACCGAGAAATAAGCATGAGGTGCTTGCCCCAACTCTTCTCCAGCCATCAGTAGGTTGTGCAAGGAGAGGCACTGGTGTGTGCAAAGCCTCTTCTAGGCATGACAGAGCAAGGATGACACATGTGGGCTCCCCAGAAATAGCATCAGTGAGGGACCTTTACAAGAAGAGACTCCCCTCTCCTCCTTTTAGGTTTTAACAGGTGTAAGGTTCATTTGCCACGTGAGTTTTGACCACAGGGAAAACTTGCCTTGAGTTCACAGAAGTAAAGGTGGCAATTTTGGGCCCAGCAGATCAGCCGTGGTGCTGTGATGCTGACAGGAGGTTCTTCCAGACACAGAGCCTTATCCAACAGCCTGTCCTATTGGACTAAGTGTCCCTGTGGTCATTTTCCTGCCTTCCAGAAGTATTTACTGAAAACACTTCTGAAAGTGTGCTGGGTTGATAGTGAGCATTGTTCTGGATGGTGAAATGTAACCAGCTAGGAAGTGAGGATGTACAGGCTGCCCATCAGTTTTGCAAAACTGAAAAATCCCCACTACTGGCAAGCGCTGATCCCGAACTAGGCAAAGCCTGAACAGCGGCTACAAGCAGAGCAATCCCTTTTCACGGGGTCAGGCTTGTAACTGAGGGAGGAGCAGGCTCAGATGTTGACAGAGGAGAGTGGTTTCCCTGATAATGTGTGATTCAAATAAAAAAAGCCCTTATGACCTACCTATTCTGATGCTAAAATGGAGATTTTTCAGTGCATACTGGATTGAACCACAGTTTTCCTGTGGCAAAGAATGAAAAGCAAACCTTGTCTTGTGCATCTCTATACAATGAAGCTTAAAGCAGCTTCTTTGGGAAAGGCAGTAAAAGTTCTCTGTGAAACTTTGCCGCTCCTTTCCCAATGCACTCATTAAAGTAGGATTTTCTGAAAAGTTTGGTGTTGGATGAGGAATCCTGTCCTGAAGTTGTACTGGGAAAATTATTTGTCTGGAGTGCTAACAACTACCTGTTTAAGGTCATTAGAGGCCTAGCCAATTAAATCAATGAGAAGTAGGAGACAAAATGCCTTTTAAAATTCTGGCTTAAGTATTTGGCTGTCTTCTGCACACATCAGAGGTTTGATGGAGCTGGACAGTGCATTTATAAGCCTGTAAGGAGACAAGGGAAGAGGTCGTGAGCCTTTGAGATTCCCAGGTCAAGTCTGCTGCTTCCCTTCTTCACCTACCCCAGGAGAGCAGAACCTGCTGCCACTGTTTCCCCCCAGCCCAAATGAGGTCTGGGCTTCCTCCTTCTCCCCTTGACCACTCCAGCAAGGTCTGCTCTGGGACTGGGGAGAGCAAGTGTGGCAGCTTCTTGCCTCAACCTCTTCTTACCTGCCTTTTTTTTTTTTCCTCCATATTTGATCTAGGTCCAGCACCTGGGCAAGAAAGTAAGAACACAAACAGGAGACCCACAGACATGATGCCCATCACTCGCCTGGTGCGGTGGATCCTGGCGCTCAGCTTCCTAGCCACGACAGTTGCCCTGGGCTTATTTGCCATGTGAAAGAGCAGGACCTTCACCTTCTCTTCATGCCTTCCCTCACCCTGAACTAATCCACCTTCCCAGTCCTTGTGAGAGAAATTCCCCCTGACTGAGTACTGTGATCTTGGCTCTGCCACTAATATTAGGAGACTTTTCTCCCCAGAAATCAAAGAGCGTGCTAAGGAGGTTCAGGCAAAATCTCTCCCGTGCTTGGTGTGAGCTCTTCTCAGAGACTAATTTTATCACCAAAAACTAAGGGTAGAAAAGGCTAAAAACAATGGCCAGGAATTGTCATTGCTTTACAGACTGCCTGCAAAAACCCTACAGGATCGGAAATGCAGCTTTGACATCTGTCTCTTCTCAGAAATATGAAGCTCCCCGGAGCTCCGTTTGCTCAATTTTTTATACTGCTAGATAATACTGTGATCACTTTTTCTGTGGAGCCATGTGGCTCCTGTGGGTTATAGACTGTTTTATATGACACTAGTAGGTCTTTGTTAATTCTTTTTCCAATCATTTTTGTTTTTTAAAAAGCAGAAGACGGTTGTTGAAGATCAGTGTCATTCTCTTGTCTGGTTATATAATTTATATACATAATAAACTTCAATGTAAAGTCTTCAGGCCTGGTGTTTCCTATTATTAAAGCCTTACCTGGGGAGAAAGGAGGTATCTTTCTTCCTCCCAGTTTTATGTCTTTTGGAGCTGCTGCCTCCACAGACATGTCAATAGATGAAAGTGGGAGCTATCATCAGAGCCAGACTCTGCTCCCACTCAGTGCTAACAATAACCTGTTACAGGCTGGGGCAGGTTTCTTCAGCTCCTACATGCTGGTCTCTATTTCTAGAAATGGCATGAAATTCTGTGAGCGTACAAAGTATTTTTTAGGGGTGGAAGCTGTACGTAAGAGCTGGTTGCTATACTATTAAAAGCAAAAGGTGACGGGACCCTCATCTGGTCGAAACCAGGATAGCTCTCCCTGACCACTACCAGTAAGGGCTCAGTTAGCAGACTGCCTTTGCGAGAACTTCAGCATGAATCAGAAAAGCAAGTCTGTTTTCACCACCCAGAAATGAAATGCACACTAGATTTTGATCCTATGAGGCAGCTAAATGGGAGACATGAAGCATGCAACTGCATGCTCTCACCAAGGTAACAAACTAAGCCAACTTACTCCCAGGGCTCGGCAGGCACATGCCATTGCTAAAGACACACCAAACACACAGCGCTGCTAGAGCAGCCCATACAGGCAGCTTGCTTTCCTCCCCTTTTGCCGAGGCAGATCTGGAGGTCTGGCTTTGTGGCCAGCCACTGTTATGGCCATAGGCCCTATCTGCTTTGGAGGGTCTTCTAACACAGGAGTCACTGCAGGAGAGGCTGCAGTTCAGGTATGGCACAGCAGGTACCGACAAGGCCATTATCTATCACCTCTGACTCCTTTCCTCTCTTTCTACCAGAAAGCCTCTGTGATCAACCTGTCTCTACGATGCTGCCTGTTCTGGCTGTGACCTTAATCCCAAAGACACGCTTTCCTACTGATCTGTTTTAATGACCGGCACTGAACCTGCTCAAAGAGCAAGAATCAGAAGGCAGGTCCTGCTGAGAATAAGCAGTGGGAAAGAGGGACTGTCATTATTCTCAGGCTCTTATCTACCCTAGATCCCTTCAGAAATCTCCTTTAATACTTCTCTATTTGGACCCATTTGCCAACCCCTGGTAGAAAAAATAGTTAATTCTTAAAAAAAGATAGTCAGATGTTTGAGAAGCAGGGATATGAGGCTTGATAGCTATTCAAATACAAGAACTTATTCATTAATTCAAATTTATATTAAGTTCTACCTATTCGGTCCCTCTAACCCACCCCAACTAAATAATTATGTTCACTCAACCATGCTGAATAGCTAAACCTCCCAAACATGCAAACAAATGCCCATGAGCTCAGAAATGCACTCCACCACACTCAGCCCCTCTCCCCTGCCCAAAGAGATTGTAACTTGTGACCTCAGAGTTAGGAAACCTGGATGCAGACTGACATCATCCCCTCCCTGCTTGCGGCAGAAGGGGTATGGTGCTTTGAGTATCTCACAGCCATTGTGCTATTGCATACTGAAAGACTCCGCACTGAGCCTAAAGAAGTGCTTGGAGGCGAAGACTAAAGCTTTTCTTGTACTCGTCTACAATCTTTATGAATGTGACGTGTGGAAACAGACTCCACAATCAGTGAGATTGTAAAGTAGGTATGTTTATTCAGTGCTGGGCAGCATGGGGGGTAGTCCCACCAAAGTTGTGCACGCCTGACTCAGCAGTTCGCTTCAAATTTATACAGTCAAGTGTTACATATACATGGTGTTTTGCAATACGCCTATACATAGGCATGATCTATCCCCACTTCATATTAAAATTAGTTCCAAAAAGTCACAAGGCCGGTCTTGGCTGGTTTTTGGGGTCGACTGCTGCTCCTTATCAGGGACTATCATCTCCTGCCCCAGCCAGCCTCAACAATACAAACGTTTAGCATCACTTCTCATCCTCTTGGGCCACGTCTACCTCTATTGAAATTTCTTTAACTTCACTATAAGCTAGATAATTATTAAATAGTTCCTACCTACATCCATATATCTACTATATCTACTAAGGTTCCTTTGGCTCCCCGTTTCAAATGTATCTGGTTTGTCTGCAACATGTGAGCTGGTTTCTCTGCAACAACGAGACGGTCTTTATTTTCCACCTGCTGCAGTTACACCTCCCTTGCAACGCACTATGCTTCCCAGCTTTGCTTCCATTTAGGATGCGCACTACCGCATTTCTGAAGGGGCAAAATGCTTACCCAACAACCTGCCAGCCTTCCCCCCAAAATTCACTACTGGTCAGGAGAAAAGCGTCCCGGAGAACACACACCCTGAGGCAGCAGCCCATTCACAAGCCATCAGGCTTGCCCCACGGCCTCGGCCATCCCTGTGGGGCCCCAGCCAGACCACCTGCCCGCCCTTTCCTCACAGTACATCCCACCACATCCAGCGGGTTTCTCCTCTGCCCTGCCCTCCGTGGCCGTGGGCCTCCTGCACCACAGCCAGCCACATCAGGCCTAGGCCTAGGCCCAGGTCCCTCCTGCCCACAGGGACACCCCGCTCAGGCCCTACCACCCCACCGAGCCCTGCAGCAACAGCCTCCAGCCCTCCCTACAGCAGTAATTTATTTTATTCTCCGTAACTAAGGCCTCCGCCTCCCCCTCACAGCCTCGCACCCGTCGCCTGAGGGCAACTAACGCTCCCCCCGCCCGCAATGGTTTCACCCGCTTCCCCCCCTCCGCCCACCGCCACAATGGTCCCGTCCGCCCGCCCGCCATTTCACCTCCCCCAGATTTCGCGCCAAACTGCGCCCGGCCGGCAGGGGGCGGAGCGCCGCAGCCAATCGGCGGCGAGCGGCGAGGCCGCGCTCTTCCTCTTGGGGAGGGGCTGGAGGGCGGCCGGTGCCCAATCCGCGGCGGCGAGCTGCGGCCGGGCCAATCGCAGAGCGGGGCGGTGCGCTCCGTTGCAGCAGTTTGGTTTCCGCCGCGCGCCGTTTTTGCCGCGAAAAAGTTGGTGGTGGCGTCCCGCGGGCGGCGAGGTGCGGGGCGGGATTGGGGGGGGGGGGGGGCAGGGGGTGTGCGTGGGGAATTTGGGGTGGGGGATCCCGGGGGGCGTTGGGGGGGAGGGGAGGACGTGGGCAGGGCGGGGGGGGCAGCATTTCGGGGGGGATTTGGCGCGGAGGAGGTCGTGGTGGTGGTACTGGTGATGGTGGTGGTGGTGCTGGTGCTGCTGCTGGTGGTGCTGATGGTGCTGGTCCTGGTGGTCGTGCTGCTGGTGGTCGTGCTGGTGCTGCTGGTCGTGCTGCTGGTGGTCGTGCTGGTGGTGCTGATGCTGATGGTGCTTGTTGTGGTGCTGGTGGTCCTGGTGCTGGTGGTCCTGGTGCTGGTGCTGATGGTGCTGGTGCTGATGGTGCTTGTGGTGCTGATGGTGCTGGTGGTGGTGGTGCTGGTGGTTAGGGCTGACCGTGCGCTCTCACCCCCACAGGGGAGCAGCAGTCACCATGTCTGGCTTCGACGACCCCGGCATTTACTACAGCGACAGTTTTGGGGGCGATGCGTCAGTGGACGAGGGGCAGGTTCGGAAATCGCAGCTGCAAAAGCGGTTCAAGGAGTTTCTGCGGCAGTACCGGGTGGGCACGGACCGGACGGGCTTCACCTTCAAATACAGGTGCTGCCGTGAGCCCTTTTCTCCTTCTGTGCCTTCCCCACTCCTCTTTGCATGTCCAGTGTGCCGTTAACCTCCCTCCTGCTATGCACACCCCAGATATACAATAGCACATGTCAGCTTTTCTCTTCCCATAGACCGTAAAGAGCTCTTTGTCAGTATAAGAAATGTTGTTGTTCCCATGTCACATCACTGGAAAACTGAGGTCTGGGTTCTCCCAAAGTTTTAGGCAGCCAGCCAGTGGCAGAGGTAGCAATAGAGGGATCTGCACTGCCAAGCTTCCATCTAGTTCTGAAATTCAAAGTCTGTCTTCAAGCTCTAGTCCTTTCTGGTCTGGAGTTTTGTCTGTATCCATTAAAATCAGTGCAGCACTGTCCATGTGTGCCTTCTGAGGCTATGAAGGTCCCTTGGCCATCCCTTTGCCTCTGCAGCTTGGAGACACAACTGTGCGAGAATGTGGAGATGCATCATGCAAGGGCTAGGACAACCTTTAACCTTTCGTCTCTGCATTTCATGCACCCTGGCTTTTTTAAGGAGAACATTGCCTGCTATGCTATTATTTCCTTTTTTAAAATCATATTGTAGGTATAATATGTATTATTCTCTATAGAAGTTTTCTAATTGCCTATCTGTTTGTGTAACTCTAGTAAACAATTAGTGCTATACTTTACATTGTCACTGCAAGCACTGGTGTCCCTGGTCTTATGGCACATTTCAAAGTGGGTTTGGGAAAGATTTGCCCCGGTCCCCCTAGGCTTCTCTTGGCACTCTCCTGATTTTTCCCGTTTGCTTTCCAAACCAAGAACTCCCTGCAGAACCTGCCTTCTCTGCTCCCTCCTTGTCATAAGGTCACTGTGGGTGACTGCTGCTTTCCGTCCTGCAAACCTTTACCGCTTACTGCCTTCCAGGGATGAGCTTAAACGGCACTATAACCTGAGTCAGTACTGGGTGGAGGTGGAGATGGAGGACTTGGCCAGCTTTGATGAAGATCTCGCTGACTATCTGTACAAGCAACCAGCGGAGCACCTGCAGCTGGTAAGGACGGAAGAGTTTGGCAACCTGGCATGCTGACACTGTCACGTTGTGCGAGCAGCCCTGACGACGCACTGTAACATCCCCATAATAGCCTCGTTTTTTCCCTTCGTAGTTGGAAGAAGCAGCAAAAGAAGTTGCAGATGAAGTCACCCGTCCTCGTCCTTCAGGGGAAGAAACTCTCCAAGACATCCAGGTGATGTTGAGATCGGATGCCAACGCAGCCAACATCCGCAGCCTGAAGGTGAGCAGCGGGTGGCGGGGCTTGCTCGTGTGGGGGTGTGATTGCAGAGGAAGCTTTTGGTACTTGATCACATGGGTTGTACACTAATTTACAAGCAGGGGTGCTCTGCAACTTAAATCTGACTGCAAAGGACTGTTACTACTGATTGCTGCTGTGGGGACACTATGGCTATAAGTGATGTTCTGCAGGCAGCGTTTCGTCATTTTCTCTTTTGTTTTGAAATCAGCGTGGCTTAAGCCATGCAATCTTCCCCTACTACTCTAGGGCAAGATAGCGATGTTGTCAAGAAGTGCAGGCTTTTTTGTTCTGGTACTTTAGTTCCATGAACGTGGGAAGCGTAGCTAAGGAAGAACAGTGTTTCTTTAACTTCTTTAGTTTCCCATCCGTCCTCCAGTGACAGCTTTCTCACCTTCCCTTCACCTTTTCCCTTTCAGTCTGACCAGATGTCCCACCTTGTGAAGATCCCTGGAATTGTAATTGCAGCAACCCCTGTGAGAGCCAAAGCCACCAGAATCGCCATCCAGTGCCGCAGCTGCCGCAACACCATCAGCAACATCGCGGTGCGCCCAGGCCTGGAGGGTTACGCTCTCCCCAGAAAATGCAACACGTAAGGACTGACGTGGGGATGATGGGGAAAAAAAAAAAGGCTGCGTCCCCTCCTGCTGCCCCTCTGTCCCACGCCTGCTGCATAGAGTCAGCTCCCTGTCACACAAGGGAGAATCATCTGCGCTGCTCTCTGCTTCTTCCCTTCGTGTTGCCCTCGAGCCTGCGCGCACCCGTGGCCGGCAGGTTTTAGCTCCGTCTGTCTGTGGTCACACCGGTCGTGGTGCTGCGTGAGCAGCTCTGCAAGCAGTATTGAGCAGCCGTGTCCAGGGAGTTCGTTATATCTACAGGGCGCTTTGCCTGTTTTACCTAAAGGTTCATTCCTGCCTCCACCTGTCCTGTAATGCTGCATTAAGCTGCTATCCCAACTTCCTATTAAGTTTTTCCCTTTTTCAAACAAACTTCTTCCTTCTGTGTTCCCCCTCCGGAGGGGGGCTGTTTTGCGTTACCTTCTGTAGGGATGCTTTGCCACTAATTTTCCAATCACGCTTTACAGCTCTTGATTCCCGTGCGAACCGTGAGCGTCAGGCTGCCGCTGTGCTGCAGCTCTCGCGCCGACCGATCCTGGTGGGTTGTGTCTTCGAGCTCATGCCTGCCAGTATTTATTTTCTGCACCTTTCCTCTAACGCAGCTTGAGAGGTCTTTGGGACAGGGATCGTTCTTGCACATGGTCTGTACGGCACCTCGCTCCTGATCCTTGACTGCACGAGTGCATTTGCACTCTCGAGTTGCCCTCCCTGACAGCCCTGCGTGGCGTCAGGCATCTGTCGTGATGTACTGAGACAGCAGCAGGACGTGGAGGTGCTCCGTGTCTTGGAGAGCTTGTAGCCTGGCAAGGCAGATACATCTCGAGAGACTGGGAGGTTGACAGCAGCCTTGTCACATTGCTAATTGCTTTCTTACCAGAAACCACTTAACATTTGCTTCGTGCATGAGGTTGTAAAGAAAAATGCCCTGCCGTGTTGTTGAGTCTGTACTGTCACCTTCTGTGTAATTAATTAATTACCTTTCTCCCTGCTTTTAGCTAGCAGGGGGAGAGGGGGGAGGCAGGGAGAGTACTCGGGCAAGTATCACCCTGTCTTTGCCTTGTTCTCGTGCCCGCTTTTGGCAGCTGTTGAAGACAAGACAGAGGGCTTGGGGAGCCTTTGGTTCGTCCCCGTGTGACCGCCCTTCTCACCTGCTGGGCACCGCTCCGGGCTCTGTCACCGCTGTCCCCTCTACAGGGGGGTTCCCAGGGGCAGCTCTTGAGTGCCAGCAGCCTTCCCTGATTGATCTCTCTACACAGAGAACAAGCCGGCCGCCCAAAGTGCCCGCTGGACCCCTATTTCATCATGCCAGATAAGTGCAAGTGTGTGGACTTCCAAGTTCTGAAGCTGCAGGAGTCCCCGGACGCTGTGCCGCACGGGGAGATGCCCCGGCACTTGCAGCTGTACTGCGACAGGTACCGGCGCGATCTCCCCACCCTGACCCCACTGGGTATTGCTGGTGCCATCCTTTTGCCCACTACCATCCTCTGCTTTTCTCCTTTTTCTTAGGTACCTGTGTGACAAAGTTGTCCCAGGGAACAGAGTCACTATCATGGGCATCTACTCCATCAAGAAATCCACCCAGAGCAAGAACAGAAGCCGTGATAACGTGGGCGTGGGCATCCGAAGCGCTTATATCCGCGTGGTGGGCATCCAGGTGGACGTGGAGGGCTCAGGTGAGGGCTGCTTTTGGTGGCCATGTGGTCTGTGTTGGTAGCCTCATGTGGGGACGGTCCCTTCCTGAACAAGGTGGTCCCTCAGCAAGGACTGCATGAAGTCACAGCCTGGGTCCTTCTCTGCTGCTTATGTAGCAGAAGGTTCAAGCCAGTCCAGGGGTCTAACTTGCCCTGAATGCTCTATAGTCATGTCCTGTGTGACTTTTTCTCAGTGATATTAAACGAGGAAGCTTCAGCCTGAGTCCTCCAAGGTATTTAAGTGCTTTTATCTTATTGATCTTAGTGGGAATCTGCTAAGCCATCCCTGAGGATCTGGGCTGAAGTCGATGGTTAAAATCGAGCTATGTATTTAAAACATGGTTCTGACTGTAATTCTCCCGCTGGTTCCTCCAGAGCTGCTTTGTCCAAGGTCCTTGCTTTTTCTTACTAGCCTCTAAGGACACAGCCTGCCTTGCTGGGATAGCAAACGCCTGCCCTCTCCACCCTTCCCACCTGGTGGCACTTGGCATGATCTTCCAGAAGGGATTTTGGCGGTAGCGGGTGTGGGGGGAGTAGTGTCATTTATTTTAAAACATCTGTTCGCTGTTTTTAAAACATTTGTTCGCTGTTGCATCATTCTCCTCCTCCCTGTACAGGACACAGCTTTGCTGGCTCGGTGACCCCTCAAGAAGAGGAGGAACTTCGTCGCCTTGCTGCCATGCCCAACATCTATGAGACCATCGCCAAGAGCATCGCACCCTCCATCTATGGCAGCACCGACATCAAGAAGGCCATTGCCTGCCTCTTATTTGGAGGCTCTCGCAAGAGGTGGGGAAAAGTCAGCCTGGTGGAGAGAGCGTGGCGGCAGGGGTCTCGTTCATGGCACAAAGCCCTCGTACGGTCTTCTGGCGGTGCTGCCAGCCGCCTGCCGCTAGTCAGCAACGTTTGGTTATCAAGATAAAGACTCACCGTCTCTCCTCCCTCTCTTTTTCCCACTGTCCAGGCTCCCAGATGGGCTGACCCGCAGAGGAGACATCAACTTACTGATGCTGGGTGACCCCGGCACGGCCAAATCCCAGCTGCTGAAGTTCGTCGAGAAGTGTTCGCCCATTGGGGTAGGTGGTTTGAGGTGCTCGCTTGTATCACGGCTCGTTTCTTCCTTCTGCTCCCTGCATAGCACCGAGGACCAGACCGTGGTCCCAGCAGATACCTGCCCTCGCATCCACAGCTCGACTGGCTGCCAGAGGTGCGAACTGCCATTTCTGGTGCTAGCCTGGAAGAGATGGGGCGCAGGGCAGGGGACGAGGGAGGGAAGGGGAAGCAGGTAATGCCTTTCATTATGATACGAGCCAGGCTATTTGCAGGCGTCCAAAGATGTGACTGATGCTGTTGTTTGTCGTTGAGACTTGATCAGCAGAGAGCCTGGCTGGTCAGGACAAATGAAGTTGACTGCATCTCAGGCACGGACCTGCAGGCTGAGCCCAGGCATGAAATTATATTTTCAGCTGTGTTTTCTTGTAGTCTCTATTAAACTCAGCCTCTGACTGCGTTGTTCCCTCAGGGGGAAAACAAAGCTAATGCAGCAGCCCACTAAACAATGAATCACTCCCTGTTCTGTACTTAATACCTGTATTTGTGTGTCTTCAAGCCCTCTGGTGCGTCACAGCTGCTTAGTCCAACGCCTGGGACTAGGCAATAGTCTTGCTCGGTACCCAGCAGGTCTGCTTTTGGCATGTGTCGAGGGCTTTTCCTGGAGGTCCTTGTGTTTCCTCCAGCAGCTCTGGTTTTTGCGGTACCGGGGCTGCTTTGTCCTCCATCTGGAGCGGTGGGCTCCTGGGATCCGCGGCGGCTGACGTGCTGTCCCCTTCCTTGTCCCTCATGCCACTAGGTGTACACCTCGGGGAAAGGCAGCAGCGCTGCCGGCTTGACGGCCTCGGTGATCCGCGACCCTTCCTCCAGGAGTTTCTTCATGGAAGGAGGAGCGATGGTGCTGGCGGATGGGGGAGTGGTGTGCATCGACGAGTTCGACAAGGTACCCGTGGGGCCGCCCGCGTGGGAGCGGGGAAGAGAGCCCTTGGGCTGCCGGCTTCTCCCAGGAGAGCCCAGAGCTGCAGGAGAAAGGGTGACTCTCCTGAGGCTGCCTCGCTTTCTTTTGGGGAAAGAAATAAGGCTGCAGGGAAACTCTGGTTACGTCCTGCGCTCTTGGGCAGAGGTCTTTGCAGAGTTTTACCTCGGGGGTCAGCGTCAGTGGGTGTGTAGCCGAGGTCTGGCGGAAGAGACTGATGATGACTTTTTTTTTTTTTTTTTTTTTTTTTTCCCCTCTCTTCGCCTCATTTCTCCCACCTCGGATGAAAAGATGCGGGAGGATGACCGCGTGGCCATTCACGAGGCCATGGAGCAGCAGACCATCTCCATTGCTAAGGTGAGTTACGGGTGCGTGTTGCCCCGGGGCGGGAGCCTGACTTGCCACTGGGTTTCTGAGAGCCTAGCAGCCAGTGGCCAGGCATCTCTTGCCAGAATTGCCCATTTTAGAGTCCAGGCAGTGGTTTTGATGGTTACCGGTTTCTCTGATCTGAGACCAGTCAGCCCTGCCTGTAGGCTTTGGGTTGTCTTCTCTCAGGCAGCCTGAACTTTGGCAGGACTGAAACGAGCTCCCTCTGTTCTGCCTGTCCTCTGCTCCTCTAGATTTAGTAGCTCTGCTAATGTCCCTGTGTCACAGCCTGATATCACTTCATTTTCTTCCTTCCCACTGCTCTCCACCCTCTCAGAAGATCTATAGAAACTGCCTGACATCCTGGTGCCAGATCTTCTCTCAAATCAGAGTTCCTCTTCATTTCCACTGCTCAGCCTTTTTTTGTAGCACCTCTGCTCCCTCCTGGTCGCTCTGGCTCACCCCTTAGCTGTTCAGCTGAGCACCCACCACGGCTTTTCCTTGCTGCTCGCTCTTGCCCTGCTACCTGCAAACCCACACTTTGCTCCCGGGGCTGTTGGGGGGACTCGGACCTGGCTGCCACGTTTCCAACTCAGATCACAAACTTGGGATGGGGTCTTGTGTGTCGTTGCCCTTGACATGAGGTTTTAAGTGAAGTTACTCGGTGCTCAAGCCTCAGCTGAAGCCAGTCCTCCTCCAGAAGGACATGTGGGTCCAGCCCCACGTAGCTCCTGTGCTGACCCCTCTCCAGCGTGGATTACAGAGCAATTGGGTGCTACATAGGGAGTTTTATTTAAATGCAAGTGATTGAGGATGAGTCCTTGCAAACTGGTTTGGACCTTTCACTACGAGTTGATAGCCTTCTAGCCCTGCTGTGACATGGATGTGGTCTTGACCCCATCCATTTCTCCTTCCCCCCGCAGGCAGGAATCACAACCACACTCAACTCCCGCTGCTCAGTGCTGGCAGCTGCCAACTCCGTCTTCGGGCGCTGGGATGAGACCAAAGGCGAGGAGAACATCGATTTTATGCCCACCATCCTGTCCCGGTTTGACATGATCTTCATCGTCAAGGATGAGCACAATGAGGAGCGAGACATGGTGGGTCGGGGCGCACGGGGGCAGCTGGGAGTAGTGATGCCCCATTTTTTAGGAGGAGGATGCAGGGAGGGGGTTCCTGCTGCCTGACTGCCTTCTGCTCTCCTAGACACTGGCCAAGCACGTCATGTCCTTACACGTGAGCGCCCTGACCCAGACCCAGGCCGTGGAGGGCGAGATCGAGCTGAACAAGCTGAAGAAGCTCATCTCCTTCTGTCGGACGTGAGTGTGAGGCACGACTTTTTGCGAGCGCTCTGTCTGGGTGACCTTTTTTTCCTAACTCCTGCCTCAAAAAAAGGGAAGCGAGAGCAGCTCGCAGCGGTGCTGCGGCATGGCCCGAGGAAACGAGGGGTGCCCGGGGACCCCCCACCACTGCCCAGGGGACCATCCCTGTCGACATTGCGTCCATCTCCTGTCCCCCCCTTGCAGGAAATGTGGCCCTCGGCTGTCGGCGGCGGCAGCGGAGAAGCTGAAGAACCGCTACGTCCTGATGCGGAGCGGCACTCGCCAGCACGAGCAGGAGAGCGACCGGCGTTCCAGCATCCCCATCACTGTCCGGTGAGCGAGCCTGCTCTCTTCTCCCCACCGAAACCCTCGGGGTTGGGATTGCATCGCTGGTTGTAGCCCGGGAGGGGAGTTAGTGGGGTGCTGGGATTTGGGGGAGCCCTGTGTGAACAGGGCAACGCTGGAGGTGCTGCAGGGGGGGACAGGAGGTGCCTGGAGTGGGGTTAAGTGGGTGTCAGGGCTCGGGGGGAAGGAGACGACCCCTCAGAGCCGCAGTAGAAAGCGGGGAACGTCTCCTTTGGCCGCAGGCAGCTGGAGGCCATCGTGCGCATCGCCGAGTCCCTGGGGAAGATGAAGCTTCAGCCCTTCGCCACTGAGGCAGACGTCGAGGAAGCCTTGCGGCTCTTCCAGGTGTCCACGCTTGATGCGGCCATGTCGGGCAGCCTGTCAGGTGAGGGGGAGATGCTCTGTGCTGGGGACAGGAGGGACATGCCTGGTCTGGCTGCTCAGGACAAGGAGAAATGAGCTTCCCTCCCCGGACCAGGCTGGGGGTGCTACCAGGCACCCCCCCGGGGTAGGTGCTGGACCTGTTTTCTGAGCAAAGGCAAAGCAATGCCTGTGGCAGCAAGGGAGGGCAATGAGAAACGTCACTGAGGGTCTCCATCCGTGCTGGGCAAGGGAGGGAAGGTCTGGGCCCTTGTGGTCCCAAGGGCAGAGTCCAGCGCTGGAGGTGGTTCGTCAGCCTTTTTGTCCTCTAACATCTTTACCTGTGGGGGTAAATGTTCCCTTGGGAGGCAGCGTGGCACAAAGGCTTTGAAGGAAGCTCCAGCAGTCAGGTCCACATTCAGATGCGTCTTTGGAGCTCCGCAACCTTTGGTGGTGGGATTTGCTCGTGGGTTCCCTGAAGTCGTAGAGGTGTGCGGGTGTGGTGGGAGACACAGGAGATGGGCACTTTGGCTTTAAGAGTGATGTCTGGGCGGCACAGAGAGCTCACACAGCCTCTCCCTCCAGGGGCAGAAGGTTTCACGACACAGGAGGACCAAGAGATGCTGTCCCGCATCGAGAAGCAGCTCAAGCGCCGCTTTGCCATCGGCTCTCAGGTGTCGGAGCACAGCATCGTCCAGGACTTCATGCGGCAGGTGGGCCAGGGACCCTGTGGAGGGTCGGGCTGTGAAACCAGGGACCCCAGGCTGCCGTTCGGGGGGTGAACCCCATTCCCCAAGAGGTGGCTGGAGAGCCTTTTGGTCATACGTGCTTTTGAAGTTGTTTGTAGGGAGTGGTGCGCAATGTGATTGCAGAGTTTAAGGAGTGTGAGGCAAGAACTCATTTTTCTGCAAAAGCACTGAGGTTTGGGGCTGTTTGGGTAGGTTGGGGTCCTACCCTTGAAACCAGAACTGTTTGATTTGTGAGACTGGCTGCAGTCAGACCTGAAATAGTAAAAGGGGAAAGGAGCAGCAGCGCCTGGTGCCACCGGGCTCCCTCCCTCCAAGAGGCACAGACAGGCTTTAGTGGTGGTTGCAGGTTCCCGCTGGGCTCCGGTGAGCTTTTCCCTGCCGGCTCATCTCCCCCTGCTTTCCCCTTTTCCAGAAATACCCGGAACACGCCATCTACAAGGTGCTGCAGCTGATGATGCGGCGGGGGGAGATTCAGCACCGCATGCAACGCAAAGTCCTCTACCGCATCAAGTGACATCCCGTGCGTGGGGAGGGAACCGCTGCTGCCTGACATGAGCCCACGTGCAGGCAGAGTGTCCCGTGGGGTCGGAGCCTGCTCCTGGAAGAAGCTTTTCCTTGGGGAGCCAAACAGCTCAGGGCTTCCCTCTGGAACTGGGGTTTGGGGTGGTCAGGGTTCTCCTTGGGTGCTCTTGTCACTGTGTCAACATTGATGTTTCTTTGAACTCCAAAAGCTTTTAGTTTGTATTAAAATAAAAACTAATATTGGTAGCCCAGGGTCCTTGGCTGCCTGGATGTATCCCCTTCCCCTTTTGGAGGGAGCGCAGGATTTTGGTTGGAAAGGCATCCCTCCTACTCGCCCAGAGCCCATCCTGGGGTCTCACCTCGAGGCAGGACACAGCCCCGTGGGCAGCACCAGCACCCCTGAAGGCAGAAACTCCTTTCTTGCTCAGGGTTTGATCTGTCTATTAAGGCATAAATCCTGTTTCGCAGGCTGCCCTGTTGGGCTCAGCGGTGCTTACCCGGTCGCTGCGTGCAGGCTGCTGCTGTCTTCCCTGTCTGCCAGCAGCAGCAAAGGAAACAACCTGCTGTTCCCTGCTTCAAAGCTGCTCTCTCCTTATCCCTCTTGCCCTTCTCCAAGGGCTGCAGCAGGCAAACGCTTTACCCTGCATCGTAAAGGGCTGTGTCAAAGCCTTGCTGGAGGCATGGGAAGCCGCTGCAGGTGCCGGAGAGGCTGCTGCCATGTCTGTGAGTGACCTTCAGGCTGAAAAACACCCCCCAGGAGAGGCTTCATTAGCAGAAGAAAACGTTCAGGGCCAGCAGAGGGTACCAGAGCCTTGAGGATGCTGGGCTGCAGTGCTGCCTCCTCCTCCTCCTCCCAGAGGGGAATCCAAGGGGTCCCTTTGGGACGGGGTGGTGGGCTGTGGGGTGCACCCAGCCTGGCAGATGTCACACAAGGGCTGGGCTCAGCTGTGACCCATGGGGACTGAACGGTATCCCTCTTGGCTTCTCTTTGGGGGTTTTTGAGAGGTGCACGGTGCGCTCCGGACATGGCTGGAGCTGGTTATGGGGTTGGGGGGGTCCATCTGCAGGGGATGGGGTGGTGGTGGCCCTGACAAGATGGGCTGCACTTTGGAGAAACAGCACCCTGCTCTTCTTCCCCCAGTTTTTCAGATGGGTCCGACCTTTGTGGAGGGCTGGAGGGGAGAGGAGGCTGTCCCAAAGGCTCCCTGCAGGAATGGGTCTCCAGAAAGCTCACGCCGGCGACTTTATTGCCCAGTATTTTTGCAGGTGCCAGGCACCTTGCGGGGCTTCTTGGAGCAAGCAATGCTGGGGCAAAAGCAGGCACCCTTCTTTTCCCTCTAAAAAAAAAAAAGAGATGCCTTCTCTCCCCACACTGCTCCTTGGCTGGGGAGGCAGATTCCCTGAGCTGCTGCTCCATGGAGGGGGAATAATTGGAAGTGAGAATAACAGGGCAAGGTCTTCACCTGGAGAGTGAAGTTCCCAAAACTGCCAGTGTCTGAAAGCATCCCACCCCCCTCACAAGCTCCCATGCCCCTGGTCAAGCACTTGATATTTTAGCATCGGGAGGTGGCCCATTAGAGCAGGGTCAACAGGGTCTGGAAGCAGCAGCGCGGTGTCGTGGCTGTTTCTCTGCCACGTGCCGTAGCCCATGTCGCGCTGTAGCGACGGCTCCTACAGGTCTCTCCCCCCTGCCACCCTATCCCAGTACCTCCATTCTTGCTTTGGAGATGCTGGCAGGACCTGTCTTACCTATGGTCCTTCTTCCAGAGGTGCAACAAGAGCAAAGCTAGCAGAGAGGTGAGTACGGGACCGGTAGCCACAGCCTGCTGTTAATGCTGCCCGCGGAGGAGGCTGCGAGCTTCTGTTCCCAGGCTTGGAAAGAGCACCCAGTGATGGAGATGGGCTGGGTGGGGAGTGTCCTGGGAAGGGGACTGGGAACAGGAACACAGCACAACGGGCTCCGTTTCCATCACGCTTCTTGTTTTCTTCCTTCCCTCCACCTGCAGACCTCTCCCCAGCCTTTCCTCACGATCTTTGCTCCGTGCTGGAGCAGTAGCGGATGGCTGGATTTCGGCTGCTGACTGTCAGTGGTGGTTGTGTGGTGCTCACAGGTTTTAAAAGAGCCAACATCTCAAGGTACATCAAGCTATGCTGGGCGTTGGCAGGTGCGGAGGTTGGAAATTCTTTGTGGGGTTTGGGTTTTTTTTTTTCTTTTCACGACATGATCGGGAGCAGAGGTATATTTCTGTGACGGGGATCAGAATGATTGATCTCTTCCTGCTATGAAATGTGTTGATTATATGGTATGAGGTTATGTAAGTGTACATACAGCTTGAAACAACACTGTTCAGCAACTAATGTATGCAGCTTTATCACAAGAAGGGGAGCTGGGATGTGCGCAACTCTGGCATTATCTTGGAACTAGAGATCACTGATTAGTAACAACTTGTTTTGATCAGCACACTGCGGAGGGAAATTTTGGGAGGAAAGCAGTTCTCATTTGGGTAGAGTGGTAGTGCTTGGTGGTATCTAGTTGATAAGAGATTGCTGGTCCTCCTGGTGAAGATGACCAGATTTTTCCTCAAATAATAGCTACTTGATAAAGGAGTGGTCATCCTCCTGGTGAAGGTGTCTTTCTTCATCACCTCTGAGGTTTTGGCATGCTGAGATTTGGGACAGAGTCCCTGTCTGGGTGTCCTTAGGTGACCAAAAATACCGTTTTCAAATCCAAGGCCAACAGGGAGAGTAAAACCAGACAGACGTAGCCACTCCACATCTGAGCAGCGCAGCATTCCCTTACCTAACCTACAGAGCTGACCTTGTCCCTTCTTTAACTCAGTGCTGCGTCACAGGAGGCTTCTTCCCCACCCTTGGCTCGTCTCCTTGGGAAGTACAGTCGGACGAGTGTAACGACCCCAAGCCAGGTAGCCACCAGGGATGCTCAGGTGCCTTTGATTCAAAGCTTGGGCTTCTGTAGGAGCCACCCACCCCTTGCCACAATGAATTACCCCCGAAGAACTTGCGGATTACGTGTAATCCTGCACAAGGTGTGTCAATCTGTGTGAGCGGAGGGGAGTTTCTCACTCCAAAGAGATCCAGGGCACTGGGCTCTTGCCAGCCTTTTTAGTTCTCTGCGGGAAGACCAGGAGCACAGTGTTTTATCCAAAGTAAATGTTTAAAAGAAACCAGAGAAGCTGTGCCCTAATTGCATTTGTTTTCTCTCTGTTGCCTACAAAATGAGGTCAAGGCAACTAGATTGAGTAGGTATTTTTGCATCATAGGCATCTCAAACTGGGGAGATGTGCTTGTCCTCCCTCCCTGTGTGCTGCACTGCTGTATCAGAGGAGAAGGGCTTTGGTGAAGGCTTTCTTCGGGTGGCTAACTTTGGGGCAGCTTCACTGGGTTTGATTCTCTTTCCTCTTACACTGAGCTTATGAGAATACCTCTGTGGAAATGTCAGCAGAGTTCCACTACTGTAAAATCCAGCAAAGCTGAGTCATCACATCTGCACTGCTCGGATCTCTTCCATCTCCGTGTAGGATGGGAGCTGTTGCAATGCAGCAACCTAACCTCTGAGTGTGTTGTGAGTGTCACTTCCTCCATAAAATAAAACAAAACCAAACTGCAGAGTCCTGAGGGCTATTGCTCAAGGATGTGAGATAAACACTGGGAAGCGGAATATGCTGATACAGGCAGTGTGAGAAACTACCCGAGCTGGTCCACCAAGCACCGACATCAGATGAAGGAAGCTGGGGCTCCTTCTCCCTTTCTGCTACTGGTTTACTGGGCCAGTTGAGCAAGCAACTTCATCTCCTTGCCTGTCCAGGCTAATAACCTTTTTGGAGCACAGACCACTTTTTACCACAATTTTGTGTAGTGCCTGGCACAACAGTAGCCCAATCTTAGTGGCAGAGTCTACCTGCTGACTTAAATAACATTAACACGTTCTAGGGCCTCTCCAGCCCTCACCAGGCTGAGAACTGATCTCCTGGAGGCAAAGAAATCCTTGTGCTTTGCTCTGGACAGTGCCAGAAAAGACCAAGAGACAAAGGGAGAAGTCTCTGGGAGGGAGACCATGGTGCAGCAATGACATCACCCTGCAGAATGGCACATGTGTCATGGGTCTGGGGGCCTGTGATGTGGTCTGCTGGGTGTGGGTGTCTCATGCTGTTTCCAGTCCTTTAGGAAGTTTGACAAACAGCCTGTATCCCCTAATTCTGGGCTAGGTTCCTTCAAAAATCCCAAACCACTCATTCTCCCACAGCTGTGATGTACCAATGCCCGCGGCTGCTCTTCGTTCCATTTTGCCCATCCCTTTGCAACGTCCTTTGCTCCTTCCTGCACACTTCTGCTCCAGGTCTCTCCCAGCAATGCCAGCCAGCCCATTTTCTCCTCCTCCACCCCGCTGCATCCCTCGTGCCTGCTCTCTCTTCTCCTCCGCGTGGTCATCCCCTCCTATTCCCCTTCCTGGCCGTTGTGGTCAGTCCCTGGCCACCTTGCTGAGCGCCCAGCACAAGCCTCCCACTTCTGTTTTCAAGCCTGCTGGCTTCACAGGCAGGGCAGGACATGCTGGATCAGCCCGCAGGGCTGCCTGGTAGGAATGGGACACCAAAGGACACGCATCAGAGAATGTCCTCTGGACCATCTGCTGCTTCTTGGCCATTCCTCTCCTCCCTGCCCTTCAGCTTTCATCCAGCCAAGATGCTCCACCTCCTCTCCCTGTTCTCGATCTTTACATCATCACACCACCCCTTTTCGTTTCTAATACTTTTTTTTTTTTTTCTTTTTCTTAGAATCCTGTGTGGGCAATTTGGCCAGAAAGCACACGGACCTCTGGCCAGGAAAGCCAGGCAACACTGGTTTACCTTTGTACCACACACTTTTGGACCCTCAGAATGAAAGCAGGAGCATTATCCTGCCTGCCTTGATCAAAGCACCCATGAAATGCTTGGTGAGTGGTAAAGCAGGTCTGGCTGCAGCTGGCCGCATGCTGTGTGCTCATCAGCATCCAGCACCTCTGCGGTATAAATAGGCATCTATAAATAGATACGTCGGCATCTTTCCTTTGGGTAAATCCTCCACTTGGTGGAATCTGTCAGGTCTCAAACTGCACCTGGTACTTTGTGGACTCTGTCACAAGTGATCATAAAGATGAAATTTAGTATACCACTAGGACTATGGAGTTAAACACAGTGCTTGAGATGTTTATGAGGTTTTTAGAGCTTCATGTCATCTAGCATACAGGTAATATATATATATACAGGTCCTAGACCCTTGCACCAGGATAAGCTGCATATCCAACATTATCGGTTATCTTGAATTTGTGTTCTGTAATGAGGAGGTGTTTGCTGGTCTGGCCAGGATCGCAGAGGCTGTCACCAGTCTGGGAGGTTTGCCATCCGTGTGGGTCCAGCAGGTGAACGGTGATGGCCTGGGTTGTGGTGAACCAAAGGACACAAAGAGGGGAATAGCTTTCCCAGCGCCACATGCCTCTCATAAACTGGTCAGTCACAGAGCACTGCGTACCTGATGCTCAGTCCAGACCTTTTGGCAGCACAGTTGCTGCAATGGGGGAGCTACAATGTCTGATTTACCTGGCTTCTCCTGAGTCAGGCAATTAAAATATCTTGGTTTCCACAGTAACATTGCTACTGCCACACTGCGCCAATGTCACGTTACTGTACCCTAATCAGGTGCAAATGCAACTTACAGTAATAGACACATCATGTGGAAAAAGGGTGAAGCTTCCCCAGTCTTGAGTTGAACTGGAACTGGAGCTGTTGAGGTCAGAAGGCCCTTTTTGGCCCAGCTCACCTGACCTCCTGCATGACACAAGCCCTAGAGGTCTGGCCAAGGCGCCCAGCAATCGAAGAGCTCCATGGGCAAAAGCAAATTGTCGCTGGCTGCCTTAATTTGATGTAAAATTGGCTTGCTTTCCAAGAGGCTGGAAAAGCAAGGGCTCTAAAATGGCCAAGAAAAGTTGATCCCCAAGAAGTTTTCCCCGATGAACCTTACCAACAGGTGGGAAGGCAAAGTGCAGAAGCACACGTATTCATAGCTGGGACCACACAAAACAACCACGTGTGGGCATGCAGGATCAGACAAGACGGATCCACACCTGTATTTCACTTGACCTGGCAGGCGTATTGTCACAGTGCCTCCCCATGCCATGCTGTTTGACTGCTTTCCAAAACCTCAGTGAGGAAACCAGGACTTCTGCTCTTTTGTTTCTTGCACTGGACAAAAGGGTAACACCAGGTCAGAGAACCAGCTCAGAAGGAGAAGCTCAGCATTTGAGTCCCTGCTCTATGAGAAAAAACAGAAGACCCATTTGTTTGTGGCTCATGCTGCATGCCCCAAACCCAGAGACACACAATTTATAGTCATGACCCCTTCACCTTTCTTGCTCCTCAGAGGATAAAATGGTTTCCTGTTTATTCCAATGGGCAGCTGTTGTATCCACAGGGGAGAGCAGCGCTCATGGTTAACATGGCTGATGTCCAGATACTTTTGCAGAAGTGGCTTGTTTGCTTGCTGGGCCATCCAGCAGCTGCTGAACGTCCTGCCTTTGGGCGTAGGAGACTCCCAGGCAATTCTCAGATGCTCGAGCATGGGATAGGACTCAGTCCCCCCACACTGGGAACATTAGGCAGTAAAGAGGTCCTGAGGGCTTCTTCAACCTCTATCATGTGCTGGAGTATTTCAGGAGCTATAGGGCCTCCTTTATCTTCTCCATCTGGTTCATCTGTGTCCCAGGGATGTTCTGTGTCACCCATGCGAGAGCGGAGGCAATGCACTGCCTTGGGGGTCTCGTAATCTCAGCAAACGCTGCTAGACATGAGGTGGGGTTGCCAAAGGTGAGACATTCAGGAGCAGTGAGGGAAACTCCCTGTAGTCAGTGCCCAGGCAAGAGAAGTCTGGGGACATGGGCGATTCCTGGAAATCGCCAGAGAAATATTATCACCATGGGAGCCACTGCTCGGGTTGCTTTTGTGGTCACTTGGACAGAAGAAAGTGTCCCAGGATGCGGAGGATGCCGCCCCTGGGGGGTTCCCTGCCAGACATGCAATCACCATAGGACATTTTTGGTCTCCTCCACCAACATGGAAGAGGCAGTTAAAATTCAATGCCCTTGGAAAGGAAGCATCAAAGATGATTAAATGCAGGAGAAAGACAAAGCCTGCTGCCTCCTGTGTCTGTATGTTTCTCTTTTGAAATCAAGAGCACTTCTCATGTTTGCTTTCCTTCTTTGCTTCTGCCTGGCAGGGCTGTGTTGGCTGTTCGTGTTTTTAAATGCCACAGTGACCCAGATTTGGAACAGGCAGGTGATCCAGGCAGTGGTTTGTATCTGACTCTGCTTATGCAGTCAGCTATGAATTGCTGAAATGGAAAGCAATCAAAGCCTAATCTCCAGTGACCCATCCACAGGCATCAGAGTCACCATCGGTTTGGAACTGGGGCACTGAGACACAGGCTGCAAAGTGGAGAGCTAGCCTAATGAATCAGTCGTGCCCTCTGGTCAAGCAATAGCTGGTACCAACCCTGTATCTACTCATTGGCTTTGCTTTTCAGCAGCCCCTCCTGCATGCATCTCCAGGCTGGGAAAGATGCTGGCTCACAGGCAGTGCAACAGCCGAGGGCTTTGGAGAACCCCTGTTGAAGTGGTAATTTGTTTCAAGCATGAAAACCACCTGCTTATTACATAAGAAAGGATGTAGATGGTCCCACAGGGAGCAGCAAGAGGTAGGTGAAGTCTGTACAGCCCAAATTGCTCTAAATGAGTTAGCTTCTCTGATTTTTCTGGCCGCTTTTGTGCGCTCCCTCGTGTAAAGGGGACAGCAGAGCAAAGGGCTGTTGGTGCAGTTGAAGGCTGCCCAGACAGTGCACGTGAGAAGATTGATGGGCGCCAGTGGAGGCAAGGGAAATACAAGGCTATCGGGGGCTGCCGAGAGGCAGAAAGGGAGATCTTGCATAAAGCATGCCTCTGCAGTCTCACCGCTCAGTCCTAAACTGTTCCGAGTCCCAGCAGTGACTTGGCACCTTGCAATCAATAACACATTTATCCTTTCAAACCCTTTGGTGGTAGAGAAGTCCGGTCATCCCTCCTGCAGAGGAGGGATTCAGGGCACAGGAAAACAGCGTGTCTTAGCCCAAGGTGCAGAAGAGTTAACAGTGACGAAGGATGGATGAAATGCAGCTTCTTCAACCCCAGGCTCTGCTCGTGGGGATTTCCTTCCTCCTGCAGATGCCACATCCACAGTATTTTTTAATCCTCCTGAACTCTCCCCTGCTCTTTAAGAGTTAGAGAAAGGTGTGCCATGACTTTTCACCTCCGTAATGTTTCCCTCCTTCTGTTGTTAGCTCTTTTTTTATTTTCCCACCTTACTTCCATCTCATACCTTCCTCTCCTTGTGGGCTGAATCACAGCCCTCGGTGTGGAACACCTCTGCTTCACGAGAGGCCAGTGACACAGTGAATAAATCCCCTCCGAAGAGTTTTGCCTGGCTGACCTATATTTGCTGCTGCTTCAATTATGTCTCCTCAGCAACTTTAATGAAATGAAAGCTAATTTTCCTGCTCATGCCGTTCACACTGATTTGTGGTAGGATAGCCTTCTCAGTACTGATTTCCCAGGTTTCACTCTCGGTCCCTGCATTAGCAGCAGCGGTGTGCCATGCTCACCTCCATGCTATTGTCCTCTTGCCATCAGAGCTGTTATGATTATTGGTGGCAATCACATTTATTGCAGCAGGATTTCAGGAAGAGTGCGGATCTGAAAAGAAAGGAAGGAGTCCCTGCTTCAGTGCATTTCAGGCAAATACATTGACAAATAGCAGAGGTGAGGACTGTAATATGTTAGCGAGAGAAAAAGTGATTGCAGTGCTTCTCTGCAGAAGGTAAATGGGTTTCTGTTTAAGCGCAAGTTAAATATCAGAGGAATGATGATCTTACAAATGAAACACAACACCTCCAGGGGCTTATTCGATATCAGCCACTAATTTACTGTGTGACCTTCAGTAGTTCATTCAAGCTCTCTCTGCCTCGGTCACTTCTTGTGTCAAACAAGCCCAGTGACAAATTCCTTTCTCGCAGAGGTCTTGTGAGGACTATGCATCTCCATGAGATCCTCATGGGATACCTCAAAGGCAGAGCGTTTTTTCACTGAGACCACATTTAACATCCTCAGTGATATCATGTGGCACATTAGGTGGCCAGTGCTAAACCTGGAGCCTCCCACTCGGAGCCCGTCCCACCGGCCTCATGCAAAGGCGTGTGTTGTCCCTCCACTGCCACTTGTCACCACGGTTCCTTCTTCTCCCCCTGCTTCCCTGGGGATCTTTTTAGCCTCCCCAACACCTCCTCCCTTGCTGTGGCACATCGGCCTTCAAAGAGCCCTTGCATCGGCGTAGATGGGCACAGCCAGTCGCTTTCCTTTAAAGGGAGGTGTTGCCTCAGCAACCAAAGTTTTGAAGTCGGGCAAAGTTCTGAAAAAAAACCCAATTGTGATGGGAAATGACACTCGGGAACAAATGTACCATGTTGCCATGGCAGCCTGAACACTTGCACGGAACTTGGTGTTTTGAAAATTTAAAAAGACTGTGTTTCAAGCGAGTCCAACTAACTTAATGCCTTTGTCAGGTAGCTGCACAATGCCAAGTGTCTGGTGTTTATATTTTATACCTGGCATGTGAGTGACTCCATCACTTCTGAAATGGAAGTAGCTTCTGCTCTCAATCCGACAGAGGACCATTTGAGACTTCAGGTTTTTCTGGGTTGCCTGGTCTGGTATTGATCTGTTGGGGTTATTTCTGTCATTTAGAGTCCATCAGTTCTTGGTTGTCTTGGTTTCCACATCTGTGTTTTATCTGTTATTTCATTTGGTGTACTTTTGTGCCACAGTGTCTGGGCTAAAAACAGCAGGTAATTTGTTCAGAAACATGGATCCTTTTCCTAGTCCCACAATAATCCATGCCTTTCCTTTGAGCCATGAGGTGCGTGAGTGGCTTTCAGGGGCCACAGTCTGCTTCATTCAGCTGTGTGAGCTGAACCAAATGTGATTTTTCTCCATCAGGTAGGTGCCTTCTCCTAATTCTAGTGAGGAAGAGGATAACCAGCCTGAGGGTATTCCTGTGCTTGTTGGACGGACTCTCTTTGCAAACCCAAAGGTGAACTCAACTCCTGTGAGAGTGTGTAAGACCACCCAGATCTGGAGTTCATCACCATTTCCCCTAGAAGGGCCTGATTCTCCTTTGGCATCTACTTGGTAGGGCTCCCTGTGGCCTGGGAAGTTGGGAAGAGCAGAAGGAGAGAGGGAAACTGGATTTCAGTGATCTGTTGCTGTTATTCTTCACTGTCTCAGGCAGCCAACCCTCTGGTAAAAGCAATGTGAGTAGGAAAAGGGCTGTGAGATGCAGAAGGAAAACAGCCACTGGTCCAGTCCTAAGAAGGTTAAATCCCAAACAGCTCACAGGAGGAGGGGGATTCTCACTACTCAACTGAGAAATAATCTGGGGCCCTGACACCATGTTTCATTCCTCACCGGTGAACCCTTACTAAGATCTGACCACGGGGACAGCTCTACCAACTGGGCAGAGCCAAGCAACGCCTTTGGCAGAGTCAACCCTCCTCTGTCGGTCCCAAAACAGCCCAGCTGAGGACCCACCGTGCTGTGGGTACGGCGAGGCCAGTGATGGACCCCCATGTGCCAACCTGGGCTGGGTACATGCACGGAGCACCGTGCCGTGAGGACTTCCCACCCTAGGCTGGACCACAGCTCAGAGTTCATGTTCCACCACCATCCCCGAAGACCTTTTGTTTTCCCTCATCCACTGGAGTGTATGTTTCTATTGCCCAATCCACCCTTGCATCATACCATCTGTGGTTCTGCTTCATCTTCGTTAGCCTCCTCCCCGTTGCCCTGGGTGGTCCAGCGTTGGCTGCTCTTGCTTGTAGGCTGTGTGGGAGTGACCTAATTTGGAGAGACTGTAGAAGAGAAGCATCGGGAAGCCCGCAGGGGAGCAGGGATTTCTGTGCTCCTTGGCAGGAGCTCAAGCCACGTACCCAACCCCTGCAGCTCCTGGGCTCTCTTCCCTGGGTCACCTACTCCCCTCGTCCGCATGTACATCTCACCCCAAACTGCTCCTCTCCAATTAGAGTATTAAGCAGACAGTTTGTCTCAAGCGCTTTGGAGAGGGCGTCACTGTTCTTAACTTAATTACTTGGCGTTGCAAAGGTTTCTAGTCTCTTGTTTCCCCTTGACAGTTTTATTATGGAAATGTTTTTTACTCTGGGCTCTCTCCTTTGTGTTTCTGTGTGGCGTTTACAATAGGGGCTCCTCAGTGCTTGTTCTCAAGCAGCTCAAATGAGAGATTGGCTTTAGACAAAACACACAGCTGGCTCCAAGGAGGAGGCAAGCAGTTGGCAAATGCCAAACTGTTTCATAAGGACTCACCCTTCCTAGCCCCAGCCTCCAGTCCCCACACCTGCTTTTTCTTTTCTTGGCCTCGGCGTCTGCAGCGGGCTCAAGGGAGAGGACCAGTCCCGTGCCCGGTGCCAGGTTCCTCTTTGCAGCGGTGCCCACCCCACGCTATTTGGGACCGCAGGGCTGTGAGCTTCGTCCTTCATGGGAGTGCCCTCTGCCACTCTGCCTAATTCCTGCTTCTTATCTACTGTTTGTACAGAGCCGTGCTATGGGATGGAAAGGTATGGTACTTACTGGGCAGATGAAGATGGGATCTGGAGGAGGGTGCAAGAAGAAAGTGAGGTCACTTAAAATATTTGCTTGAAATGAAGCCCTTGATCTGAGCTCGTTTGATGTCCGTGGCAGTTTTCCTGGAGACTAATTCCACAACTAAATGCAAAAAAACTGTATAAAATCCATAATCATCTGTACCTTTGGGATAGTTCCAGTTTACTGGAAGAGCACTCGCTTTTGCTCAAGCCTACAGCAATCCCATTCAGGAGGTTTGTTCTGTGTCATGAGGGCTAAATATGTTACTGAGACCCATACTTTATAGACTTAGAGAGATGGAACCTCTTCTCAATCTATAGGGAAAAAAAGGAAAATCCTATTACTGGCAAGCATCCTTTACCGAAATTAAAGTATCACCCTGCCCGTGATCCTGCCCAATGCAGTTTGTTATTTGATGTGGAATGGGTATGTCCTCTGACCACGTAGGTGGTCTAAGGGTATCGCAGTCACCATATGAGGGACAAAGCGTTGAAAGTAGATGGTGTGTGCCTCAGCCTGAGCTGGTCACCCTGCCCCAGCCGTGGAGGCTTTCAGGGGGTGGGATCCGTGTAGCGTGTTCAGATAGGGAGTGAAGGTCAGTTTCATGTTATGTTAGTATTTTCCTTGGGGTTGTAGTTTGTATTAGTAGGGATGAGTAAAGCTGGATCGGTGGGAATGAAGCAGAAATGGTTTCCTAGAGAAGTCCCAGTGGATCTGTGGTGGTTACTTTGCTAATACTTTATTGCTCAGAGTTGACTCACTCTGTCCAGAGGGGACCTGATCAGCAGTGGCAGAGTCTGCCTTGCAGGACAGAGCCTGATGATGTGGATTTTTCCAGGACGGTGAAGATGGCCACATGCCATTACCTCTGACAGTTCCTCCCAGGACCTGTCAGTAAGGTTTCTGCAGGTAGGAAGTGTGTGACTATGGGGTTGCCTGCAGTTATGGTGCCTTGCTTGGGGTTTGCTGCTTTTGATATGTGCAAGAATCTGTGTGTGTGTGCATGTGTGCACTCATCTCAAAGTTATAAATCACCATGCCCCTCATCAGTCAAAGGAATCTGTAGCTCCTTGTTCCCAAAGACCCCTGAGAACTGCCAGGTGAAAACCCTACCAGTGTAAATAACCAGGGGGACTTGCAATTTCCCACATCCCAAAATAGGAAAATGGCTGCAATTTTTCACCATACTTTATTTTTTTTTAAAAAAAAGGGGGTTGTGGCTGAATGAATCTCTGCTTTCTGGTCTCAGCAGCTGTGTACAGATGTGTCGAATGAGCCCCAGTCCCAGGGCTGGATCAGTCCACAGGCTTCTGCCACCCCTGGACTGTTGAACTGAAACTGCAGGAATTAATTATAAAGTCAGGGAAGAAGAGGGAAGAGGGACCTGAGGATCACACTGGATTTTGGCACCTGTGGGACAGAGGGGAGGGTGACATTGCTGACAGCGCCAGAAAGGAGGAAGGGCAGGTGAGGGAGCAGAGGTTAGGTGTTTGGTGCTGGTGGCTGCCACAGGTTGTGCAGAAGGAACTGCAAGAAAGGTGACGGGGAACCCACATCAAGGAGGAAGATCAGGGAAGGGACATTGCAGAGATGCCAGAGGAAAAGATAGCAGCTAAGGGGACAAGAGTGGGGTTGCTAGGGCAGAGGAGACCCCAGTGACGCTGGAGAAAGGGTGTCAGAAAGGATGCGCTCAGGGAGGGACCGGGGACTCTGCAGCCGATGCAGGTCCTTGATGGGGGCCGAGGCAGGTCCAGCAGACCAAGGCAGGGATGGCCAGTGTTTTCCACTGGGCTACCTACACTGATGCTGGTGTAGGGTTGTCCCAGCAGTGGAGAGTCCAGCAGTCTAGGAATGACAGCAGGACACAGGGCCAGCGCAGGCAGCCAGCTTTGGAGCTATGGATGGGAGACCACCTTGGCACAGCAGGAGGTGGCTGATGGGGCTTGGTGCCCTGGCTGGGGAAGAAAAACCAGGAGACAGGAGCAGTGAGAGAGCAGCAGTGAGCAAGGTTGGGTTGGGGCCAAACACAGCTTGCAACCGCTACAAAAAAAAATGTTGCTGCACGCTCACAGTAAACAGATGCCAGCTGTTGGCCAGCCACACGCTTGGCCAAGTTGGAAAAAGTGCCAGCATGCACTGAGATAAGCACACCCTGCCGCTGAAAGGCACGCTTTCTCCCTAGCCTCCTCTACATCCAAGGGACCTCTAGTCCTTAAACACAAGGACATTGGTCACCAGGAGATACGGGCTCCTCCTGGGCATTTGCTCTCCACCTAAAAGCTCTCTGTCCTCCAGCAAGGAATGCTGTGATAGCCCTCAGGGAGTAGAACTAGATACAGCCCAGCTCCTTACAACCAGGGCAGAGTCTTTCTTGAGCCCCAGGAGAGCCAGGGCTGCACTCCTGCTTCTTGTGTGCGTCCCCGAGGGGCTCTAGTTTGGTCCTGTGCTGATCTGGGCTTCACATGTGACCATTTGCTAACAGCCAGTGTGAGACACAATGGTAAAACGGGTTTTCCAGCAACTTTTTCCTCAACAGAGCTCTCATCGCCAAAGAGAAGAGGGCCAGCATCTCCTCTTGGGACCGGTTTGCACCCAGCCCTGAGCCTGAAAGCACTATTGCTGTGCAGAGGCAGCATAGCTCCCACGTCCAGGGGAATGTGCAGAATTCAGCAGAAAGATTAAGCATGTCGATTAAGTTAACACCCAGGAACACCTGAAATCAGAAGGAAGGAGGGAAGGGTTATCTCTAAGTACTGAGGCCATCAGGATGGACCTGGAGTACCGCAGAGTGGAACAAGCAACGACAGGTATACTAAAATAAATGGCTCGGAAAAAGGTCGGTCATACTTGATTTGCCAGAGCCAATTTGTGGTGAGCGTGCAGGCTGTGGATGCAGCAGTGACCACTTTCAGATGATTCGTTTTGAGGTAACCGTGAATCTATCGTCTTGGGAACCATTGCTCTGAGAGCCTTCAGGCAGTGACATCTAACCCGGAGGATGGTGGATTTTAGCAGAAGTGGGATGGAGGGGGGCACAGGCAAGGGTCTTTGCATTGTTGGTAGGCAAACCTGGTCAGCAAATGAAACATTTTAGTGAAAGAAAAAAACTAGGGTTTTTTTCAAACCTTCATGTTCCTAGTGTTTGCTTTGTCATAGAGAAAAGAAAAATGCTGGGATTTCAAAAGAAAAAAAAACCTTTTTAGTTTTCAATACTACATTTTCAACCAAAGCCAGGAATGAAAATTGGTGAAGATGGCATTCATCTTGGAAGGAAGAAAACAGATCATCTCTAAACATGTTAAAGGAAAAGCCAGATGGCTCTCAACGACAGTGTTTTGCCATGCCGCGTCCCAGGTCTCTCTCAGTTTTTACAGAGGGTCATTCCATGAATACCCACTTAGGACACCCTTTGGTAACAACATCCTCTCAGCAGTGTCTTTCTGGGACAGCCCAGATAACAGAACATAACATTTCTTCTTCTAAAAACAGCTCCCAGACAGTCTCTGGGCACTCTCAGTCTGGTTATATAAGTGGCTTTTGAGTACAAGATGTGGTTTGGTCATTACAAACTCCCATCCTTAAATAAATTTACATTGGTGCTTCACGGGGAATGTTTACTCCTGCTTCCCTGAGTTCCAGCCGTCAAACAAATGGATTTTGCTTAATGAAAAGCACTCTGCAGGAGTGCTCCCTTAGCTGGGAGATGGGGGAGTCAGGAAAGGAAATAAATGGGGAAAAAAGAGATGTATTTCTTCTTCTCTTTGAACTGCAGATTTGTGGCAGGATCCTCCATTCTGCGAATTTGTTATACATGGGGTTGTTTGACTTCAGAGTTAAAAACCCATAAAGCAAACCAATTCATTTTAAGCTTCCCACATGGATCTCAAAAAGAACAAGATATTCCTTTGCACCACAGCACAATTGGGAGTCTTTTGTTATTTCATTAATTTTCTTTTTCTTTCCCTACTTTAGCAGGATGGGATGTGTTTCTGAAGGATACTATACCTCTTTCTTGCCTGAGCAGGACTCCTTGTTTCATGGCAGAGAACAAGTCCAGTTGAGAGTGGTCAGGACCTTTAGGGAAAAGGGTAGTGTTACTGCATTGCAGAAAATCTGGATTTAGCAGAGGGATGATTACCATCACAACTGACCCTGTAAATGAATGGTCTCAAATATAAATCTCAAAGATTTAAAAAGATGCTGGTATTGACTATTAAATGGAGTCAAACTGTTTAAAAAACATTTGGAAGATGAATGCTGGTGTTGTAGCAGCCTCCAGATAGCGGTTCTCAGCCCTTTTCACTGGTATGTTGTGTTTGCTCTGGCTCTAGGAACAACGCTGCTCCTAGTCCCAGCACGGCCGTATTCACAGAAGAGTGCTCTCTGGGATCCTGGATCCTGACAACATGACAGCAATTACGACGACGTAAGCTGTTAGAGCGGTTGTGTTTACAGCGGTGAGCTGCAAGATGAAAAGGAGACCTGTCAGCAGAGCCACACTTCTCCCTCTGCGCATCCAACGTGGTGACAGAAACGAGAGTCACGGTTTCCAAAGCAGGTTCATGTGATTCGTGTCAGCGGAGCTAAGGCGACCGTAAGGTGAACACAGCCGTGGTGGTGCAAATCCAAGATCCAGCTTTCTTTTGCCTCTTCCAGTAGACAGTCTGGAATGCACAAAGAAGAGTACGGCACGCAGGGTAGCTCTTGAGTGGTCTGGCGTCAGGAGAACCCTTCCAAAAATCAGCAGTTACAGGAATTCCTGAGCTGGGAGATACTTGTGGGTGACTGTGGTTAATAATCGCTGGGGAATCCAGTTATAGCTACCACCACACCTCAGCAAGAAGTTCCACTGTGGGATAATGAGCACTTCTTGCCAAGATTCAGAGAGTTCTTACTGCTGTCATTTTAACTACTTTTTTATACTTGACAGTTTTCAAAACCTTGTAAAATTACAGGACGGTGAACTGGATGCAGTTCTGCATGTGTCAGATTGTGAGCTGAATTTGGTGTTCCAGCTTAGACTCTTTATTGCTAGAGAGAGAAATATTCCCAGCAGCCTGGTGATGAGCAAAAAAGCCTCCCAACCGTGAAGGAGACAGAGAAAACAAATAACTCTGAACTCTGTTATTATTATTTATAAGATGAGAATATTTCCTATTTCTAAGAAATAGTGTGCAAAGTTATTTTCATAGAATGTTTTTGCAGAGCATCCCAGTGCTGAATTCTATGACCAAAAAAGGGTTTCTTGGTGTTTCTGAACTGCTTTGCCCAAATCCAGGTAGCATATGGGATTTTCCAGTGATTGTAAACACTTATTTGGCTAGTGAATACATGGGATGTCACAGTGTTCTGGAGCCAAATGATGTTCCTACAGCCTTGCCTGGTACTGAGCTTACCTCTTCACATAAGCAAAGGCTACTGTGGAGCTTTCACCTTATGAAAATGTTCCTAGAGTGATGGAAGAGGAAGAAGTTTAAACAGCCGTTGGGAAAAGAGGGTTATGCAGGAGTGAAATGTTTCACATAACAAGAAATTGAAAAAGTAAACCAAACATTAGAAATTAACAAAACAATAGAAAGAAAAGCAGAAATATTTTGAAATGCATCAGTGCACCCTCATGGAGATGCCCTTTATACAACCTAGTGCCATTGGGCTCGCTCTCTACTCACCATTTAAGGAGCTCCTTGCATGATCTGTGCATCATTGCAACATTGATCCTAGTATGCAATGAATAATTGTGTTTGCTTTCAGTGAAAAGCTCCAGCCCCCTAGCTTGGTTTCTATGGCCCTGTTCTTGTAACCATTCTTGAGATGGTGCCTGATATTGTTCCACTTATTCATTAATAACATGTGTTGTGGATTCCTCTGATGTAAACATTAGCCAGGCTTTCATGAAGTTTTTAATAAACTTCTCCACCACCACATACATTAAAATGAAAAATTATTGATGACCTCTTTTGCAAGCCATTAATGAAGACACGCAATTTGGCTGATGAATCACAAGTTTGCTGTAGATTTAGGAGATGTTTGTGTCCGTCTCAGTGGAGTCTGTCCCCTTCTTCTCCATGGTAACTGCTCTGCCTCTGACATCACTAGCCAAAATAGAGTGTGGAGGTTATAAAATCCTGAGGGGCTGTGGAATGGGGAATGGTAGAGACAGAATGAAAATATAATCCAATAAAGGAAACTTCCTTAACGCTTAAGTCACTGGACAGTGTCCAGTGCATTGATCAGGCAAAGGACATCTGAAATCTGAGAAATGGGGATATCAGCATTTTGGAGCTGGAAATTTGGGTAAGGTTATTGAGACAACTTGGAAAGCAAAACAATCTCTGACTCCTTTTTGGACTGCATCATGATGCACTCGATCCATATGATTTTTCTTTCTTGACATCAGAAATCTGCTTTGTCACAATGAGGGTAAAGAGCCCCATGTTGGGAGTCGAGAAAGCTTTTTGGCAACTAGGGAAGACAACAAGACAAGAGCAGAAATCTCAGAGTAAGAGTACTAAAGCAGATGCCAGTGCTACCCAATCTTTGTCACAATCTTCATCTGTGATCTGGGATGCTGCTTTTCTAAAACCCAGACCCCAGAAACCATGAGCTAGATGACCATCTTAACTTCAATCAAAAAAAAAAAGAAGACTTCTTGTGCTAGGAGAGACAATGACAACATACTTTGAAAGTTCAAAATCAGAAGGGAAAGATGATGAACCCAAAGTTTCCCAGCCATTAACATTTCACAGTTCAAAGTACAATTGGGAATTTCCTAGACCCCAGTTTAATGCTCTGGAGCCATCAGTACTGCAGTTTGGATGCCGCTGGAGGACAGGAGAACTTAGAAGTTGTAACGTGGGGTGGAGGGAGACAGCGGGCAGGGGGAAAGGTCGAGAGGATGGGAGGATGTTTAAGCTCATCTCCGTTCATTTGAACAAGGCTGTCAGTCGTGGGAGGGTTAAGTGTTTCCAGGGGAATGGAAACTCAGCTTCAGCCTTGACAGAGCTCTGACGTGACAACACATACAAAATAAACAGAAGTGGAGCGTTAAGATAATGCGCATACACCAGGTCTGTGCAATGTCGGGATCATTTTGGTTCACTTCACAAAGCTATTATCCCTTTTTGACTTGCATGGTTAGCCAATTTTAAACGTCCTATGGACTGTTTCATTTAGGAGAAAAAAGCTAATAATGGAGCCCTGTATTTCCTTACTAGCAGCCCTGCTTTATTTACAAAGAAGGTACATGAAACCCTCTTTCCTTGGACAAAACAGGAATGAAACAGCAGGAAACAGTTTCTTTGTTCACAATTCTGAGCCACCATTTAGTCTCAAAACCTTTTTCTCTATGTTCTTTCACTCCTGCATTTTCCCTTTCTCAGCACTAGCTTTTTTTTTTTTTTTCCCCATAAACCAGATGTATGTAGGGGTTTGGGATTTTTTTACTTTAATAAAATGTCTTCTAGGAAATTTAGAAAGCAAGTTGTCCAATGAACACGAGAAAGAATGCAATGTAAGTTCCTATAAATTTGTACCCACTGTCCCTGTCTCTATTTCCACTCAGAGACCAAACAACACAGACAGTGATCATCTGGCTGATATCCATTTGCAGTTTGGCTTGACAGCATACCAAACTGGAAAAATAACTGTTAAATGTACACTGTGGCCTTTCCCTCGGCAAGTTCCTAGCTTGGATACCTTCACTTGGTCATTGATTTTCATGCAACTTGTAAGAATTTGTTATCTTTGTGACTTTTACTGAAGAAACTAGGGAGACCGACAGCCAGACAGCGTTGTCTCATGTCTTATTTCTTTAGGACAGCCAGAAGAAAAAAACATAAATAAATCTACATATATTTTTTTATTATTATTTCAATGAACTAGAGAAAGAAAGAAACAAAAAAAAGAGTAACAGAGGGAGGGAGGGAGGAACAAAGGGAGAAATATGGGGAACAAAGGAAAAATACATTTTAAGCCAACGTGACAGGAGAAAGAAAGAAGGGCACAAGCAATTAAGGAGAAATAGAGACAAAGAATCAAAAGTAATCTACAGATATAATTTAGGTAAAGGAATTTTACTCTGCTTATTTTAAAAAATGAATTAAAGCTGCCTTGCAAATACTGGGGCAATTAAATCATGTTTCTGTATTGAAGTCAAACATGAAAGAATAATAAAATTTAGTCATGCCATCTGCAGAAACAGCTGTCAAATGTCTGCCGTCTCTATTTTGGTGAATCTGAGTGAGTTTGGGCCATTGCCTGTATGCACAGCATATATATAGTTATATTAAGAGGACAGGTGACATGATGTGGTCCTTTCTTGAGCTGGTTTTAGCCAGGTGCTTAAACATACATGCTCCAAAATGCTTTTGGCTGAAAGGATGGATGTTACAGTGCGGCCAAAGACCCAGTGTTGAGGTTTGGACTGGTGTCCAGCAGGACCGAGGGCAGTGGCGGGGAGCTGTCGAAGAGAGGCAGCAGGTCCCAGCCCAGCTCCCTGGCTCAGCCCCAGCTCCACGGGCTGCAGGACCAAGGGACCTCCAACCACTTCTTTGGCCCCTCTTGCCTCTTCCAGACCAGGGTCTCCCAGGTCTTGCAGAGTATCTGCTGCCACATGGCTTCCAACTCAAGAGAGAGAGGTACGGTGTGGTGGTCCACCACCCCCCGAGCCTCCTGCCCTACTCCATGCAGCGAGGAGCTTCCCTGCCTGCCTCTGCCCTTCGCCATCGCCTCTCCCCGCTCTGACATGCTGGCTGGCCCCAGGGAGCAGAAAGACCATGCCACCCTCTGATGGAAACGCTCTGCCTCCAGCCCTCACCTGTAAGACGAAGGCTGCACTGCCGTCAGCAAGGATGCGGCGGCAGCAGAGACGTTGTATGGAGTCACTGGTGTGCAACCATGCAGGACGACATCTTCGCTCGCTCCCGCGAGCGGGTTGAGAGACTGGCACCGAGCACGAAGGGGAACGCAAGCAACCATCGCGGGGTGATTCAGACTTGAGCAAGGCGAGCCCAGAGGCGCAGACGTTAGCTCAGGGGTGATGAAGAAATCTCGCTATCCCTTTCCAGGTCACTGTTTCATGGGTGGGCATCTGCCAATCCCAAATGTTAGACCCCCATCTCACCTTCTCCTCCATCTCGTGCTTTCGCCACACCGTGACGTGTGGCCTGAGCTGTGCAATTTGTCACCATGCCGCAACCCTCACAGAAAGCTGCACCTAGCCAAGAGTAACGGTCCATATAGATATTTTAAAATCAATGAGGAGACAAGGCACAGATGACAAGTATCCACCCGAGAGCCTAAACCCCAGCTAACAGTGCAGTTGGGATCCAGCTAAAGGAGCAGAAAGGGTTTAGGGGTACACTTCCAGGGGTGAGCGGGCAGGCTGGCTTCTCTTTTAAGGTAAAGATGGAGCTCCTTTTTCTAGACTGATCGGAGAGCACTGCTGCCCACCTCAAAGGTGGAAAAATGGCAATTTTCTCTCTGGGGTCAGCTGTCCTGTTCCTCTCCTGTGTGGGCTTGAGAGAAAGCTTTTTTGAGGACACTTGGTTTTGTGCTGACGTGGCTGGTGCATTCCTTGGTGCGGAGTTGCCTGGAGGCCCGGTCAACTTCTTCAGGTGCCCATGTCCCACGAGAGCTTCAGGAGAAGGAGCTTCCAGCTGCTGCCTAACGTGGTGGTCTCTCCCTTGTCCTGCGTTAAGCTGCAGATACGCCAAGTGACAAACGTGGGTTTGCTCCAGCCACGTGACAATGAATAAACCCTGCTTGAATAATTCAGATTATGCAGACGCTCTGCGGTCCGAGCGAGGATGCTGGGGCTGATGAGTAGGTCAGGAGAAAGTGGAAGAACCCACAAACTGGTGTCCTTCTTATCGGGCAGGGAGGCAGGTGCTGATTAAAACACAACGTTTGGTTTCTCTGCTTCACACTGCCTGTGCCCTCGAGTTTGTGATCTGCTTCAGGAGACATACAGTGATCCAAGTTTCACAGTGTGCGCATTCGATTTCAGCAGTGTGTGCCGGTGAGAAAGATGGGGTGGGTCTTGAGTGAGTCCTACAAGAACAGCAGATTTAGATATAAAAAGGAAATGACAAGGAAGGCAGTGAAATGATTTTAACTGTGGAGTTTATGGATTCCCTGGTGATTTTTGGCAGCTGTACTCAATAGTGCCCCATAGCAAAAGACACGCTTCTGCGCATGGGGTGGAAATGCCGCTGCTGTGGTTGAGATGAGCATCCTTTTGCTGCAGAGGGCCAGGTGCTACAGCTTAGATGTGGAAAAGGTGCTTTGGGAGGCAGAGGACGTCTGCCTCATCATAGGCAGAAGATGTGATATGATAGCGTGGCTCGCCGCCACTGGACCCAAGTTGTAGCTATTACTGCAGATAATTTCAGGTGTCGCAATTTTATCAGTGTGCTTTTTCCAGAACTGTGCATCTTAGCACAGTTCAAAAGAAGCAAGCAACCCACAATAATCATGCTAATTAGCAAGCGGCGCTGACGAGAGAGACCAAAGAGATGCTGGAGCAAAAAATGCCACAAATCTGTCACGGGATCGGGCATTGCGGCTCTCAGCCAAACTCAGATCCTGCAGTCAGTCTCCTGGCTTTGTGGGGTGACATTGCCAGCCTTTGAAGTCCTGTTTTCTTTTGACACCTTTGCGTGCCGAAGACGAACCCACGCTGCAATCCTTGATAAGCAGATGCAGATGGGCGAGTACAACTCATTCCTGCGGCAGAGCAAGAGCCGAGCACAGGCTGCAAACCCTGCGGCAGGCACCGGCTGGGGACGCGGGCAGCCCGGCCGTGCTGCTGGTCAGGCTTGGACGGGCTCGTTCGGAGCAAGGATGTCCTTGGGCAAGCCAGGACAGGGACACGGTCTGCACAGCAGGTCCTGGTTGGAAACGTGACTCCTGGGAATGCCAGCGGGCTGCTAGGACTGCTCCTGGCTGAAGGAAATGGCACCTCGCTTCAGAAACAAATCACAAAGTCGTCTCTTTCACATTGCCATTAACCACAAAAAAATCATCCTTTTTTTTAGCTCCTTCTTTTTCTGGGCTCTCTCCCAAGTGCTTTCTCAGAATTTCCATGAAAACTAACTCACAGTATAATGGAAACAGAATTTAAAAATACATTATATCTGGGTTTTTTTTTTTTTTGCTGGCCTCAGCTTTTTTAAGGTGAGACTGTCACAATGGATGAATGGGGAAGTTTATTTCCGTTTTGATTTTAAACTGCAATGGAGTGGGTCACCTGCTTCATTCTCTGACTGAGGCACCATCTGCTGAAAGCTGTTATCTCGAGGCTTGACTGTATTAAGAAGTGCATTACGTTAACTTCAGATCTCTTCACGTTATAATGAAATTCCAGGTGTGCCTACTGGGTGCCTTTGCAAAGGCTGCTGTTAGCCTAGCAGAGCCAATCTTTCTCAAGGAGCTGCCCCTGTAGCCAAAGGTCAAAGAAGCTGTTCAAAATTCTGTCTAAAATGGTGGAAAACAAGGCTCTGACTGGGACTTGGGTGAAAGAGGGTCCTTCTTAGTGTGCCTTTGCAGTGGGGTAGATACTGGGAGAGGTAGAGGGAAGTGTTTGGGTCTAACTGAAGGAGAAAGTTTTACACACATTTTTCATAACAAAAAAGAGTAAAAACATAAAAAATGGTGTTTCAGATCATCCTGAAGCCTTTTTGGTCAGACCAGGAGAAAACACTTCACTGTTATCTTATGAATCTTTTGCAAATCTTACTTTTTCTTTTTCTTTTTTTTTTTGAAAAACAAAAATGCTAGTCAGCTATTCAATCAAAAACCACTGTTTTGAAATTCAGTGGTTGGAATGTTGTTTGAAAGTCTGAAGTCACTCCGAAAAACTTTCATGCAATTTAGGCTTTTCCAAAATGGAACATCTCATTTTTCACATGTCTAAGTGACATTGCATGGCATTTTCAAAATTCCTCCTTCTCTTCACACTTTTTCTTTTCCAGCCAAAATTATTTGCTGATTTTGACCCAATTTTGCAAGTAGTTCCATTTAGCGTTTGTCAAAAATTTTTCCAGATGATCTAGCTGTGCTGGGGTGAGAGGCTAGAAGAAGACACAGGCTGCAGCAACAAGGATCTGTGTGAGGATGGTTGGGCAGAGGAACAGTTGCTAAGGGTCCTGGCCACCGGCCTCACTGGGGATGCTTAAATTCAGCAAACAGGGTGTCACAACAAGGGCACCGCTCGGGGAACAAGAAGTGGGAGGAAAACCTGGAGTGCAGAAGACACCAGGAGAAGAACTGAGGGGAAACGGAGAGAGAGTTAACTGGAACAACCAATATAAACCACGAGTGTATCCTCTGGTGACAGTAAAGCCGCACTAATTCGTCCCAGCTCAGCAAGGAACTGAATGCAATGAAATTGATTCAAAGCAGACTCCGAGTCTATTAAGATGGTGGTGCAGAGGGTTAAGCTCAGCCAGCTGAGCAATGTGTCTTTGTCTGAGCTGGCCCCAACGGGAATGGGGAGAGGGCCAAGTCCCAACTGCAGGCTCAGGGATGCTTTGCAGGTAGGGAGCAAAGCTGGCAGACAAATTTATTGCCTGTTAGCCTCCCAGTCTTAAGACTGTGAGCTCTCGACCCCACTTGCAATAAGCCGGGCTCTGTTTGCATCCCTGTCCCTACGTGGGCTGCAGAAGCCAAGCCCCAAATTGCCCAGACACATCCTGGAGTGGGCGATGAGAAGTGCTGCGCTCTCTGTACGCTGCCAGGTGAACAACACACAGATGATACCCCCCTCCCATTGGATAACGCTGTGTTTCTTGAAGGTAAAACCTCTGCGTTCAGGCACTGGCTGGGTTTTTTCGCAGCCCAGGGCCCAAGACAGCCTCCTGTGGGGAGATGGCAGTGCCGGACCCACGGTACGCAGCAGAGCGGACCTGTGGAGGGCTATAGGGACTGCCTCTGCGGGCAGGAAAGGAAAGCAGAGGCAGGAGCACGCTAACCCATAAAGATCAGAAAATCCAGGAAAGAGTTCCAGGAAACAGCATCTTAAAAAACAGGCAGTCAGTTTTCCCCTCTTCCCGTTTTTTTTCTGGCCGGGGACAGGACTGTCTGGTGGGGTTGTGCAGCACTGAGACGTCACAGCAGTTAGAACCAAGCGGATCCTCTGGGTCCATGGGGACCTGTCCCTCCCTCCTATTATTTACACGTTGGGCTGGCTTCCATGGTAAACGACTGTAGATCTGTTTCTCTTCATGTCTGCGTTGTTTTGTGATATTTAAGCAGAAGAGACATCCATGGGAAAGAGGACTCGCCCACAGGGCTGGGGGAAGCCCACATATTTTAAGTATTCCTCAAGGATACAGAAGATATCCAGGGATAAAGGAAGCCTGGCAGCTTCAGACTTGTGCAAGTAGTGGTGGAGGGAGGCAGGACAATAGAGCCTGGTGATTAAAATGTGAAACTCATAATTGCCTCACTTTCCCTTGCTGCAGGCCAGGTATCCCGTATCTTGTGTGTAGGACATAATACTCTGGCTCTCTCCTTTGCCACAGCCGCCTTTCGCCAGATGGAGCTGGACACCCTGGGTGTCTTCTGGTCCATGGTGCCTGGGTGGGAGCAGCAGTGCAGTACCGCACCGCTGCAGGGAGTACACCAGCTTCCACGGCTGCTGCTTCCCACTGCAGCCCCTTCCCCATCCTCCCTGATACGCTGGATATGTCTCTCATCACGTAACGTGATCCCTCAAGCATGAGACAGGAGGATGCTTGAGAGATCTGGGCAAGCAAGATAGGGCCTTTTACAGAAAGGAGGGGGAAAAAAACGCTAGTCCTCTCTCCAGAGTTAATTGGAGAGAGTTACTGCAAGCTCTAGTTTCTTCCCTGCATGGCGGAATAATGGGGTAGATCCTCAGCTAGAGTAAATCAGCATTGCTGCACAAATGAGCATCCCTCAGCACACATAGCAAGTTGTTCTCATGCAGTCTCCTCTGCCAGTAAATCGAGAGCATCCTTCTCAGTTCAACAAGAGATCAAAATCTTTACATCCCTGATGGTGTCATTGCTCCAGTAGCTCTCTCCAGCTTTGGCTATGTCCTATATACTCTGCCTTTATTTCCCAGTTTCTCACAGGTCACTTCTCATTTTATGAATGCTTTTCCAGTGAAAACAACAAAACAGGTAAACAAAGAGCTCTCAGGTATGCTCAGAAAGGAGGAATGACTCCACAGTGAGGGCTACAGCTTGGCCACACCATGGTCAAGTCTCTGCTCTAGGCTCCCCAGGCAAGACCCCTAGCTTTTAATCCATGGAAATAATCTCCTGTAAAAACAGCAGCTGGAAGGACAAAAGCCCAATGCTATGCTATGTTGGAGAGTCTCAACACCTTCACCCAGTTTCCACCTCATCCTACAAGTATTTAAGTGCAGTTCTGCCCTGCTTGCATGGTGCCTCACATGCAGGTAGAAGAAAGCACTTTTAGGAGTCTCTCACAAGCACCAGCGGGAACACGGAGCCAGGTTGTGCAGAGGTTGGCATTGTACAAGGCTGATCTTTTAAGGAGGAAGAAGAAGCACTTGGACAGATTTCTTGGCTTAGGGTGATCACAGAACACCATTGCCTCAGTAGGAGAAGGGGACACTATAGACCCCAACCTGACCTACAATTGCTTGGAAGTGTAGAATTGAAGAAGGATTAAATAGCACTGCATTCTGTATTTACAAGCAGGGGATGCCAGAAAAAAAAAAAAAAAACAAACAAAAAAACCCCCAACAACAACAACAAAAAAACCCCAAAAAACAATAGAAACATGTCAAGGTTAAAAAGAAATATCTGAGCGATGTGTTTGTAAACAAAGTACAAAGATCTGTGAAAAAGGTAGACTGACTCTCTGTTGTTGGCTCAAGACCTTGACATGGTGCTTTCCATTCCTCTTGCCCCTTTATCTCCTTGACAGTCTCACTTTCCTCAGAGTAACAAAGAAATGCCTCTCCCCAACTTACTGTGTAGAGCCTCTAGAGCTAAACTTCTCAAACAGAAAAGCTTTTAGAGCAGTTTTACAAGCTTTTAAAATCCAAGGACCACCCTTCCTTTCTGAAAGGACTCCAAGGACATCCTATGCTGTGTGTCACCACGGAGGTTTTCTTTCACAATCCAGTAACAATTAATCCATTAGAAATGCATCTATTAGTTTTGTTTATTCCATCTGTGTGTGTATTTTCCAGCTCCTACATCAGGAGAATGGTGAGTGGGAGCAGGTTAGGAAAGAAAAGGTTTTGCAGTCATTTTCCTGGTCACAATCTGATATTTTTCAAGTAACATCTGAGGATAAGATGCTGTAAGAGATATTTCTATCCTTCTCTCTACTGACAGCTACCATCTCCTCTCCCCTCCTTCCCAAGGGGACTGAGGCTCATTTGACCCTTCAGTATGCTGGTTTAGAGACCAAAACTGGTGGAGAACTAATGATTTACTTTTTCTGTGACGTAGCCCTGTGCTCTGGGTCACTCCGGGGACAGAGAATCACCAGTGTTAGGGCAAGGGAAGGGACAAGGGCACCTGGCTGGGGACAGGGTGCAGGACAAGCTTGCCAGAGACAAGTGGCCACTGGATTTGAAACCACACACGTCAGACCATACTGGTCCAGTGGATGGGGAACACTGCCCAAGGACCTTGATGCTGGTCTAGATGCTGGTCTAGATGCTGACCTGCTAGTATCTTCCATTTTGCCTAAAACTGCTGAGCCTCCCTGACATATTTCTTCCCTCACTACAGTTATTCACCAAAACCAGTCATATTAAAACTGAAGTTTTGTCTTTAGAAAAGAGTAATAATCAAGCCCTCAACAATGCAGGAGATTACAGGTTTAAGAGAGTCCTTACAAAAAGGACTGAAATTAGGGAGTGCTAATACTTTCCTTTGCCAGCCACTCATTCAAACCCAGCCTTGGTCATTAGTAACTGGAAGTGGTTCCTGCCTGCTGGATTTTTCACTGAGCTACATAAAAAGAGGTGAAATGGAGAGGATCCTTAATGCGATGGCCAGATGCCAACACCACAGCCCCCCAATACCATTTTCAATGGAATTGAATGGATCAAATGGATTATGAACAGCACCTTTTTCACTTGGTCTAAGTATTTTCCTCCACGGTCCTCTCCTGGTGGTAAGTAGCTTGCCTTACTGCTATCACAGCTGTAGCTTTTTTGTGGATAAGTGGAAGATTTCACTCTTCTGGGCTGCCAATTAGGTGGCTTTCACTACCAGCTAGAGCCAGAGGGACGATTAAAATAAAGTGCAGCCTTTTTTTCTGCCCCTTGCAAAAGGAACTATGAGCCATTCTCTTGCAGTCCAAAAGATGGAAGAGAATAACTTTCAAGGTAGCAATATATATTGATTTATCACAATTCTTGTTTCCCATTTAAAGAAACAACTTGTCTTTTTTATATGACCCCTGGCATTTTATTTTAGTGTTTTGGCTTTTTCCGGGACCTCTGCTCACAGTATTAGTGCAAGTTAGTGACCAGTTTTAGCCTAGCTCTTACTCAAAAAATAGACTTTTTTTTTCCTGCTACTTGACGTAACTGTACAATTTTCTGTTCTCAGGAATGTAATAATGTCTTTAATAAGAGACTGACATTCAGGTATCAAAAGACCCTCTAAATTCTGATCAGACAAAAACCCAGGCTACTCACCATTTATGGTCATTTGCAAACAAAAAGCACTTTCTCAAACAGGAGCGGTCAGACTGCTCATGTCCTGGCCAGATCCCAGCCTGGCAAACTTTAATTGCAGTTTGGGCTGGAATATTTGTTTTCACTCCCAACCCTAAAGCTTTCTGCAGGCTGTTAAACAGATGTCACATTTCTTACCAGATGTGAATTTCCTAAAGTAATTCCTGCTGTATATAAGGAGGACTCATCTAAAGTCTTTGAAGTAGTAGTAAGACCTGCTGTTGACTTTAGATCACATATGCATGGGCTGTAAAGACAGTTGCAAGTTCTTTGGGGTAAGGAGACCACATAGATGCAGAACATCACTACAGGCCAGTACCAGAGTCTGTGATTCATTTAAGATGGGAATCTGCCCACTGTCTTCAATGGCAGATATATTTCAGACTAAATATGGATAGTAAATGTATTTTTCCATCCTTAGAAGTTTTTGGAATGGCAGATATTCTTCTATTCTTGCACCGATATGAATCTTGTGTGGGGCGTCTCTCTTCAGTTTCAACAACGGCAAATAATACACAGCGAGGTGCTGAAGGATGACTAACCTCCCCCAAGAACAGTTTCATCCCAGATGGTATATCCCTGAAAAAAAATCCTCAGTCTCAGTGGATGGGCATGACAACGTTAAAAAAAAAAGCTTCTTCGGAAAATTCCTGACCGGGAATTTTGTTACAAACAGTTCTAAGCAGAAGCTGCTACTGAGAAGGAGACTCGGAGGTATTTGGCTCCTGCCAGGCGTTGTTTCTCAGTTTGATTAAGCTCTTAATCTTGTGTTTCCTCTGTGGGTATCAAGCTCCAGAAAACTGCCTTATTCAGATGCCTAAAGGGAAATAAGATTCGACTTCAAACAAACAACAATCACCACTCCATTTTTGATCGTAATCTGGGGGGAAATGCATCATGAAGCACTGCAGCTCGATACCTCCAAAAATCAACTTTGGGAGTCAGAATTTAAGAATCTGTCAGAGCTAATCACTTCAAATAATGCTGCAATAGAAGATTGGACTCGCCACAAGAAGCAATTGCAGCAGGAGATAAAAAGATTACATGCTGAATGATCTGATGTGAATAGGAAAGATGCTATTCTTAAAGCCCTGAGCTCCCATGATGCAGCATTTCAGCTCTGGGCTGAAATGGTAAAGCTAAACTAGAATTGTGCACTGATAACGTCAGAGCAATCAACCGCTGGGATGGGAGGAGAATTCCTACTTCAAAACCATTTTTTTTGTTGAATTGCGGTTATTAGTATTTAAAACAGCAGCAACTGGAGTCACTGAATCCGAGCTGCACTGTGCTAGGCTTTATTCCATACATTATAATACACAGCCGTTGCCCCAAGGACCATAAATGTGTAAACAGGCAAAGCAGACATATGGTTGGAGGGGACATGGAGAAGAAATGATCTGCCTAAATCTTAATATCAAATCAGCGTCAGAGCCAAAAATACAATACGGGGTCCTAGCATGCTACCTGCTCCAGCCAAGCATCCCCCAAAGCTGTCTCCCCCCGAGGTTTCACAGTTTGCATTAAAGGAATCTCATCCTCATGAGACTTTACCCTGGTAGAAATGGGGAGGGAAATGACAGCAGCTGTGATAAGGTAAATCCCACCGTGGGTTAATTGCCTACCTGTTCTGCTTTTCACCTCTGAAAAGAAAAGCCTTTTGGAATGAAGCATGGAAAAAGACAGTCCTAAGGGAACAGGGACTGAGTCCAGGTCTTCCTAGGATCCACGTGGGCACCTTTTCAGGGAATTAAAAACTGCTCTGCAGATGCTCAAACATCTGAAGAACAGTGGGTATCAGCTGTGGTGAAGCCGAGGCTGGCACGCTGCATTCAACCCTAGTCAAGCCATGTTCAGGAAAGGTAAATTCAACAAAGAGAGAGAGGATTTGCTTGGGAAGGTGAAGGAAATTCTGTCATATGAGGAGAGAAAAGAGCCTCTCTGTAGAGTCCGGCTCCAGCTAAACACAGCAGGAGGAAAATATCAGGTTGGGAGAGAAGCTGTTAAAACTTAAAACAGGATGATGTTAAAAAAGCAGTAAATAAGCAAAAGTTTTCCACAAATGCATTTAACCTTAGAGCAACCCCCGCTGATAGTACTAGTGAGGCAAAAACTAGTGATGCATTTAAAACAGAGCTAGGACAGCTTGTGAACTGGATATTGCAATGTGCTTCTCTATGGAAAACGGAATGGAGTTAATTGGCCCTCCCAGGCCTTTGTTCCTAAGAAGATGTGCTGTTCTTCAAAAGCTACTTTTCTAGAAAAAAAATTATTTAAAAAGCTCTGAGATCTTGTAAAGTCTCTGTCCTGTTGTGACATCATGAAATATTTTATAAATCTGGGAATATCTGATAACGTCTTGGAGAGGATCTTGTGATCATTGAGTCATTTAGCCTTTTTCTTTTTTTTTTTTTTTTAGCTGGACGTTTCACATTTTTAAGAATTACACTTCTAAAAACTGAATCCTTTTGGCCAAAAAAAACCCAGATCCCCCCATAACACAGGAAACTGAAAGAACAACTATCCTCATCTGAAAAGCAAGCCGGTGAACTGCAGTTATCCTAGAGTTCGTAACAGACGTATTTATAGCGACCTTTTGACCCCCCTCAGGATGAGTCATTTTTCAAGAAAGTTTGAAGTCTGCCTTTAAAGGATATTTTCACTACCACATACACCCATATTTCTTGCCTCTGGGAAAAAAAATATATTATAATACACTGCGTTGGTATCACATATGTGATGATTAGTCTTGATAATGCAGCATAACAATACAATACAGCGTTAAGGTAGAGGTCTGATTACATGTCATTCAGCAAGGGTTGAGCCACTATATTTAGATGCTGACTAATTTGGGAGAGCACTTATCCATCTTCCTGGGGGATTTCTGCAGCTCCCCTTCCCGAGGTATCTGAAGACTTCACAGCCACTTGGGCATTTTGCTCCCAGTGCTCCTGCAAGGTTGGAAACTGTTGGCTTCCCCTGCCCCACACCTGCCTCCTGGGGCTCCCTGCCTCTGCTGGGGGGGGGACGGACCCCCTCTCCTGGCTCTTTCTGGGGCAGCAAAGCCCTGGATGCTTTGCCCTCGCTCGCTGGTGTCACCTGGACAGAGCTGAACTGAAGGACATGTCCAAGAAAATGCATCTGTGATGATGGAGATCTGATTTCTCTGGTACAGCATCACCCAGATGTAGGCTTGCACCATATGTCCTAAGATGTTGGTTTGACTTAACTGAGCTTGATTCTTAGGTAAAATATGGGCACTTTACTTTTGTCCCACAGTGTATGTAGGAGGGGAGGAGTAGAGAATTCTTGAGTAGGTGTAAATGCTCCCCTTGAAATTCCCCTTAACAGTGCCTCAGAGTGTATCTCCAGTCCAGGGCACTGTGTTCATCTGCAAGGTAGCTCCAAGGAAGCATCCTTACCTGGGGGACATGGGGTCCTCGCGTCCGCACTGCTGCTGAGACATGTTTGCTGGGAGCTAGAAAAAAGCCCTGCTCACATCCAAGATGAGGAGCCACGATTACAAAGCCCTCAGGGACAGCAGAAGTCAACTCAGCAGTGACTTTCTCAGATTGAAAAAACACCATGCCTGGGACAGTCCCAGGGACTTGTAGCCAAAGCCTTTTTAGGAGCTTGTGAACGGACCGTGCAGGCAGAGCCATCGGTGGCAATAGCTGGAGGAGGCAGCAAAGAGCTGGCAGGGACGTTGGCAAGGAGAGGCTGCGAGAGTGAAGCTAGCCCAGGAGAGCCAGGAATCACCCATCACTCAGCCCACAGCTATAGCAACACGGAAAGACAAGCCAATCAATCTTTCTAACTTACTTGGCTACATGATCAAGGAACATTAAGGTTCATCATAAGGTTGCTGTACTTGGAAAGGTATTTCGAGTCCACAGTGTACTGCACCAGAGCGTACTGAGCAAGGCTGGATGGGAGGTTATTGATTGATTCTTACAGAGACAACTGGCTCCTCGGCGTAGCAAGAAAGGACCACACATAAAGATTGCGTGCGCGAGCTATACAACTCTTACACTCCTTTAATCAGGCCCCAGGACCCAGGCGATGAAGCACATCTGAATGTCTCTGGCAAGAACACGATCCCACAGAGCACAAAGACAGCATGGTGCACACAAGGTTAGAGACGGCCGAGCCAGAGGACATGGGAACTCAATCTCGTTTCGGCACAGGGACCCATCTATCCCTGCTTTGTAACAGGTGGACAACCAAATAACAGGATCATATTTGATTGCACCCCTCAGAAATGTCAGGTCACCATGGCAAGGGCAGCTGGCTGAAATGAATGTGATTTTAAAATCACCACGTTTAGCCGTGATTAAAGCTAGCAAACAAGAAAGTTTAATTTATTATTGTTATTCATGGGCGGGGGGGTTGCATTTTTGCTTTTAAATTGTTGCTCTGGAAAAAGAGAAGTGGCTTCTTTTTGGTTACTTGACAGTCAGATTTGCAACTAGTTACAACCTGAACAATAAATAAGGTACTTCCTTTTACTAGTCAAGAGAATAACCTGTGCACTTGCTTAAACATGTTAGCATATTGGAACTGCCATTCACAATTCTCTAAATAGTTACATTTTTTTAATTCCTAATCTATGTAAAGATCCTTTTGGACAAAGATTAGGAAACAGCTGAGAATCCAGAAAACTAACATTTAAACTGATATTATTAACTAAAAGTCAAACCACGTTATATGTGCTGGATAGAAGTCACTTATCAAAAGATTTTACATTAAAATATACGGTTTGTTCTCCAAAGAAAACATGCTAATGGAAATTATTTTCCTTTTGGAGTTCATCAGGACTGCAGACCTAGTAGATCTCAGCCTAATTGTTAGTCCTGGCTTTGAAGAGAAAAACAAACTTCCCTTTTTCAATGTTTACTCTGCTTCTTAGCTTTGAGTGGGTTAACTGTTGGGCTGATGTAAACTGGAAACAAAAGCAGAGAAAATGTTATTCAGCTGCAAAAGGAATCTCAGTTGTCAAAGCGATCCACCACTTCTGTAAACTCTCACTCCTGGCACTTAGCCAGTTCAGCCAGTTTTTAAAAACTTAAAGCAGTTCATCTCTCCTGACAACTGTTATTTTTAAACCTTGGTCCTTCACCTTTCTTATTCCCCAGAGGAAACAGTGCAGATCTTTAAGGCTAATAGCAGCCTCGGCAGCTTGGCTCGGGGACACCCAGGTATGGCTGGCACCTCTTGCACGGGGAGAGGGAAGGGGAAAGAGGCAGAAGATGCTACAGGCAGATGCTATAGGAGAGGAGGAGATAGCTGGCCCACCCCGAGATAGACGCCTAAGCAATTCATTGGGAGAATTAGGGTTTGCGACTGGTTTCCTCGTAGACTAAGACAGTGCCTAAATTAGCCAATACGCGTCTGAAAAGGGAATTATGGCTACACGCCATCCTTCTCAGGTGCTTTGCTGATGGAGTGGCTGGGTAAATACTGCAAAAGATCAAGGTGCTCAAATACCGCTGCAAGAAGCAGATAGGGACCGACTGCATTTTAAAGCGTGTACATAACCATGACTTATTTTTGTTCTGAAAGCAACTTATGTTCTTCACATATGGGTGCTTTTGAATGCAGCCCCAAAATAACAACCTCCAGTTGGTTGGGAGTGAGAGTACAGAAGAATGAGCAAAGCAGTAAACAGCAAATTCTCCAGGGAAATAAGTAGCACTTAGGAGGTCCTAATTAAAGGCTATTTCATATCTTTATAGGCATTATTGGATTCCTAAAGGAGGAAGGCTGACTTGGAAACTCCCCATCTCTGCGATTTCCTCTGGCAAGTAAGTCTTGGATGGAAGTTACATGGTGTCTCACCACCAAGTCTCAGATGCCGCGGGAGCACTGGTTAGCGGTTGCTGAGAACATCGTCTCAAAAGCAGGTCCCACAGATTTGGAAGGGGCATAAAATGGCTGTGCTTGCTGGGGAGGGTGCCCAGGGATCACCCCAAGGCTCACACCAGACAGTCAGCGCTCTGGGCCAGAGAAAGAGACAGAAAAGTGCCCTTGGCAGAAGGCGGCTATGGCTACGCTGTGAAGTTAACCGCTCCAGAGACAGCTCTCCATCCCCTGGCCGTGCACTAATGAGTTGTATCTGTCTTGCTGAGAGCTACCCACATGAGAGCAGCTGCATCTACACTGCACAGTGCTTGGCCTTGAGCCTCCCCGGGCACCCATGTGCACCAAAGACTTTTATTACTCCTCTTGTGTTTACTCTTCCCCCACGCCCCTGAGCTTCGGAGTCTGAAATGATGCGGGCTGTGCTGCAGCCCACCAGAGTGTTTTTTATAGCTCCATGCCGGGTGCATGTGTTGCGTGCCTTGGAAAGTAGAATAAGGGATGTGTGAGCATGCAGTGCCTGGGGGCACAATCCTGGAGGGCTGTATAGGGCTGAGGAAGCCAAGGCTGGTGCAGATTCCACCATGCTGCCTGCAGGGCAGAGCTAAATGTCCATAGAAGGACACCCAGATCTTGCCTCGGTAGCAGCTGGTTTATCCATTCCAAGAGAGGCCAGGAGTGAGCTAACATACGTGCAGTATGGATGATCCCATGCCCAGGACTCAAGAGAAAAGCTGGGAGCTGAGTTATTCGCAGTATAGACATGCTCTCCGATGTCCTGTCCTGTGGGGTGGAGACAGCTGACCCAGAATCACACCAGCCCTGTCCTACAGTTGGTGTGTAGGACACACAGAGTTCCCAGCCAAAGCAGCAGACTATTCCCCTGTCCAGGTCTTGGAGTCTCTTGAAATCCTTCTTAATATTGAAAACGGATTTATTTCCCCCCCCCCCGCTTCTGATGTTGCCTTGGGTGCTGTTAGGGCAGGGCCTCAGTCTGTTCCCAGCACAAGGTGGCTATTAGTGCTTATACCAGGGCACACTAGCTGAGTGAGCATCATTCCACCATCCAGGTGGTAACTGCAACATAATGCTGCCCTAGCCCATGATTTCCCCCTGCACTCTTCTCCCAAATAAGCTGTATGCTAAAGCACCCTGTGCACAAAGCCAACGTGCTGCACAGTGTTTGGGAGACATCGAGTCCCATCTCCCCCCACAGGCATACATAGCTTTCTGAACTTTGCCAGCACTGAACAGAGCCATTCCATCCGTCAGCCTCTGGTATTTATTTTCATCTGTCAAAAAACAAATCCGAGCCTGAAGGCTCCCAGGAAGATCCTGGACTCTGGATCCAGACTTCGATCAGAAGGACTAAAAGTCACAGGTATTTATATTAACATGTACAGTTTTGTGCATGTGGAAAACATTTTAAGGAAACCAGAATTATCAAATATACAGCAGATTTTTACTGTATCTTTAATGTTGAGCTCTACATCCATGTTCATATTCAGGCTGGCTAATATGTTTTGCAGCCATATGGAGATGCCATATTTTGATCCTGGAGTAAAAAATATGGCACCAGTAAAATGCCATATTTCAGTTAAAAAAGTCTTGAAAGAATAGTCTGGTCTACCAGTAATGAATACAGAGAGGGGAAATTACACCTAACAGGATTTGTCAGTAAGGAAGACATGCAAAGTGGGGAGGACTGCATGATCCCTGTGTCCATTTAGGACTGGGCTCTTAGTGGCAGGTTTGAATCACCTCCAAATTCTCCCTGAGCAAGTGTAAAAGGCACCCTCTGAAACTGACTCTAACCAGTATCTCCAATGGTTCCATGTATCCATTCTATGTCTCTTCTCACAAGTTTTTTTGCTTAAGCCCTCCATTTTGAAGAATAGGGAATCGTATTTTTTCTGGATTGCCGACTGTACTGATGCACAGACCGTTCATAAACCAGGCTCTGACAGTGATGCCAGGCTGCCATACAAGGCTTAGACTGTGGACGTGGGTTATCCCGATGGAAACCACAGCAATCTTTCACCACTGAGCAGCTAATTACCCACAATGTGTTGGGACGCTTTGCAGGTACAGATGGGGCAGAACTGGCTTCTGCAAGTAAACTGTGTTAGTCTGTCTGTAAGTAAGTCCTGCATCCTGACTCTAACAGTAGAAAGACAACCTCTTAGTCTCTTGCAGTTAAGGTCTAGTGTAAACTGTGAATTACAAAATTGAATATCTCTTCCAGGATGGATTAATAGGCTCTGACTCTACCCTCTTCTTCTAACTCAGATGGGGATTTGCAGCTGTGTAAACGAAATGAGAATTGCATCTATATTTGTGCCAAGAAGATGTGCTAAATATACAAATAGGCTCAACTGAACATGATTTAATCTTCAAAGCAGACATGTTTTGAAGGATTTTATTTCCTTTCCCTTCTAAAAGTCAAGCTCTTGCTGTGAGCCTGTATCTACAGAAAGATACCGTTTGCGGGGATGCACTAGCCCTTCCTTTGGCTTAGGGAGTACCATGACCCACACCAGCTAAGGTAAGGAGCAGCCTCTGCCTCAAGGCCCTAATAAAGAGTGGAGAAAACTCAGAGGAGCTTGCTGGGCAATTTTATCCCCTATTTCTCTAAACATGTACCCAGGAATAGGAGCAGAGTCATGAACCAGATTCACTTCTAGCTAAGGAAAGACACTTCTCAGTACGTTGTAATGAAGTTCCCTCTTGCTGACCATTACGGCAAAAAATATGGAAGAGGCACGAGCCTACATGGTGTTCATGAGGAGGTGCATATCCAGTGGTAAACTGATAGCTGCCTGCTATCAAACATTTTTGTTTGGCTTGCTAGCAAAATGAAAATCCACCTGGGTGGAACAAGAGAAGGAAATCCCTTCAGTGGGTGGCAGAGTGCAAAGGGATGTTGCCATTTTGGAAGTGGACCCGTAATCAAAAGCTTTGCAAGATAGTATTTCTCCGATGAATCACACAGAAGGAGGCTTGGGTGTCGCCTGCCCAGCCTGGATTAGCTCCGTGACGAGGACGCCTGTTTCTCTGCACTATTGCGCTTCGCTTTCAAGAAGCTGGAGAGGCCGCGGCTCGGTCAGCCATGCGCTCGTGGCCTTTGCAGAGAAACGTCGGAGCTGGGCTCGGGGCCATTCTGGCAGCGTTGGTGGCTTTGGTTAAATCCGCCTGTTTATTAAGGTGATGTCCCCTTAAGTCTCAGTGTGCTGCGAGCTTCCTGTAAGTATGCAGATAAATGCATATGTAGGTGCAGTGCGGTGAGTAAGACTGAGAGGAGAGAAGCAGAGAAGGTTAGATCCATACGTGGCAATAACGCACGCTGGGGAGGTGGGATGAGCGGGCAGGAGAGGGCTGTCACCCTCCTACTAAAGCAAATGGGAGCCCCAGCCCACCCGGGACACGGCATTTAGGGGAGTTTCTGCCACGTGTGTGTTTGCACAGGGGCTGTTTCACATCAGGTGTATGGTTTAACGAGAGGGATCTACCTTCCCTTGCAGTAGGTTGGGGCACTCGCCGACTGAGCTGGGAAGACTGGGCTGCAAAGCCGTGGGAAGGCAGTCATTGATCATGGGCTGCCCACACTCTGGCGTGAGGGAGTCTGGCTGGAGAGAGCAAATGTCTATTGCTTATGTTAAAAGAAGAAAAGGAAGCAAGAAAAGAGGTTAATGCTGCTTACTCTTGATAAAGCTTTTAGCTGCAAAATGTCACATTCTTCAAAACCCAATCAGCCAGTCATGCTCTAGGCTTTAACAGCTATAACTCTAATTGGACCAAGAAAATTAGTTGATGTGCAGCATGAAAACGCAAGGCACAGCAAAAAACCCAATCGAGTTTGCATGGTGGAGGCTCTGCACTACATGGTGTTAACTGTCCCCGCTTCATTGCCAGTGTGGCCTTTCCAGCCTCCCCCAGATAACAGAGCCCACTCTAAACTCTGCCTCCAAAACACTTGAGCTCCTAAGATGTAGCAACCACACAAAGCTGCCCCATAAAGAAATGCAGTTTTAATTACTGCTATCAATCAGCCTTCGTTCGAGCAGTGGAACAACCAGCTCACCCGGATGATTAGCATTCCTGCTGCTGGAAGAGTGTGAGTCCAGCCTCCCCGAGGAAGGCAAATGTTGACCGACATCTTCCTACCTTCACCGTGCTGCTGTGTCCTTCCCTGGGAGAAGGGCATGCTCCCCTTTGTCCATGTCTGACAGCATCACACATCACCTCTCAGCGTCCTGCAACATTCATCCAATGACACCAACAAATGGCTCCAGACCTCAGGACAGGGAAGGAGCTGCCCAGGATCAGATTTTAGAAGCAAAGAAAATTCTTCCAAGAGACAGTCAGATGGGCAGCTTCCCATTTTAAGCCGTGCATTCCTTATTTATTTATCTGCACTGCCTCCTAACCATCTTCATAACATCAGACTAGACCTGGATTTCTGCTTGCGAGAGTTTCCTGCAGTGCCGTGTCTGAAGTTTGAGATGTGCTGCAGTCTGCCCTGCGAGGACTCCTGGGACTCTTGTCACAGGGTTGTTCATGAAAGGCAGGGCTGGGCATGCTGCTTGGGTTACTTAGGAGTAAGAAAGGCTGGTGTTCATTGCGGTGGTGTGTTCTTGCAGAGTTCTAGAGATGGAAGAGGATGTGAGATGGTAACTCTGAGATGGTAACTCCTTGCCAGAAGAGGACTGCTCCCTGCGGGGCATTTTCCAGCCTCGGAGTCAGTCGAGTTATACAAGTGACAAAAACTAACATGGCTTTCACCACTTCCCCTGGAGATCAATCCAAAGCCAGCCAGACCCCAGCATTCAGAGACTGTCATGGCATCAGACTAAACGTTCTGCCAAATAGTTCCCTCTTTTCCTTGATGTCTGCATCCTTGGGGTGTTTGTGGACTGTGGCTATATCCTCTATTAATCTCCCTGTTTAAGGCATCTCCCACGTGCAAAGGTCTTACCACTTACAGAGTGATAGAAATAGAGCTGCTATCTCTTTCAACCAAAGGGTAATTTTCATCAGGCAAAGAATGCAGCTGGGGATTTTTGACATGGTCTTGTATATTTACCAAGGAGGTATGAAATCCTGCTTCCATGCCCACAGCAGGCATCAAATGGGTAGCGAGAGCTTCTTTCTTCTTGGGTCCTAAAATCTTTTAAACAGTATACAGCACAGAGGCCTCTTTCTCCAGGCCCTCTTCAGAGCCATTCTCCCATGCATTTCCTTTATCCAAATGTTGCTGCCTGTTTTTCACAGGCACCCACACCTTCATGGAAGAGTAATAGGCAAAAGCCTTTCATCTGCCTTTAATTTGGGCAGAAAAACCTGTCTATATTTGAGGTAGCAGATGCTCTTGTTTTAGTTACTCACTTCACAAAGGAGCTTATTTACTATCTTATAGGAAAGGCTTTATGGGTATCGCATACATAAAGCTGCATAAGTCCTTGATTTGCTGAGGTATCACAAAGATCATGGTTGTATCAACATGAGCATCTTGAGAGGCCAGAGAAGTGAAAGGCGTTGTTCCAGGGTCCGTGGGAGAGCATCATGGACATCCCCACTTTCAACAGTACCAATTTTTTTCAAAGAGGAGTAGCCCCAGCAGAACTTGGGGTCCTCAACTCTTGAATCATCAGGGATGTGATGGTCAGGTCATGCTCCCAGAGGTTTGCGTTTAGTCCCTGCTCTAAATAAGGCAAAATAGGGATGTCAAAAACAGGCTTCTCCCTTTACAGATTTCTGTGGTGGATTCTGGCAGGGGATCACTGAGAGGACAGGGAGATGTGGCCCTCTGGGAGAAGAAGGTGATCTAAGCTGGACTCCAGGCAAGGAGTCACAGGACACTCCACAATTCCCCAGGATCTTTCTGGTAAAGGACTACACTCGAGCCCTGGCCAGAGTCATGTAAATAGTAAGTATTGCCTTTCAAGGCCATGACAGAAATGAATGCAGGCCAAACTGCTTGTGTTTAGTTTTCTGGCTGACATACATGGTCTGTGCAACCAAGATCAATTTGCTCCCCCTTATTTCTCTTGGGCGTCTCTTTAGCCACTGTTGCTTTGCAGTTTTCCCTCTCAGGAAGCATCTGTGCTTTTTACTGTTTTCAGCAGCTTTTTACACAACTTGGTCTTACTATCTTTTCTACATATACCTTCTCTCTTTAGGCTGCTGCTGCAAACATGGTTGATGCTTTTGAACCTGGATTGGTGTGTACATCTCAGGGTTACTTGCGACTGCAGGCTGGGTTTCAGAAATTAAGTGCTCTTTTGGGGTCCTTTCTGAGAACTGGAGAAGGGACAAGTGTGTCCACTTCACTGTGCAGCCGTCCATCTCCCTGGAGTTTCATAATAATATCCATCTGTTCTTTAGCTTGCTTACGAGAAAGGACCGTGGGGTTACAGTGGTACCAATTAGCACATCTTGTTGAGACTGTGTTTAAAAATATTCACTGCCCATCTGTGTGGAAAGAAAAATCCATTTCTGTTAACGAGGTTGTTTTCCCTCTGACGTTTGCTGTCTGCAGTACCCAACTTGGTACAATGAGTGTTGGGAGAAGGGGTGAGCTTTACAGCGAGTGGACCAGTGCCTAACTTTGAATGGGACTGGCCAGAGTCAAGGTTGGAGAGTGAGAGGAAAGTTTTGGGTGCAGGAAAGTGGCAGAAGAGCACAAAGCAGAGGAAGTATTTGTAATATTCCCCCTCCACACCCCTAAATCCCACTGGAGACAGAGCCTACAATGGTATGGTGCTATGCTTGGGCTGCACTATCGAGCAGGGCTCTGTTAAGTGCATGCTCACTTGCATCTTGCTGGCCAAAGAGGGACCACAAAGGGTGGTTTTGCAGAGCACAAGCACTGCACTGACCACAAATTGGGATCTGCTTGTCTTACAGAGGTCCTTAAAAGTCTCACGGCGAAAGCACCAGCCATTCCCCACAGCCACTGACTCCAACTCCATTGTGCTTGGCCGCTGTATCCGTGATCGTCTTTTACTCTCCCTGACAATGGCAGACAACAGAAAGCAGCAGAGATGTGAAAGAATTTGGCTGTCGTCTCATTTGAAGGCAGCTTTGGCCATAAGGCCAAATTCAAGAAAATGGCTGGCATGGAGTGCTTGTAAATCCCTGTGTGAGCAGAGAGATTGAGGCGGGTGGCCACTGGGGAGGAGAACAATGAGCAGCTCTCCACCATCCCTCTGCCATCCCCAGCAAGGCACCCCCTCCAAGAGCCACTCAGCCCATTTTTAAATTTATCCCATGTCGACTTCCTTCTCAGAGCTGGCACTTTCCTCCAGCAGCAACAAAGCCCTGTGAAAGGCACTTACTGCGTCTCCCACAACTCCCTCAAATACCTGGGATTTGGCTTCCTAACCGTGTCTGTACGCTGGGTTAGGCTTGCTGCTGGTGCCACAGTGGGGAGAAATGCAAAGCAGCCGTGGCTATAGAGACACTTGAGAGAAATAGTAGGCAGCAAATCATGCTTGGCTGTGCGGTCCATGTATACCGGCCAGAAAACTAAATGTAAGCCTGGCCTACATTATGCATTGGTCTCTGTCACAGCCTCAAAAGGCAATACCCCCTCTATATAACTCTGGCCTGCTGTGTCAGACTGTCTCTCAGGACAGGCAGTGGTTGGTGAGGAAGGTGGATGCTGTCTGTGTGGGGTAGCAAGGTGTGACAGTTTGAATAAAGCTGAGGCACATCTCCATCACTAAACAAAGATGCAGGTGATATTCCAGGACATCTCTGCACTGCAGCTCTGGGGCAGTTAGGGAATGCAAAACCTTTAGCTTAAGCAAGAGTTAAAAACTGTGCTGTAACATATTTCTTGGCTATGTAAGACTGTGTGATCTCATGGAGTCGGGACTGATGCGCTGCAGTCTTACGTCTGCTTAGCTTCCTTTGGCAATAACCAGAGGTGAGGTGGCAGTACATGACATTTTATTCATATAGTTACCTGCAATTTTCATCTTAGTGTCATAACATGGGGTTGATTGAAGAGGTAGCCTGAAGGAAGCTTACAGACCCAAGCCACCAAATGTGAGGACCTTGCAAGCAGGTTGGCTTGCATGCAAGGATTAGCTTGCCCAGGTGCTGGTGAACAGACCATAACCTCCTTCCTAACTGTGAGCCCAACGAGTCTGGGCTTGCTCTGGGAAGGATCTAGCAGGAGCAGTGGTCCCCTCTGGAGGTGGTGGCACAAGTGTGACCATCTCTCCCTCCCTCCCTTCCCATTGCAGATCCATTTTCATGAGTCCTGTGGGCCACACACAGGAGAGCTGGGAAACAGGAGTCGGGGCAGGGGACTGGAAGAGGTGTTAAAGGACATTCCAGGCACCTTGTGTACCTGTTCCCTTTCCACAAGTACATCCATACCTTCAGAATAGCTGGGATGAGCTTGCCAACTCCCTCTGTCACCTTCCCCTGCTCCTTCCTGTCCAGGGGTCGAGAAATGCCTGGAAGTACCCCAAAAGAATGTGTACATGTTCACTTTGCTCCAGCAATCCATATAACTAAAGCCCTGCAGCTCAGTGTCTGGAGTGCTGGAAAACTGTACCCTGGCTAAAGATGATTTCTGTAAAGAAAAAAGCTGTCCAGCCACAGAGCTGGTAGTGAACTGGCTAAGCTTTGCCCAGCAAAATGCTCCTCACCCCCTCTGATGATCCATGCTTAAAAAAGCTTGGCCAGGTTTGCTGAGAAACATAGTAAGGCATGTTTGGCAGGCCAAGGCACTGAGGGATAGCAAAATGATAATATCTGGGCAGCCAAGGCTTTTTGCTTATGTGGCGGTTATGTAGGAAGTCCTAGCACCTCCGACTAGGTGCTAATGGGACACCGAAGGTATTTGTAGCAATGTCAATACTGCCTTGCCAAGCATTTTGAAACATGAGTCAGCTCTTCCCGAATCATGAGACTGGTTTGCAAGTTATTAATATTTATTTTCAGACTGAAAATAGGAATAACCTACCTTTACTTCCAAACCTTTGAATCTGCAGGGTTAATTCAAATGATGTTTACTGAATTTGCTCTGCATGCATGAAAACTTTGGTTTGTTGTCTTTGTGTTCTTTCCCTGCTTTAAAATAAAAATAAAACCGATTTTTTTTTTTCTCTCATCACACAGATTCAAATCCAGGAGGACTTGAATCTCATCAGCTGTTAGGAGATTTACTGTAAAACCACAAGGATTTGCACTGGTTATTGAGCAGCCATATGCTCAGCTCAGTGCAGTGCCCTTTTGCACCTCTGACCAAGCTGCCTACCTGTCCACTTTAAAGCTCTCCTGCTGGCAAGAGTTTACATTAGCTCAGATAGAGCGAGGACATCAGATTTATTCTCTATTTGCCCTTTTCAGTATTCTCAAATAAAATTTGTCTAGCATGATAGATACAGTTGCCAGTGGTGTCTAAAAAACTCGTAACTGAGGATGCAATGAGCCAAGATGAAAGCAGATCTCCGCTCAACCCCATGAACTGCTATACGCTGGAAGAGCCTCTTGGAGATTCATTCTGCAGACAAAACCCCTGGCTTCTCTTCACCTTTCCCCTTTGCTTCTAGGGGCAG